>NW_017731491.1:1995531-1997031 GCF_001890085.2 Hipposideros armiger | reverse complement strand
CAGCTCTTAACCAACACACCACTCTGCCGGCCCACCATAACACACTCTTAAGATACGTTGTAACATTTTGCTGGTTTTAACTAAACATAGCTAGTGATTACTGCTGCAGCATTTTACCTCCCTAGGAAAATACATTTCTCTTAAAGCTACAAACCTTAGGTTTTTATTGCATCCTTAGATCCTTTCCATGTTATTTACTATTGAAATTAAATAATTTTTTTATGGATTGAATTACAATTCTGAGTAATGTAAAAATTTTAACTTGTGTTTTAGCGCCCCACCGATCTTTTAAGTGATTTGGAAATACACTTTCAAAAGTGCAAATAGCCTTTTAAAGTGATGGCATCACAAACTTTGAGCAGACTTAAGCAGCTGAATTATGATAAAACTAAAAACCCAAATTTGGCAGGGATTTAATATTTAACAACCAATATAAGTCAATTTAGCTATCCAAAAATATTTTGTAACTAGCTTAATCTGATGGGTTTATTAGAGTGTATGTATCTCTGCCGAGTCAAATTTCATTTCCATGCTTTATGGTACAAAACTGGATGTCTCCAATAGGAGAGTATTTGTCAGTGTGATAGAGAAAATGCATGGTATTTTATTTAGAAAAATTGTAGTCCCTATCTGTATATTCCTAAATGTTAACAGCAGTCTTTGCTACCAAGATACTTAGATCTTTTAGAAATCTATAAAACTGTCTATAAAATCTATAAAAATTATAAAAAGCTGTCACTGAATTATCTATGAATTGACAATGTTTGATAATTGTCCAAATTTTGCTTAGCTGATAAATTTTACTTATTCTTTGGAGGTTGTCTCAAGTCTATCAGATCATTTGAGAGCAATGTAATACTTGAACATTGGCACAGGTAACTTTCTACAGAATGCACTTACTGATTTCACAAGATCACAAGTATCGGAATGAAGACTGCTTCTCATGGGTAATCTAGTCAGACATTTTTTTACTATTTTTAAATAAAGATAATATGGAGAATTCCTCTTAAGTTTAGTACCTTGGAAATTTTTCTCACACCAAACTTGCATACTACTTTTTTATTTTTTATTTATTTTTATTTAAAAAATATTTTATTGGAGAATTGGGGGAGGGGAACAGCGATGGGGAATCGGGGGATGGGGAATAGACAAGTTGCTGTCGTTTTGTTCTTCAATCTAGTTGTGGAGGATGTTGTTTCACTGGCCCATGTTGGTATTATCATTGCCAGATTGGTCGCCGGCCTCTGGACGGCCACTCACGGCGGCTCTTGGCAGCTTACACCGGCTGCCGGCTGCTCACACTGGCTGCCATCCACACACGGTAGCTTACAGCAGCCCACTGCAGCAGGGGCTGCAGCCTACGCCGTCACTGGCAACTCACAGCAATCCAGCTCCAGGTCGAGCCGTTGTTCACCATCTTAGCTGTAGAGGGCAGTGTCACTGGCCCTCATGTGGGATCTGAACCGGGGCCCTGCTGCTCAGAGCTGGCATCCCAAGCCA
>NW_017731491.1:1988713-1993681 GCF_001890085.2 Hipposideros armiger | reverse complement strand
GCTGCTCAGCTCGGGCTGGACTCGAACCGCTGTTGCTCAGAGCTCAAACTCTTGAGTGAGCTCTTAACTAACTGAGCCACTCGGCCGGCCCTAAGTGTTGAGATTTTTAAGGCAGACATTTTATCACATTAAGTTCTCTGGCCAGCCTGAGCTCTTTTATCTTAGGTCTCTCCCATTACTGTTGCTGGCTTAGGCCTGGGTTTCTGTATTTGTTTTTTTAATCCTCCCTCCCCCCATGCATACATCAGGTTTTCCTTTGCTGCTGTACTCCTCGTTTCTCCCTTTTAGCCCAGAAGCCACATTTTTACTGCATGTGGTACAAGAGCCATTCATCTTCATACAGGGATACTAGCTCAGTATTAGCAATCTCTTTGATAATCATAAGATGGGAACATTTTTTTTTTTTTTAAAGATTTTATGGGGGAATTGGGAGAGGGGAACAGCCAAGTTGTTGTCCTTCAATCTTAGTTGTGGAGGGTGCAGCTAGCTCAGCTCCAAGTCCAGTCGCCATCTGGCTGCCCTTTGGCAGCTCGTGGTGTCTCAGCTCAAGGGGCAGTGTTCAATCTTAGTTGCGGGTGGGCGTAGCCCACTATGCCATGTGGGAGTCGAACCAGCAACCTTGTTTAGGAGCATGTGCTCACCAGCTGAGCCATCCTGTCACCTGTTGGCAGCTTGGACGCAGTTCACTGGCCCATGTGGGAATTGAACTGGCGATCCTGTTGCTCAGAGCTCGCGCTCTTAACCGAGCCACTTGGCCTGCCCAAGATGGGAACATTCTTAAAATCTAAACTGTTGACACTCCCCTCCTAAGTTCACCTTTGCTTTATCATCAAAAGTTAAAATACTGCTACTCAACAACTGGGATAATGCTTCAATATATGTTCTTTTCCCTTGCTGTTCTTTTCTAGTGCAGAATGGCTTCCTGTGATGGTAAATCTTTTTTCTTTCTTGTATTTATCCTTATTTTCAAGTGTTTAGTTGTTTTGTGAAGTGTCTATAAGGTAATAGTCATCATGTGATAAAGGAAAACTCAACGTGAGGGAAAGATGGTGGCATTTTATTGAAAAGTACTATACAGGTCGTACCTTACAATTTTTGATTTAACAGTAGATCTTCCTCTTTTGAAGATGTGCTCTTGTTTAGTAGAACTATTACACTGTCCCAGAGGGTAAAGACTTCTCTGTGTGTCAGTCCAGGTATATGCATATAAACTATATTCTGATAGATCCCAAACTAACAACAAACAACCATGCCTGATAACTAACAATTTGGGTCTAAAGAGATTTTTACTGAGGTGAATTTTATAGTTTTACAATTTACAGAGGTACCTTGCTTTTTTCCCCCTGATAGTTCTGTGTCACCCCTAAGATAACTTTGCATTCTTTCCATTTGACATAGTGATTTGGGAAGCTTGCCTTCATGCAAGCCAGAAATAAATTTATTGTCTTACGTTTCTTCTCATGTTTGTTCTTTGGAGGTGTTTCTTTTCAACAGTCAGCTGAATTTTCCACTACCATCATTGTCACGTCTGTCATCTGGATTACTTTTCATTGAGAAGGGGACTGCAAAGTTTGGGGCAGAGCTACTTAGTTTGCCTTAGTCTTTTTTTTTTTAAATTATTTTTTATTATGAAATACACATTTTTTAGAATTAGTTTCAGCTGTACAATACAGTGCAGTAGTTATACTTTTTACTGCTTGAAGTGACAACCCCCCTCCCCCAATCCACCGCCCCATTTCCCCCCAATATCATACATATCTATTACAAATCCCTTGACTCAACTTCCACACTATACTCCACGTACCATGACTATATATATAGATATATATATATAGATATATATATTCACTTACAGTTGACATACAATATTATACAACATCAGCTTTTTTAATTGTGTTAAAATACACATAACAAAATTTATCATCTTAACTATTTTTAAGTGTACAGTTTAGTGGTATTAAATACATTCATATTTTTGTGTAGCCATCACTACCATCCATCCCCGTAACTCTTTTCATCTTGTAAAACAAACTGTACCCGTTAAACAATTACTCCACTGTCTCCTTCCCTCAGCCCCTGGAAACTATCATTATACTTTCTGTCTTTACAATTGTAATTAATCTAAGACTATCATATAAGTAGAATTATACAGTATTTGTCTTGTGATTGACTTCTTTAACTTAGCATTAATGTCTTCAAGGGTTATCCATGTTGTAGCATATTGTAGAATTTCCTTCCCTTTTAAGAGGGAATAATTCCATTGTATGTATATATATATATATATATATATATATATATATACACCTCATTTTGCTTGCTCATTCATCCATCAGTGGACACTTGGGTTGCTCCCACTTTTAGTTGTTATGAATAGTGCTGCCCTGGAGATGGGTGTAGAACTGTCTCTTCAAGACCCTGCTTTCATTTCTTTTCAGTATATACCCAGAAGTGTAATTGTTGGGTCATATAATTCTATTTTAAATATTTTTTTGGGAACCATTATACTGTTTTACACAGCAACCACACCAATAACCATTTTACGTGCCCACCAGAGCACACAGGTCCATTTTCTCCACATCCTTGCCAACACTTTTTTTTTAAAGATTTTATTGGGGAAGGGGAACAGCCACGTTGTTGTCCTTCAGTCTTGTGGAGGGCGCAGCTAGCCCAGCTCCAAGTCCAGTCGCCATCCGGCCGCCTGTTGGCAACTCACAGCCGCTCAGCTCAAGTGCCATGTTCAATCTTAGTTGTGGGTGGGCGTAGCCCACCATCCCATGCGGGAATCGAACAGGTGCTCTCACCAGCTGAGCCATCCTGCCACCTGTTGGCAGCTCAGTGGCAGCTCAGCTCTGGTGCAGCTCACTGGCCCATGTGGGAATTGAACTGGTGACCCTGTTGCTCAGGGCTCATGCTCTTAACCAACTGAGCCACTTGGCTGGCCCAACACTTGGGTGTGAGGTGGTAGATCATCTCAATGTTTGAAAGAGAAAAAGAGCTTGTTCTTTTTCTTAAACTGTTTTGCCCTAGCAGCTCTTGATTGGGAATCAAATCTGGTTATTGTATGAAGTGGCACTTCTCTATTCTCTGTTATAGATTGCTTTGATGGGCTTATTCCCCCTTTTTTATACCAGTCAGCCACTTTACCATATAAAAGGCAAGTTAAAACCCTATACATTCTGCCTTCCTTTTATTGATAACCTATAGCAGACGAATCAGTAAAGCTTCTTTCTGTACGGTATACCAGGTTCTCAGAATATCCCCAAATACCTTGACTCATATACTGTGTAATGATGTGGCGTGGATTTTCCTTTAGTCATTTCATATGCTAGATCAGATCATATAATACAAGGTACTTTATATTTCAAGTCTCTCTAGATGCCATAGTCCTGTTAGTTGGTAATATGTTTATGTATAGGCACTTTGCTAAAGTGTGGTAACATATGACACCTGTACTAAAATTCCTCCCAATATACTGAGGGTGCCAAAAAATATATACTGTTTTTTTTTTTTTAACTTTTATTAGGGAAACTGTGTTTTTCCCAGGACCCATCAGCTCCAAGTCAAGCTGTTGTCCTTCAGCCGTAGTTGTGTAGTTGTGGAGGGCACAGCTCAGCTCCAAGTCCAGTCGCCGTTGTCAATTTAGTTGCGGGGGGGGCATAGCCCACCATCCCACGTGGGAGTGGAACTGGCAACCTTGTTAAGAGCACACACTTGAACCAACTGAGCCATGCGGCTGCTCATTGGCGCTCAGCTCAAGGTGCCGTGTTCAATCTAGTTGCAGGGGGCGCAGCCCACCATCCCATGCTGGAGTCGAATCGGCAAACTTGTTAAGAGCACGTGGTCTAATCATTTGAGCCACCCGGCCGCTCCTATACACATTTTAAGAAAGGAAAAAACTGTATTAATATATACTGGTAACAAAAGATGAATACAAGTCACATTCGACTTCTGCAATCACAAGAGGTGCTCTAAGTGGTTACCATCAATGTTCAGACTCTTCTGATTACCCCAACTACTGCTTGAGCAACGTTGACCAAAGTGTTAACATCTCTTTAAATGTGTATACATTTTTTTGGCCCATCCCCACGCCCTACCCCCGGTATATTTAATGAACAGAACTCAGCTCTTCAGGATGGTTTTGGGTCTCAGAGACTTCGTTAGGGACCGATGTAATAAAAGTTTTTCTAAATAAAGTGGACTGCAGCAAAGGGCCCATTGAAATTACTGAGAAAGGAGTATAGAATCTGGTTCTATCTAGAGAGGATCCTTAAACAGGTTTCATTTACCTGGGACATGCAGTCAAGCCCACCAGAATGTATTTTTCAATCTCAATTTAACATAGTGTCTTACCCTCTTAATTCTTTCAAGTGTTTGTGTGCCTTTTGTGGCATTAAATTATTGTGTTCTTCTAGGATTGTAGAGATAAAGACACACAGTTCATGCCCTTTTAAGAAGGTAAAATGTGATGGGAAGAAAAACACTGATCCTTAATATAGCTAAATACAAACATGGATTGAAGAGCATAGGAAGGTTTCACAGAATATGATGTTTGAGTTTGATCCAGAAGGGCAAATATCGGGTTGTCGGAAAAGTCATGATGCATTTTTCCGGCGATAAACATAGAAAAAATATGTCATGACTTTTCCGACAACCCAATAGTTTCCTAGGCAAAGAGGAAAGGTCATTGGCAACTGATCAACCTTTACATAGAGCAAACACAAGACCTTTCCAGAACCTTAAGTGATTGAACCTTTTTAGGCAGTGCCTGATGCTAAGGCCCTTTCCTTCCGGAACTTGGGGTGATTACCCTTGATGTTCTTAGACTTAAGAATTTGTTTCTGTGAACACTCTACTTGGAAAGTTAGTTGGATGTGGTTAAGATCTCAGGCACTTAAGTTTGATTGTCTAGGTTTGAGTTCTGGTTTTACCACTTAACTAGCTGTGTTGTGTGACTTTAGGTAGGTTACT
>NW_017731491.1:1981358-1985102 GCF_001890085.2 Hipposideros armiger | reverse complement strand
GGCCATTGGACGGCTGCTCACGGTGGCTCACGGCAGCTCACAAAAGCACAGGCCATCCGCCGGCCAGCCCCACTGCAGCCTACACCGCCGCCGTCGCCTCATAGCAGCCCAGCTCCAGGTCGAGCTGCTGTTCACCATCTTAGCTGTAGCGGGCACAGCATCACTGGCCCTCATGTGGGATCCGAACCAGGGCCTTGCTGCTCAGAGCTGGCATCCCAAGCCAACTCCTAACCAACACGCTACTCTGCAGGCCCCAATTTGTATTTCTTAATGTCTTCACCTTTTCACCCAGTCCCCTAACCCCATTCCCATCTGGCAACCACCAGTTTGTTCTCTGTATCTATGAATTTGTTTTACTTCTGAGGTATGTTTGATTTGTTTGTTGTTAGTTTTTGAGAATAAACTAGTAAGTATAGAATTGAGCTTGAAATGAAACACTTTTACTCCACTGCTCCTAAATTGGGCCTTTTTTCTGTGACTATGGTTTTTTAAAAATTGGATGTTTAAAATGAATGTCTTTAGGCTTTTACAAATAAATTGTCTTATTACCATACTCCCTGATATTTCTTGTTTTAGAACTGCATTTTTAAAAATGCACTTTTTAAAACTGCATTTTTCAGAACTGCTTTATTATTAGCTTTATTGAGGTATAATCTATATATGTTAAAGTTTACCACTTTTAAATGTACAATTCATTGTTTTAATAAATGTATTAAGTTGTGTAACCGTTACCACAATAGAACAATTAATTCTATTCCTCCCTCTCCACCCCGGTTTCCCTTGTATTCCTTTGCACACAAGCCCCTCACTTCACCCCCATACTCTGGAAACCACTTAGTTTGCTTTCTGTCTTTATAGTTTATGTATTTTCTATAACTTGATTCAAGTGGAATCATACTGTCTTTTTTGGCCTGTTTTTCAGTAGCATGGTTTTTGAAATGTATTCATTTTTATTCTTGAATAGTATTCCATCGTTTAGATGTACAATTGGGTTGTTTTCATCTTTTGACCATTATGAATAAAGTTGTAAACATTTGTATAAAAGTCTTTATGAAGATACATTTTTAAAAATTTTATTTTTGGGCTGGCCGAGTGGCGTGTTGGTTAGGAGTTGGCTTGGGACACCAGCTCTGAGCAGCAGGGCCCAGTTTGGATCCCACATGAAGGCCAGTGACACTGCGCCCTCTACAGCTAAGATTGAACAACAGCTCGACTTGGAGCTGGGCTGCGGTGAGTAGATGGTGACAGCGTAGGCTGCAGTGGGGCTGGCCGGCAGCTGGCGTGAACTCCTGAGCCGCCGTGAGCAGCTGCCCAATGGCCAGCGAGCGACTGCCTCACCTGGGAAGAGCGCAATGATAATACCAACATGGGCCAGTTAAGCGACGTCCTCCACAACTAGACTGAAGAACAAAAGGACAGCAACTTGTCTGTTCCCNCTGTCCTTTTGTTCTTCAGTCTAGTTGTGAAGGACGTTGCTTCACTGGCCCATGTTGGTATTATCATTGCACTCTTCCCGGGTGAGGCAGTCGCTCGCCGGCCACTGGACAGCCACTCACCGCAGCTCTTGGCAGCTCACGCTGGCAGCTCACGCTGGCTGCTGGCCACACACGGTAGCTTATGGCAGCCCACTGCAGCAGGGGCTGCAGCCATCGCCGTCGCCTCATGGCAGCCCAGCTCCAGGTCGAGCTGTAGAGGGCAGTGTCACTGTCCCTCATGTGGGATCCGAACCAGGGCCCTGCTGCTCAGAGCTGGGGTCCCAAGCCAGCTCTTAATGCGCCACTCGGCTGGCCCCTAGACAGGTTACTCTTAACTTAGCTTTCTGTCTTTAAAGTCAAGAGTATGTCTTTATAACAACAAACAAACATTTTTTTCCATGTTTGGAGAAATTATGGTTATGACTTGGTATGTTTTGGTACAAGGCACGTTAATCCTGTCAGCCAGTACAGAGCCTGTTCATTTTCCCATGACGGATTCTGAAGTTTGCTTCAATCCTGACGTGGATCTCATTAGAAACGGTAGAATTGGGCCTTGCGGTAGCTTGTAGTCAGTCTGATAAGTGGCGATGTGCCCCCTTGTATCATGTACTCTGTCTTTAAAAGACGGTTGAAGCTCAGCAGAGCCTTGTTTTACCAGCTTTCAGGGACGGTCTTGGGATGTTGATGTAGAGGTGTTAGTGGCGTGGGAGTATCTATTCTCTACTAGACATCTACCAAGCTTTTTGGAGGGAATGTTGGGGTGGATAACTTTGTAGGCGAAAAGGTATGTTTTAAGCAGGAATAGATAACATTTTAATGGATTAAGAAGCAGTGTCTTTGTCATTGAAACTATCTTGAATCTGTACTTAATAAAAGCAAACATAAGGATCCCTGTACAGAACACAACTCTGGAGTCAGATTGCCTGTGTTGTAATCCACTGAATTTGATTTTTGAGCAAGTTTAACCTCTATGTTAGTTTCCTCATAAAATGAGGATAATACTGGTACCTGCTTCAAAGGTCTGTTGAGAAGATTAAATGCATTAGTACATGCAAAGCATTTGGAACAGTGCCTGGCATGAGGTGTTTTATTTATGAATGAGTTTACTTAATGAATGTGTAAATACTTCAGAGAGCAAAACCAAGAACCAAAGCTAAATGAAAGTCTGGGTGAAAAACAGTTGACTCTTTGGGAGGATAATCCAGTAACAAATAGAGGCAAGCTGGTTTAATGTATTGAATGTCTAACTAGGCTGTTCTCATAAAAGGGGAAGTGACCTGGAATCAGTATAAGATGCCCTTTGTGAGTTGTGGGGTTTGTGGGGTCCCAGAGTTTCTGTAACAGTAGTGATGTTCAGCTACCCATTGTCCCCAAACTAACAGAAGTCCCAGAGATTATGTTTTATTGCCCAAACTTATTGTACCAAACTGCCTTTGCATCCACTAGTGGTGATTCAACCATGAGTCACAGTTCTCTGGTTCATAAATTATGATCATACTTGCTGTAAACAGATTGGACACTTTTCCCATCTCAGAAATGCCTAGATCACATTGATGAAATAGTTGCTGCTAAGATGATTTCATGAAATGCTAGTTGTGTTGAGAAATTTATGTGAATATAATTGGTGTGAGTCCTCTGCTGATGGAGGTTCAAGGGTGTGGTCCATCTAGGTTTTGGATAAATCAGAGCTTTCTCATAGTTTATGGGATACGTCACAGTTCAGATCATGTTTCTGTTGCTGGTAAAGTGATAAGAATGACACCAGTGTTATAAGAGCTTCATTATAGTCATAATTTGTACAAACTGGTACAAAGCACTGATTGTATAACTTTTAGTGATAGTAGGAAGGCTCTTTCCTCTTCTGGACTCATGCTACTCTACTATCTCTTAATCTGCTACCTTCAGGAATGGGGAAATTCCTGAAGTTGAGGGGCTAAGAAGAATAGTTGGGGTTTTAAAAGTAACCCCTATGACTCAGTAATAAAAAGGGAAACAACTCAATTCAAATTGGCAAAGCACATGAATATTTTCCACAAATCATACACAAATGGCCAATAATCACATGGAAAGAAGCTCACCAGCATTAGCCAGCAAGGAAATGCAAATTAAAGCCATGAGATACCAACCACTCCATACCCATGAGATACCAACCACTCCATACCCACTTGGATGACTTTTATTTTATTTTTTTATTTAAGGGAAACTAGTGTTGGTGAAAATATGGAGAAATTAGAATCCTTCTGTATTGCTGGTAGGAATGTAAAAATAG
>NW_017731491.1:1960116-1977898 GCF_001890085.2 Hipposideros armiger | reverse complement strand
AAAAAAAAATTTTATTTTTTGATGTATTTTTATTTTTACTGGGTAATACCTAGGAGTGGGATTGCTGAGTCTTAGGGTGTTGGGTTATATAAGAAACCAGTGAACTGCTTTCCAAAGACATTACATCTTAATATTTTTACTAACTCATATTCCTGAAAGGATAAATTTTTGATACAGATATTTCCCTGGGATTACACATAATTTAACATACCATTAAGCAGTGTTTCATAAAGTCACCGTCTGCATCATACTTGAAGATATGCTTATGTTTAGAGTGTTAACGTATGCTAAGGGTGCATGTTAAAATGCAGATCCTTGGGCCTCATCGCTAAAATTCTGAGTCAGTGAAGTTGGAGAGCCACATGGTAATATGGCATTTAGTTTTCTTTAAAAGCATAGTTTTCATTAATACATTTATTCAGTTAGTGTTTAATGAACTGGTTCTTCCTTTGCATTCACTGTGCATTGTATTACCTATTTTTTCCTATACTTGGGATCTCTTAAGGATTATCTGGGCCTCTTTACTTGCTTGCCACCTAGTGGTAACAAATAGGAACCATGACAAGTTTTGTGGATGAATGAGTTCATAGGAGGTGGGCAGTGCTCTTCTAAAGGATGGGAACATCCAAAGATAAGCTTGATTTGTGTTTGTGACTAACCAAACACTCAGTATATGTTTGCTATGTGAATGAATTCCCCTTCCTCCCATAACTCTTATTTGGGAAATATAATTTATTTGTATTTGGAAATAATTTATTTGTAAGAAAATACATTTTAGAGCCTGTGAATTTTTAATCTTTGTCTCAAACTGTCAGCTGTTATTTTTACTGGGAAGTGGATACGTGTGTATTCCTAGTTGCCTTATTTAATAGGAGAGAGGCCACCAAACTAGACTGCATTCTGCTACGTACTGTTTGAAGTTGTTGTTGATTCCATACAACGTATAGTCCAGGTACCCTTGTTCTGGGCTCTTAGTTTACTTTCTTTTATATGTTTTTAGTTTTTTACTCGCATTTGTTTTTATTGTATTTTCGTTAAAAATGTAATTTTTTAATTTTATATTAACTTGACAGAAAAGACCTACTGAGAAGGGATGTGTTAACGAAACTTAGTTTTTAAGGTCTTATTTTACTTTTCTCGTATAGAAATGGTGGAATCAATGAAGAAAGTAGCAGGGATGGATGTGGAGTTGACGGTTGAAGAAAGAAACCTCCTATCTGTTGCATATAAAAATGTGATTGGAGCTAGAAGAGCTTCCTGGAGAATAATCAGCAGCATTGAACAGAAAGAAGAAAACAAGGGAGGAGAGGACAAACTAAAAATGATTCGGGAATATCGGCAAATGGTGAGATTGTCATCTCCTAGACATCTTTAAAGAAAAAGGTGCCTTAAGTGTTGGATATTGGAGATCACAGTGTAGTATACACTTGTTGTATACACATGTAATATACATTTTATATTTTAATGGACTTGCATCTTTTACTTACCTGGATTAGGGGTTATAGGCAATACAGTATTTCAGGACAGAGGTGAAGAACATTTTTCCCTGGAAGCTGCAAAGGGTGGTGTTCAATTTTGAGCGCCACACAAGTAAAGAACTAATTTAATCTTTGTTTTTATTGTTGTAACTGCAAAACACTTCATAGAGTGACTTGAAGTTACCACTCAGGGCAATTTAATAAATATTTCCCTCTTACAACAGAATATATTTATATACATTTATGTAATATTTTTCTTATTGTGGATTTTGATCAAAAATATTTGCTAGCCATTGATGTAGTGTAGTGGTTCTCAACCAGAGGGTGGTTTTGCGCCTCAGAGGACATTTGGCAATGTCTAGAGACATTTTTGGTTGTTGCAACTTGGGGGGTGCTACTGGCATCTAGTGGGTAGAGATAGGGATGTTGCTAAACATCGTTATATGCATAGGGCAGCCCTGAATTATCTAGCCCCAAATGTCAATTGTGCTGCTGTGGAGAAACATCTTAGTGGAAGAGATAGGCATATAAACACAGAGTACAGTGAGGAAAATTGCAGAAGCAGGCACAAAGGAGCATGGGGAGGGAGTTAATCAAGGGGAGGGGAAGGGAAACCACATTTCACTATCTCCAGCTCTGCTGGGAGATAGTATACATAATTGTGCACGATATTGTATTTATTTAATCTTGAAATGACCCACTGTAAAGGGTAGTTATTATTCCAATTTGTAGATGGGAAAACGGAGGTTCTGAGTGCTTAACATACCTGAATGATTAACAAACCTGATTAACTCACATAGAAGGCCAGTGAGCTGGTCTCACTGTGACCATTACCCTCAAATATGTTGGGACAAAGAATATGGATTGTCAGACAAGCTTGGTCTCTCAAGGGGGGTGAGGAACTGAGAAAGTTGAAAGGGAAGAAAAAGAAGTCTTGTGTGCTAGGATTTGGGCTAATTAGGAAAGGAAGTGAGAAGTAAAGCGTCACTGATAAATTAGGAGAAGGTGAAATATTCAAGAGACTGGAGGTCTTAATGTGTCCCTAAGTAGGCATAGCAGCAATAAAAGAACTAAAAAGGGAAGTTATAGTCCAGCAGTGAAATATTAGAATTTAAAACTTCTGGGATAAAGCAGCCACAGTTAGGGGTATTGACAAGTGAAGGTCATGGAGTTGAGATCAAGGAAATGTGTTGAAAGAAACATGGGTGATAATTCCTTGGTGTGATACCAAGAATTGGAGAGGTAGGCTGTAGATACTCAGTGAATGTGGATGCAGGGCCTACAGATTCTGTTGATGACAAAAATTGAGAAATTAGAACCTAAAGGATGAACTTCTGAGGAGGAGGGGTTTAGAGTAATAGGAGAGCAGTCATACCGAGTCAGTGAGTATCTAAGAGAATTCAGGAATCTTCCTTCTCCTAGAGCAGTCTCTACTTTAAAAGCCATAGGGGACATAGTTTAAGAAAGAGCTAGTTTTACTTAGGGTCAGGATGAGATTATAGGAAGAGAGTAGGGGAATTATTTACAAAGGAAAGGAGGTTACAGAGAGCATGAGAAGAACTCGGAAAGGTTCAGCAATGTCAGTGAGTTAATAGAAAATGGGAGAGCAAGATACAAGGTTAGACAA
This sequence comes from Hipposideros armiger, assembly GCF_001890085.2. Lineage (NCBI taxonomy): Eukaryota > Metazoa > Chordata > Mammalia > Chiroptera > Hipposideridae > Hipposideros > Hipposideros armiger. Next base: position 1,974,793 of record NW_017731491.1, on the reverse strand, counting down.
TTAAGTTCGCAAACTCATCCTAGAAAAAGTACTACATACCTCATTGCTGAATATTAATAGGGTCACCTTCAAAGTACTCCCCTTGGGAAGCTATGCATTGACGCCAGCACCTAGTCCACCCTTCAAAGCAATTTTTGAACTCTTTTTCTGGAATGGCTATTAGAGCTATCGTCATATTACCCTTGATGTCCTGAATGTCATCAAAATGTCTTCCTTTCAGTATTTCCTTTATCTTCAGGTATAGAAAGAAATCGTTGAGGGGCAGCCGAGTGGTTCAGTTGGTTAGAGAGTGAGCTCTGAGCAACAGGGTTGCCACTTCGATTCCTACATGGGCCAGTGAGCTATGCCCTCCGCAACTAGATTGAACATGGCACCTTGAGCTGAGCTGCCTGCCGTTGGGGCAGCCGGATGGCTCAGATGGTTAGAACATGTGTTCTTCACAACAAGGTTGCTGGTTTGACTCCCACATGAGATGGTGGGCTGTGCTTCCCCTCACCCCCCAACTATTGGGTCGTCGGGAAAGTCATGACGTATTTTTCTATGTATTTCAATGCAAAATGTGTCATGACTTCCCCGACGACCCAATAGATTGAAAACGGCGACCGGACGGGTCCGGGGGGCGGGGGGGAGTTATTGGGGGCCAGATCAGGTGAGTAGGGAGGGTGTTCCAATACATTTATTTTTTTACTGGCTGAAAACTCCCTCACAGACAGTGCTGTGTGAGCTGGTGCATTGTCATGATGCAAGAGCCATGAATTGTTGGCTAAAAGTTTCAGTCGTCTTAACTTACACGCAGCCTTTTCAGCAGTTCCAAATAGTAAACTTGGTACAAATTCATAATGAATAATCCCTCTGATATCAAAAAAGGCTAGCAACATTGTTGCAACGAGTTTGCGAACTTAATTATCAGGCCTCGTATATGTATGTGTGTGTGGGGTGGTGTGCTTTTCTAGCATGATAAATGAATTGAGATGAGAGACAATATTTATTTGTTATGCAGAGTTCTGGTGCCACAACTGGCTATAGATCTCTACCACTAAAGTGATTGACTATTGAGTATAGCAGTGGTTAGGAATGTGAACACTAGAGGCAAGCAAATTGCATTGGTTTGAATTTTTCTTTTTTTAAAGATTTTATTGGGGAATTGGGGGAGGGGAACAGACAAGTTGCTGTCCTTTGGCTCTTCAGACGAGTTGTGGAGGACGTTGCTTCACTGGCCCATGTTGGTATTATGATCATGGTGTTCTTCCCGGCTGAGTCAATCGGCCGCTGGCCATTGGACGGCTGCTCATGGCAACTCATTCCAGCTACCGACCACTTACGGTAGCTAACGGCAGCCCCACTGTAGCCTACGCTGTCGCCGGCCACTCAAGGCAGCCCAGCTCCAGGTTGAGCTGTTCACCATCTTATCTGTAGAGGGTGCAGCGTCACTGGCCCATGTGGGAACTGAACCGGCGGCCTTGCTGCTCAGAGCTCGCTCTCCCAAGCCAACTCTTAACCAACTGAGCCACTCGGCTGGCCCTGGTATGAATTTTTATTCCATCCCTTGTAAACTGACGGTAGGCATGCAAACTGCCTTGATTAAAATCCTAGCTCGGTCTCTCTAAGTTCTTTAAGTTGGTGAACTTTGGGCAAATATTGTAATCTTTGTTTTCCCATGTAAATGGAGACAACAGTTATTACCTCATTTAAAAAGTTAGTATAAGTGTGCAGCACTTAATAAGTAAATCAGTGTTCTCTTCTGTACCTGAGCTATGAGTTCATTTTTTTTTTAAAAAGCACTTAACTAATTGCATGAGAAAGAAGATAATTTCTCTAACCTGGAGATAACTTCTGTGCTTTTTGTACTAAGAGGAGGGGGTTAAGTGGTTTTGAAGAGGAATGTATATTCTGTTTAATATGACTCTTCATCAAAACAAGAGGTAGGGGCCGAGTGACGCGTTGGTTAAGAGTTGACTTGGGATGCCAGCTCTGAGCAGCACGGCCCTGGTTCGGATCCCACCTGAGGGCCAGTGATGCTGCGCCCTCTACAGCTAAGATGGTGAACAACAGCTTGACCTGGAGCTGGGCTGCTGTGAGTTGCCTGCGATGGCATAGGCTGCAGTGGGGCTGGCCGGCATCTGGCGTGCGCTTTTGTGAGCTGCTGTGAACAACCATCCAGTGGCCGGCGACCGATCTGCCTCACCCGGGAAGAGCACAATGATAATACCAACATGGGCCAGTGAAGCGACGTCCTCCACAACTAGACTGAAGAACAAAAGGACAGCAACTTGTCTGTTCCTCTTCCCTGACTCCCCAATAAAATCTTTAGAAAACAAAAAAAGAGGTAGAATGTGTGATAATTTATATAATTTCTTAGATGTAAACAATTTTTGACCTTTTTTTTTCAGGTTGAGACTGAATTAAAGTTAATCTGTTGTGACATTCTGGATGTACTGGACAAACACCTCATTCCAGCAGCTAACACTGGCGAGTCCAAGGTTTTCTATTATAAAATGTAGGTTCTATATTAGAAGGGAAAATGTCAGATTAAATGTTGGCCCTCTTAGTATCATCATTTTTTCTATGTAGGTTTTCAGCTTTAATAATAGTTGTTTAATGTTGGAAGGATAGTTATATGTGGGAAGAGTGATTCTCGAATTTTTGAATACTCATTTGCAAATTATCTGCTAATTAAGTAGTAATATTGCATTTAGATGGTCACACTGTTAGTGTAAAAATGTACTAAGTTTTGCTTTACCTATTTATATTCATTTGCCTGTGTGGGGCTCCTCCCTAGCAACAGTAATGCATTACCTAGTTTAATCTTATTTAACGTTTTTATATGGAAGTTTTTTATTTTATGATTAGCAAACTTGTGACATTTTTTGGAACCATTTCAGTATTCAATTTTAGTCTACGAAGTGATAAATTTGTTGGTTTTTTTTTGTTTGTTTTTTCATTAATTTCTCTTAAGATTTGGCTTATGTTTGGCAATATGAAATCTCTAAGGAGGAAAACGAAACAGATGAGTCAGTCATTCCTGAAAGAGACTTTTTAAAATATTAAAGTATACCTGTTGATTGTTAAATCTTTTTTACATAGAAAAATTTTAAGTTTCTTTTTCATTTAAAAAGCCTTATTCTTAATTCTGTTGTTGTTCTGTTTTGTTTTCTTTTGTTTTAGGAAAGGGGACTACCACAGGTATCTGGCTGAATTTGCCACAGGAAATGACAGGAAGGAGGCTGCGGAGAACAGCTTAGTGGCTTACAAAGCTGCTAGTGATATTGCAATGACAGAACTTCCACCCACGCACCCCATTCGTTTAGGTCTTGCTCTCAATTTCTCCGTATTCTACTATGAAATCCTTAATTCCCCTGACCGTGCCTGCAGGTAAGTCATGGAAGAACAAAAGCTCTCACCGTGAAAGTGAAAAAAGTGACAAAGGAAAATAGCTGTTGTTTTTCTGTCTTGTTCCCTGGGACTGTCTTTGAAGGCTTGACCACGTGTAATAAAGAATTCTTTTGGCTCTCTTTGGATAATGTCAAGACAGACCTATCTCAATTCAAGGCAGACTTACCTCAATTCACTAGGATAGCAGGATAATTATGTTGATGGGAAAAAATTTGTTGGTAGATTACAAAGAATCTCTAACTTGTTAAGAGAGTGGGAGAAAGGAATGAGAGGAATTATAATAAAATCTTCATTTTTGTATATTAGCTTTCGGTCTTTGTAGATGTATTTTTAATTCAGTTATGCTCTTCTTATACAGACCATTTTGTGTTTTATATTTAAATACAGTTTTCTGTCTCATTGATGTATTAAACTATTCCCCCAGCTTTTTATATAGATACCAACTTAAGGAATATCTTTTTTTTTTTTTTACAGATTTTATTGGGGAATTGGGGGGAGGGGAACAGACAGGTAGACAAATTGCTGTTTTGTTCTTCAGTCTAGTTGTGGAGGACGTTGCTTCACTGGCCCATGTTGGTATGATCATTGTGCTCTTCCCGGGTGAGGCAATCAGTCGCCGGTCATTGGTTGGCTACTGACAGCGGCTCCTGGTCGCTCACACCAGCTACCAGCTGCTCATGCTGGCTGCCAGCCACTCCCGTAGCTCACGGCAGCCCTGCTGCAGCCTACGCCGTCGCCTCACAGCAGCACCCAGCTCCAGGTCGAGCTGTTGTTCATCATCTTAGCTGTAGAGGGCGAGCGTCACTGGTCCTCAATGTGGGATCCGAACTGCAGACCTGCTGCTCAGCTGGTGCTCCCAAGTGAACTCTTAACCAGCTGAGCCACTCGGCCGGCCCTTAAGGAATATCTTTATGTACATAGCTTTTAAAAAATTATGGTAAAATATACGTTACATGAAATTTATCATTCTGACTATTTTAAAATGTACAATTCAGTGGCACCACTGTTTCCTAAACTTTTTCATCACTTGAAACAAATTATAACCATGAAACAGTAACTCCATATTCTCTTCCCCGCCAGCCTCTGGTAGTTTCTGAATTTGCCTGTTTTAGGTACTTCATATAATTGGAGTAATATACAGTTGACCCTTGAACAATAAGTGGGTTAGGGGCGCTGACCTCCCCCTGCATAGTCAGAAATCCACATTAACTTTTGGCTCCTCAAAAACTTAATTGCTCATAGCCTGCTTTTGACTGACCGGAAGCCTTAATGATAACATAAACAGTCCATTAACACATATTTTGTTACATGTAATATATACTGTATTCTTACAATAAAGTACATAGAGAAAAGAAAATGTTAAGAAAATCATGATGAAAACATAAACATTTTATGTATTCATGATACCCTTTTTATTAATATTTTTGGTATTTCTAGGCTATGTGGTTTGTGAGTTTTTTCAAATTGTTGCAGATCTCCAAAAATTTTTCCTGTATACTATTCGTTGAATAAAAGTTGTGTATCGGTGGAGCCATGCAATTCAAACCCATGTTGTTCAAGGGCCATCTGTATTTGTCCTTTTTGTACCTTCAGTATTCTAGAGTATGTAGGAACCAGATATTCCATGAAAGGAGAGATTTTCCTGATGTAAGATGGATTCATTTGAATGCAAACCAATATTATCTAAAAACATTCTAAATGGCTAGGTGAGTTTGTCTAAATAGATACTTCTTAACTGAAGAAGCTATAGCTTAATGTTCAGTTTATAGTATTGGTTGAATCTTTTATTGTCATTCTCCAGTGTAGCTGCCCCATACATGGCTTTAAATGAGTCACCTCCATGCCTTTGCTTTAACATGAAGGGCCCCATTTATGCTCTTTCCCTACCCATTAAATTAGTTCAAATTTGGCTTCCCCTTTTGTTCCTCCTCCTGTGTCCCTGAAACACTTTCTCCGGAATAGCACTTCATTCTTTCGTAGTAGTTATTTATGTGTCCCCTGTTTCTGGATGTTTAAAGTTTATTGTGGACTCAGATTATGTCTCTCTGTACTTTTATGTTTCCCCATCAGTGTCCAGTATCACTTGATGGCACACAGTACTCAACAGATGTGGATTTTATTTCTTTTAAATTATAGTTAACTGACTTATATGATCACATTTCTGTTTTCTGTATTGCTCCTTTTTTGCTTCCGTTAACATTCAGTTCTGTTGAATTAAACTGAGATACTTCTCAAAATTTTTTCTTTTTGTGTTAAAACTATTAAATAAGTGAGCTAATGACTAGAACTTTGAAATACCTTTATTATGCATATATTTTTTTGGTGCTTTAGTTTGGAATTTGGTCTATATAATAATCTATTTACTATTAGGCTTGTTAATAGTAAGAAGTGATGCTTTAAAAGTTCCACTAGCTCCAAAGTTGCTAGATTACAAAATTAAATAGAAAGTTAATTTTCATCAGTTACATGAGCTTTTTCTTTATTTCAATGCCTAAACCCAAGTACTTGGTGTCACTATTACACACTGGGATAATTGAATAAAAGAGTGATATCTTACTTATATCATTTCTAATTCTGTTTCTGGACTTGTTTAGCTTATTTTTGTAATACATTTATGTAAATACTTGTAGGTTGGCAAAAGCAGCTTTTGATGATGCAATTGCAGAACTGGATACGCTGAGTGAAGAAAGCTATAAGGACTCTACACTTATCATGCAGTTGTTACGTGATAATCTGACACTATGGACTTCAGACATGCAGGGTGATGGTAAGGAAACTGAGTTAAACGTGTGTCTTTCAGTTGTTGGATCTTTTTTTTTTTTTTGGATCTTCTTACTCTTAGAAATTGCTTGGTATTTCTTTACATCAGGCTACAGCTTAGACTCATAGCTTATCCTCCAAACTATCAAATTTTAATTAGTGCCTTTTCAGGAAATGATAGCAAAAGTACAGCCTTCTGTTTTGGCCTATAAGATGATAAAGTAAAAGACCTGTTTGGAAAAGGGGATTTTTTGTTTAAGATTTAAAAGTTTTGCCTCTAATTAATATTTGCTAAGCTATCTCATCTCTCACACTGTTTTGAAAGATGAAGGGAGAGGAAGCAGTTCATTTTTTATCTTCTTTGGATTCAATTTTAGGGATTTAAGGTTAATTGTATTTGAATGTCAAGATCACTGCTTTGGCTGAGTGGTATGCTTAGCTTAAAACTAGATGGTATTAGGAGACATTTTGAAGCATCTTCTCTGGAAATCTTTTGTCTATAAAAGGAATTAGTTTTCCTCTGTATTCTATACAGCAAATGGAATGTCCAACCCTTAGGTCCTATTTAAGAGGTCTGGTGTAATCGGTTTTTACTTTTTAGAGTTTTCAATACAGTTGAAAACTATTACTAGAGTAGTTTATAGAACTTAATCTTATGATGGGGTAGAGGGCTTAATGTTTATTCTAAATGTAAAAGTCCAAATTTTCTACATTTTTTTATTTTAAAGGAGATTTTTATTCTGCCCATTTCCAAAGAATCATGTTCATACACAATAGATGATTGAGCAGGGGGAGGACAAACTAGTGTGACATGACCATTATGAGATAGTTTTACAGTTAGTGGTGGTGGTGTGGGGAGTGAAAACAAAAAGTTTGTTATCAGTTTTAGCTGCAGTCCTTTCAGGGTGTATTCCCCATATTGTAGCATGTTACATTGCTTGAGGCTAGCTGTAGTCTCTGATGGTCAAACCAACATACTGTACTGTGTTTTGAAGCATTATACTTTTAAGGTGCCTCTGGAAATGGGTATCAAGGCCATGTATGTTGTCAGTTCCCTTACTCTAGAAGGATAGAGTCAGGCTTTAGACTTGTCTTGGGTTATGGTGCTAAAGTGAGAATTGGGTGACTCAGATTCTAAAGCTTGCTAGCTCTACGAAGTATTTAGATATGTAACTAGGACTGACTTGAGATATTTAGCATATGTGACCTACTTGCACAGTTTTCCAAAAAAGCCAGATGGAACCACAGATTACTTTTCAACACAGAACTTCAGGCAACCACTACCAGTTTGTGGACTCAAAACCAATTTACCATCTCTAAACTAATGACTTAAGGTTCCTTCTAGCTGTAAAATCCTATTGTATTCTATAACAATAACTGCTAAGAAGAATTGGCCAAGTAGCTGTGGACTCTTCAGTCACCCCAGCTCAGAGAAGACTGTTTTGAGGGGATAAAAGGAAAGCATGTGGAGAGTTTGGTAAGCGGTATTGACCTAATAAGTAAGCTATACCCTTCTGACCTCTGGGGACATTTTTTTTTTTAAAGAAATTTTATTGGGGGACAGTGTGTTTTTCCAGGACCCATCAGCTCCAAGTCAAGTACTTGTTTCAATCTAGTTGTGGAGGGTGTACCTCAGTGGCCTCTGTGGGGATTGAACCAGCAACTTTGGTGTTATGAGCCTGCGTTGTAACCACCTGAACTAACTGGCCGCCCCGGGGACATTTTTTTGAGGGTAAAAATAACAAAGAAGATGACCTGGTTGGAATGTTTATTTTTTTAGACAGTCGGTGCCAGCTCTTATAACTAAGTTGTTAGATTACAAAATTAAATATAAATAAAGTTGGTTTTCTAGTGCTGTTTTTGTTCACTGATAACCAACAATTAAAATAGACTTTGTGTTACTCCATTTTTATACAGAACCAAAGGCACTTCTTTTCTCAGTGTCATTTTATGAAATGAATCATTTTAAAATAGGATATTTTCTTTAAATTTACTTAACGTTTTCATAGTTGGGAATGTTTTTGTACCAAGATGTTTTATTACATTTTAGCATATTTCTTTAATCCTAAAAGTATTTTTTAATCTAGTGAAATCTAATCTAGTTGCTTCAATTCCTTATCACTTTATAAGTTGAATGGTTGATTAAATTTTGTAAAAACAGACTAATTTTCATTTAAGAAATTTGTCATAAAATATTTGGAATTATGAAACAGTTTAACACTGGAAAATCCAATCAGTCTCTTGACATTTTAGTAAAATTAAACTGTCTGAATTTACAAATTGTTGGGGGTACTAGGAAATTATTTGCGGGTTTTGCTAAAAGGTGTAGTATTACATGTTTTATTAAATTGGTTTTGTGACTTAAAATCAATGTTGAATATAGAAGAATTTCGGTCATGGAATTGGAAGTTTTCCAGGATGTTACTTGAGTTTAGTTTAAGGATTATTTAGATGGTTTTCTTCATTTTTACTTTACTGACTAGGAAAAATAGTGTCATGAAACAATTTGAATTGAAGTTTTCTAAAGGAAGAAATGTATGTGGTTCACAAGCTTTTACTTATACATTATTAATGTTTTTTTAACTGCAGAATATGTTAATGCCGGTCTGAGTGTGTGGGAACATAATTGTTTAAAATGATCACTGCTTTTTCTCATCAAGTGATTTTAGTCCTTTTGTCTTAACCTGTGATCAGAGGACTGTTTCATACACAAGTGTAGAGGAAATGTGTGTTCTCTCTGCCTGCTCCTCCCACTCCAGAATCTAGAAACAAAGAAATACATAGCCAAGAAAAATCTTTTTTTTTTTCCCTTGTATACCTTTTAAGAGGATATCCTCTTAAAGGTAAAAGAAACATTTCTTAGAGTGAAGTTTTATACAAAGTAAAAAGACCAAAATCTGACTCTATTAAATCATTGATGTTTTCCTTTGTCCTGCTCTCTTGGTTTATTTTTCTTGTAATGTTGCTTTCATGTGATTGTTCTCCCTCCCTTTCTCCTTGCAATATAGATTCCTAAAGGAAAATCCAACTCTTCCTTTCCTAAAAACTACTTTGTAAGTCATTATCATGGCACAGTGAACTCTGCTTTTAGTTTTGGTTCTTCACTAATCATGCCTGCATATCATCATCCTTTCGCTTACAAAACTGCCTGTTCTACATTCCAGGATGCAAAACCTTCTAAGATATTCATGATCTGCGCCAACCCTCTCCCCGGTCTACCTCTGGTTGGGTGTGATTTACCTGACAATATTTTTATGCCAGAGTTACTTGGAACTTTTTGGCAACTCTCATGTTTGCTTATGAGTGAATTAGAGTGTGCTCTATTGTATGTTAACCATATTTGGGCAGTGTATTGCTGTTAAAAATGAGAGTGAATGTTCTATGATTTCCTAAGTTCGAATATATTTATTGTTATTTGGGGAATGAACAGTTGGGTGGTCCATTATTTTCTTCCTCAGTAAATGGTTATTTTTGTCTTTCTTTGCATGTCTTTTTCTTTGAGTCAAAAATCTTTGTGTACCTCCAGTACTTTTTTAGTCACATATCAATGTTAAACATTTTTATCACAAAGAAAATTTTAAAATGACTAAAACTAATCTTTACTTAACCCTTGTTGCCATGACAGCATTTATTGTTTATCATATCAAAGTCTTTAAGACTGCTTAAAAGCATTACTTAGGGTAAATGCTTCAAGTCTGTAGGCAGTTAGTGTTATTTGTCCATTCTAATTAACTTAAGATATATGAATGGATGGATTGTATGAACTGTCATATTATGATTGTTGGATTGGTTCATTGATTTTTCAGTTTTGATTCAAGCTAGTAATATGTAGGGATTATATGTGATTTGTTAAAGCACACAAGAATGCAACTTTTACCTGTTTTATTTTTTAGTGAAAGCCTGCATGCTTTTTTATTATGGCTGACATATTTAATGCTTATTAATAGACAAATGAATAGGCTGGCTTTCTGTTGCATGTCACAGTGTAGATGAAACTCCTTAGGCTAATCATGTTCAAAGGGAAAAGAAAAATGGCATGAGAGAACTGGTCCAAATGCCCTTCTTTAATAACCTCAGTGGTCTGGTTTACTTCGAGCATGCTGTTTCACTCTGGAGTGAGAAACCTGGTTATGGTTTGGTGTGACTGGCCAAGATACAAAATATAAAATATTCACAAAAGGAGAACCTTCCTTCTTAAACTCTAGAAGTCCTTTGGAGCATTTTATTGCTCAGTTGTCTTTATTGAAGTATTTCTGATATGAAGCTTGTGGGTAAATTAGATTTTACAGAAAATTGTAAAATACTCCCTGCTTCTTGAAGAGGTGAGGTTATTGAGAAAGAGTATTTTGACACAAGGTACACGTGAAAGCTTGAAAATCATTTTAATAATATGGTTACATTGGCTGTCTACTTGAAGAGCTTATTTTGCATAAAAACAATCACGTTTACTATGCGACAGGTTTTTTTGTTTTGTTTTGTTTTTTTATCATTGTGACTATTGACCATGTAGGACCTTGATCCAGCAGCACCTCTTGGCTTAGGTATCTCAGGATGGTAGAAGTCCTTTGCTTGTCTGTGTTGAATACCAATTGAAGCAAATATCAGGAATGATAGATACCTTTGTTTAAGACCATGACAGCCTAAATGAGTCAGTGTGAAGTAATTCACTGTCATTCTTCCTTGCAGGTGAAGAGCAGAATAAAGAAGCGCTGCAGGATGTGGAAGATGAAAACCAGTGAGACATAAAAGCCAACAAGAGAAACCATCTCTGACCACCCCACTCCTTCCCATCCCCTCCCACCCCCCAATCCTCCACCCCCCTGAAATTCCCCCATTGTCACTGAGAACCACCAAATCTGACTTTTACATTTGGTCTCAGAATTTAGGTTCCTGCCCTGTTGGTTTTTTTTTTTAAAAAACAGTTTTCAAAAGTTCTTAAAGGCAAGAGTGAATTTCTGTGGATTTTGCTGGTCCCAGCTTTTAGGTTCTTTAAGACACTAACAGGACTGCATAGAGGCTTTTTCAGCATTACTGTATTGTCTCCTGCCAGATGTGGCAAGATCACCATTAGAAATGGAAATTACATTTGAAAGCCATTAGGCTTCTATGTGATGCAAGCATCTAAGAGAGGTTTAATCACACTGTAGAGGCATATGTGGTATCAATTTTCCTTTTTCTAATTGTTTAAATTGAATTTTATACCAATGTTTAAAATTAATTGGGTATTAGCTTGAGGTGTTAAAGGTCATTTGGGGAGTTTATTGTAAAGGTTTTTCTGTAAAAAGTGTTTCAAACTCTGCTGAAATGTTGCTGAAAAGCATGGTGCTGGTAACAGTTCAACAATCCGTGGCTGCTCATTCTTGCCTACTTTACTCTCCCTCTGAAGCAGGTTAGCATTGAAGGTGGTATGGAAAAGCCTGCATGCGTGTTCAATTCTTTGTTTCTTCTCCTTCCTTCTCTCCTGCCCCCCCACCCTTCGCTCGCTCAACCTCTTTTGTTCAGTATGTGTAACTTGAAGCTAATTTGTACTACTGGATATCTGACTGGAGCCACAGATACAGAATCTGTATTGTTCTTACTGAAACACAGCATGAAATTAACATTAAACTTAAATAAAACAAACCTAAATTAAAAATGCCAAATATTATTGCGCCTCCATCCTTTATCTTTCTAAAATAAAATCTCTAGTCTAAACACATTGATGGTATTATTTGCCTGAATCTGAAAAGATCGCTTTTCTCTTTTTTTCTTTCATAAGTCACTTGTCTGTTTCCCAAAGTTGATATATGTTGGGGGGAGGGGGGCAGACCCGGGGGACTGTAACCTGATTGTGAAGAACACTAAGTGTAGTCCAAGTCAATTCATTACCTATCCTGTCTTCTAAACCAGGTAGCAACACGGTATTTATTTTAATCATTAAAGTACAAATGTATATTTAATACACAGTGTAATTATGGATCATTTTCTGTCGTGGAATTTTGGATTGTATAACCAAATATGGCTGAATGTCAGAAATCCTTGGGCTGAGGTAAAAAGTCCTCCTCCCCCACCACCACCACCACCAAGCAGAAAAGAAATGTTGGTTCTGCATGTACACATGGTTAATAGTATAGTGGTCCCCTTACTGGAAACACTTAAGTAGTTTCTTCCAGAGATAGTCTGTATTTCAGTTAATACAGATTGACTATGTCAGGAATTTAGACCTGTTTTATTTGAATGACTGCCTAAAATTGATGTACTCCTGATTTTTTTTTTTTAACCAGTTGACTGCTTTTGAATGTTCAGATTGTTTCCAGCCTTGCTGTTATGAATGGTGCTGCAGTAACTATCTTTGTGACGGCCTCTACTTAAATAGATGTTTGTGTATCTGTATGATACATTTCTAGTTTTCCTGTGTTAGAAAACGTGTACTTTACAACAGGTAAATACTATCCATTTCTCTCCAAAGGGTTCCACGTATAGCCCCATCAACAACGTATGAATATACCAGCTTCACCACCACACTTGACTAATTGCTCAATGAGGTGTTGACACCAAATGTATACCCTGGGCTTAAGTTCTTAGTAGTAAAAACTTATGAAACAGACTAGTGATAGTTTTTATATTAAAATAAGTATATGTCAGTAATTAGAATATTTGTGAATTGCTTTCCCATCAAATGGTTGGAGATGATTTTATGTAAATCTTTGGAGCCACCGCTAAGAGATTTTCAGGTTGATAGGTTCTTTTTCCAGCAGTCAAGTGGCCAAATGCCTGCTGCATCTCAGGCCCAAACGGAAGGAATTCATACCATTGTAGATTTTTAAAGAAACCACTAATGGGATTCAGGGTTTTGTAGGCTGCTGCCACACTGAACATTAATGCATGAATGCCTGAACTTGAGCCCAAATAAACAGGTAATGTTTTTACTAAATAGTCTGGCATTTGGAGGTGATTGTCAAGTTAGGCTGTCACATGAGTTTGTTTAGTGCAAGTTTCTTAGTTGGCTGTATGGACTATTCAATCCGGGTGCTGCTGTGAACGTTTTCAAGGGTGGGGCAATCTTGGTATGGAGAGGAAAGGAACTGCCACCCAAAGAAACCAATGAAGGCACTTAGGAAGGAGAGTGATGATTTGGTACAGGTCTTAAGAAAGACCCCTATCAAAGATGGGAAGACAGAAACAAGTGTTTGCAGAAGTGACAGTACTGTAAGGACAGCCTCATTCTCATTTGCTGTAACTGGGCTGGAAAAATGGAGTATTTCTTTTTTCAGCTCTTGGTTTAGTCATCTTTGAGATTCAGTTGATTTCAATAGCAACAACATTACAACGTGAATGCAATTTGTGTTTCAAATATAATTAGTGCTTCGCTTTGAAAAAAAGTTAAACCCAAATGTTTTCTAAAGTGTTAGCACCAATAATGATGGGCTGTTACCCATCCTTGGGCTCTGGGATGGGTGGCCAGAAAAGTAAATCGCCAGTGATGTATTTTGCTTCTAGGAAGATGAGAATGAACTTCAAGTTAGATCGTTCTAAGGGGAAGTTGATGGAACATATGTAAACATCTAACTTGGCTCCTGCCCCAGACAGATGCCACTTGAGTGTTTATAAACAAGATCCTAAATTAGCTGCTATGCTGTTGATCCTAGGACAGTAGAGGAGACTGAGCATGCTGAAAAATTGGCATAAAGATGAAATTTGATTTGTTTTGAAAATTGTTAAGTAATAATTCACAGGGATTCCTGGTAAAATTCTAAGATGGTGATTAAAGGAATTGTGATCTTTTAGAGCAGCGGTTCTCAACCTTCCTAATGCCGCGACCCCTTAATGCAGTTCCTCATGTTGTGACCCCCAACCATAAAATTTTTGTTGCTACTCTATAACTGTAATTTTGCCATTGTTATGAATCGTAATGTAAATATCTTTTTGTTTTCTGATGGTCTTAGGCAACCCCTGTGAAAGGGTCGTTCGACCCCCAAAGGTGTCGTGACCCACAGGTTGAGAGCCGCTGTTTTAGAGGAAGTACTGATTCCAGATCCAGCCCGGATCAGCAAAATCAATCTTGTGTTATTATTTTTTTGAGTTATTAGGCTTGTAATTCATATTGACAGTAATACAGAGGGTGCCCCCAAAATGTATACACTAAGAAAGGAAAAAAAATTATGCCGATGGTAACCACTTTGAGCACCTCGTGTAATTGCAGAGGTCAAACGTGACATGTTTGTCTTTTGTTAATTGGTATATATTGAGTATTGCAATTTTAATAGTTTTTTTCCTTAAAATGTGTACACATTTTTTTGGCGCACTCTGTATTTAGTTAACATTGAGTATTAGCTATGTACCAGGTACTGTGCTCATTATTAAGCAGTATCTGCAATGTAGCACATAGGTATTCAATCATTAGATGAGCTGTCACCTGTATTTTGCAAATAAAGCTGGCATAGCAAGAATTTGGATTTGCCCAAAGCCAACGGAGCTGGTAGTAATCAAACAGGATTCTGTTAGGTTTGTATGATTAAAGAGCCCATGTTCTTATCCATTAAGG
>NW_017731491.1:1949268-1955431 GCF_001890085.2 Hipposideros armiger | reverse complement strand
CGTCCAATGGCCGGTGACCGATCTGCCTGACCCGGGAAGAGCGCAATTATAATACCAACATGGGCCAGTGAAGCGACATCCTCCACAACTAGACTAAAGAACGAAAAGGACAGCAACTTGTTTGTTCCCCTTCCCCGATTCTTCAACACTGTTACCCTCCCCCAGTTCCCCAATAATAAAATCTTTGGAAAAAAAAATTAAAACTGTATTGTGGGTTTAGTAAACTATGTAGGCATATCATATATATGGTAACTATAGCATAAGAGGCAGCCAGGGAGTGGTAAATAGATCTATTTGATTGTAAGTTTGTTAACTATTACTTGAAGTACTACAATATTAACTCTAAGAAGACCTTGAGAGATTAAAGAAAGATATATGGTAATACTTAGGGCAAGCAATATATAAAAATAATGCAAAGAAGTACAGCTACAAATTGTAGATAAGTAGGATTTTAAAATATATTTAATCCAAAAGATGGCAGGAGAGGACAAGAGCATTTGTGCTGCCAGATCTGCCAAGGGAGGTTGAAAGCTCTATAAGCCCTAATTTTGACAGTTGGGAACTCTTATTTTTTTGATGGCTGGAAAATTTTTTCAGCAGTTCTATTGAATCCTCTGAGGAATTCACAGAATTGTTTTGCAGATTATGCTATGTGTTTTGAAACATTATAAGTCAACATTTTAAAATATGCCCAAATAATTTTCTCATTAAAAAATCTCTTTGCTGACTAACATATTTCAGTTGCTACCTATTGCTGATGAGACAGAATTTGCAGTTTAATTTCAGCCAAGTAACTGTCTCATGTAAATTAATAGTCTTCAGAAGAACACAACAGAATCTAGAGTCTCATCATGTACAATAACCGGGATACAATCCCAAACTACTCATCAGAAGAAACAGCAAAACATGACCCACACTCAAAAGGCAATTAGTGGAGATTGTTCCTGAGGTGACCCAGATATGTAAATTAGCAGACAAAGAATTTTATTGTTCTCCCACAATAGCAAAGATTTTAAAGCTGTTATTCTATGTTAAAGAATGAAAGAAAAATATGTTTATGACAAATGAAAAGAGGAAATTTTAGAGGAGCTACTGAAACTATAGTAAAGAACCAATTGGACATCTTGGAACTAAAAAATACAATATGTGAAATAAGAATTTACTACATGGGCATAACTGTAGAATAAGGAGGAAAGTGATAGAGAATCAGTGAACTTGAAGTTAGCTCAATAGATTTCCAATCTGAAGGAGAGAGAAAAACTTTTTTAAAAAAATGAGCACAGCTTCATGGCATCTGTGAGATAATATTTAAAAATCTGGCATACTTGTAAATGTAGTTTCAGAAGGAGAGAAGAAAAACTGGGATGGAAAAAATCTGTGATGAATGACTAAAATTTTCTCACATTTACAATTCAGGAAGCCAATGAAAATTAAGCAAAATAAATACAAAAAATACACTTTGGCACATTATAATCAAACTGCTGAAAATCAAAGGAAAAAACATTCAAAACAGCATAAGTGTATATTGGTAAATTATATACAAGGGGATAATGGTTTAAATAATTGATTTTTCATTAGAATAACAAGCCACAAGACAATGGAACAGCAATATTAAAGTGCTTAAAGGAAAAAAAAGCGAACCCAGAATTCTGTATCTAGTGGAAACAGTTCAAGAATGAAAGTGAGGGCCGGCTGGGTGGGGCAGTTGGTTAAGATCATGAGATCTGAGCAACAGGGTCGCTGGTTCAGTTCCCACATGGGCCAGTGAGCTGTGCCTGAACTGAGTTNACACACACACACACACACACACACATATACATAAACATTTCTGAGGTGTATTTTACAACTGATATACCTTCAAGAGCTGTAATATACATTACAATTACTGTAATATGTATTAATCAGAATTGAATTAGAATAAAATGATAAATATATTTAGGACTCTTAGGTGGCTACTGTCTAAAAAGGAAGAGTCAAGACTTACTACCTAGATTAATTTTGGGGCCAATTTTTAATCTACGTTAATTTAGAATTTTAAGAACTAGTATTTCTTACAGTTGGGGCAACTCTTCCAATTTAAAATAGGTTCACTTGGACAAGCAGAGCTATAATTCCCATATAATCAGTGATTATGGATTGTCAAGTTGCCTCTGCTCTAAGTTTCCTAGAGAACCAAAGTCTTAATACTTTAAAAGCAAACTTTGAGCCACTTTTGGTGGAAATATTTAAAAAATACATGAGTTTCCTGCTTTTTAAGGAACAGGCCCTTGGTTACTGCTTTGGGGGAAGGAAGATCCTGGACGGGCGCTCGTGCACCATCAGCTCACTGTGTGTTCCTGTAGGTATCAGGAGGGCTGAAAATGGTTTCTCTTAGAGATCTCCTGGCTTTTTGGACATTTGTAGCTCGTGTATCTCGTGTAATTGAAGTTAAGAATGTAAACCTGCACAACCCAGGCAGTATGAATCATGTCCAGGACTTTATCTTTCTAAAGCTATCGACCATTTTTTTCCAGCTGTGCTGAAACTCCTGACAAGTGTCCATCCTATAATGCTTGTTTTGGGGTTTCCCACAGAGACCCTTCTTTGCCATTTAAAACTCTGGTGCTATAGGGTTGGATAGGGGTTATGTCAGCACCCAAGGCTTCTTCGAACCATTGATGAATGGCACATTTGTAGCCATGATAACAGGCCGTAATACCTGCTGAACTCCCTGAGAATATGCTTACAACAGAATTCCTGGAACAAACGACCTTTTAAAAACATTTTTCTCCCTCAACTTCATTTTCCACTAAGGGGCTGTGAGCCCGAAGAGATGCCAATTCTACCTTGGCACAGATTAAATTGATACTCTGTTGTGAGGATGTAGAGAAACTTACTGTTGCTAGTTTTAAAGTAATTTTTAAATTTAAGAGCACATCAAAAGTGTACAGTGTATTAACTTTCACAAAGGGAATACACCATTTAGGCACCACTCACATCAAGAAATAGAACAGGACCAACATCCTATAAGACTCCTTCATGCCCCCTTTCAGTCATTACTGGTGCAACTGAAACCAGTATCGATTGCCATTGATTAGTTTTGCCTGATTTTAAACTTCATACAAATGGAATCCTACAACTTTTTCCCCCCCTGTCGACATTGTGGGGTTAGTCCAGTGTCATTGCTTGTAATAGTATATTTTCATGGCTCTATAGTACTCTGTTGCGTTGTTAGTATACTATGTATTGTATGGATGGACACTGGGTTATTTTCAATTTTTGGATGTTGCAAATGTTGTGGACATTCCTGTACATGTCTTTTGGTAATTACGTATATGCATTAATGTTGCATATGTACCTAAAAATGGAATGACTGGGTCATAGGGAATACATCTGTTCAGTTTTAGTCGATATTGCAAAACAGTTTTCCAAAGTGATTGTACTGTTTTACAGTCCTACCAGCAAGCGTATGAGAATCCCCGGTGCTTCATATCCTCACTGGCATCTATGGTCACGGTTTTTAGCTGTAGGCTTCTGCTGGATGTGTATCGTGGTATGTCATTCTGGATTTAATTTGTATTTTTCTGATGATTAATGAGAGCACTTTTTAATAGGTTTATTGGACATTTGGATATTTTGTTAAATACCCACTTTTGCCGGTTTTCTGTTGGTTGTCATTTTCTTAATGTGTAGAAAGCGTATATATTTAGGAATAGAGTATGTCTTTGGAGTTGTTATAATTTATCTTCTCCCATTTTGTGCCCTGCATTTTCATTATCTTGGTAGTCTTTTGATGAACAGGAATTCTTAATTTTAATATAGTGCAATTTATCGATATTTTCCTTTAAGGTAAGTGCTTTTATATGTCCGCTTTAAGAAATATTTGCCTACTCCAAGATCATTAATATTTAATGTTGTTTTTCTAAAAGCATTGTTTGACCTAACATCTCAACATCTAGAATCATCCAGAATTTTTGTTCATGGTAACAGGGAGATGTTAAAAATAATACTTTTCCATATAGATACCAATTGACCCAATACAATTTATTGTTCCATTGGTCTATTTGTCCTAATGCCAGTGCAACACTGGGGGTTTAAAATAATTCAATATCTGGTAGTGTGAGTCCTCCAGTATTTTGTTGTTCTTCAAAATTGTATTGATTATTATTGCCATTTTGCATTTCCATATATATTTTAGAATCAGCTTGTCAATTTCAATAATAGAACAGCAACAACAAAAACCTGGGATTTTGATTAGGATTTTATTGAATCTAAGTAAATTTGGAAGAATTAGCATGCTTATGCAATTATGTCCTTTAATTCATAAACATAGTATACTTATTTAGATCTTTAATTATTTTCAATATATTTTGTAATTTTCTCTGTAGAAGTCTGGCACCTTTTGTTGGACTTATTTCTAGGTATTTGCTGTTTTGATGTATGTATGTATTTATTTATTTATTTATTTATTTATTTATTTTTATTTATTTATTTATTTATTTAAAGCTGAGCCATCCTGCCACCTGTTGGCTGCTCAGCTCGGGCCGGGCATCGAACCGCTGTTGCTCAGAGCTCAAACTCTTGAGCGAGCTCTTAACCAACTGAGCCACTCGGCCGGCCCCTGATGTTATTTTAAATAGTATTTAATTTTTTCTTCAGATGGTTGCTACTTATGGTAATATTGATGATTGTATATTGACCTTGTATTCCATGACCTTGCTAAATTAACTTACTAATTCTAACAATTCAATGAAGGTTCTGAGACAGGTTTTGTTTAGAGGATTGACAACAGAAATGAAAAATTTTAATGCATGTACCCTTTGCTTGTGTGTATATGCACACAAATATATGCAAAGTATGTTTATTTCAGCATTATAGTAGCAAAGTAGAAATAACCTAAATGCTCATCAATCATGCTACATCCTTAATGCTATATACTGTGTTGCTGTTTAAAAAAAAATGAGGTAAACCATTTTTGTGAATATAGAAAGAGTCTATATGTTAAATGAGAAATGTAAGATATGTAACATGCATAATCTTACATGTGTAAAGCAGGAAAAATTATGTGTACTTGTCTATAGAAAATTTCTGAAATATATACTTTTTCATTAAAATTTATTGATGTATGATTGAACATAAAAAGTGCATGTATATAAATTATACATTTTAAGTTTTAGAATATGTATACACCTGTAAAACCATCATCATAATCAAGATAGACAATATAACATTCATCCTCAACAGTTTTCTCCTATTTTGTCATTTCCTCCCTTGACCCCAAGCAACCACTAATTAGATTTCTGCTATTTTACCTTAGTTTGTACTTTCTGGAGTTTTATATAAATGGAATTATACAGTATATACTCTCTTATTTTTTGGGGGTGGGGGGGTTCTGGCTCCTTTCACTCAATATAATTGTTTGAGACATGTGTGTATCAACACATTCCTTTTATTGCTGAGAAGTATTCCATTGTTACGACATACCACAATTTGTTCACCTGTCTACCTGTTGATGGACATTTGGGTTTCCAGTTTTCTCCTGTTACAAATAAAGCTGCTAAAAACAGCCACTTGGCTGGCCCATTTATTACCTTTGGAATGTTAAACCAATCCTGCATTCCTGAGCTAAACCCCAATTGTTATGTATTATCCTTTAAAGTATTTTTAGATTTGATTTACTAAAATGTTGTTTGTTTTTTTAGTATTTACGTTCATGAGCCCATGCCTGAAAGCTCTGGGGTGATGAAATGTTAACACCAAAAGCTTTTCTTCTGTGGCACTAAGGAGAAGATATAACAGTTGGCATTCATAATAGATGTTCAAGAAGGAATGGAAGGACACTTGAATTGTAAATATGAAGGTAAATATAAAAGACAGTTCTCTTAATTTCTGTAAAAATCTTACAAGTGTTTAAAGCAAAAAATTAAAACTGGGGCCAACCAAGTGGCACATTGGTTAGGAGTTGGCTTGGGACACCAGCTCTGAGCAGCAGGGTCCTGATTCGGATCCCACATTAGGGTCAGTGACACTGCGCCCTCTACAGCTAAGATGGTGAACAACAGCTCCACCTGGAGCTGGGCTGCTGTGAGTCGCTGGCATCCGCGTAGGCTGCAGTGGGGCTGCAGTGAGGCTGTAGTAAGCTACCGTGAGTGGCCGGCAGCTGGCGTGAGCTGCTGTGAGCCAC
>NW_017731491.1:1944786-1946143 GCF_001890085.2 Hipposideros armiger | reverse complement strand
CACTGCCACAGGGGCTGCAGCCTACGCCATCGCCAGCGACTCATGGCAGCCCAGCTCCAGGTTGAGCTGTTGTTCAGCATCTTAGCTGTGGAGGGTGGTGTCACTGGCCCTCATATGTGGGATCCGAACCGGGGCCCTTGGCGTCCCAAGCCAGTTCTTAACCATCGCGCCACTCGGCCAGCCCTCATTTATAAAATTTTTAACGGATATTATTCACATAATGGAGATTTCATTTGTTTTATGGCTCTCGAATAATTTTTAAATTGTTGTGAGGGACAGGATTGGCTCTTCTGTCTGAAAAGTTTGCCGACCCCTGGAAGGGATCCTCAATACGATTAACAACTGATTTCTCTTAAGAAACCATAAAGGCCAGAAGAAATTTATCTCTGGCAGAACTATCCTTCAAGAATGAAGAAGTTAAGATTCCCAGATAAAAACAGAGGAGTTTTTAGACATGGCCTACAAGAAGAGCTAAAGGGAGATCTTCAGGCTAAAATGAAAGGACGGTAACTCAGAGCCATAGAGAAAAGGTAACTATATAGGTAAATATAGAAACCAGTGTTATTGTACTTTATTTATTTATTTATTAGCTGAGCCACCCTGCCACCTGTTGGCAGCTCAGCTTGGGCCAGGAATCAAACCGGCCACCCTATTGCTCAGGGCTCACACTCTTGAGCGAGCTCTTAACCAACTGAGCCACATGGCTGGTCCTTGTACTTTAGATATAGTTTGTAACTTCTCTTCCTTTTATTGGGTTGTCGGAAAAGTCATGACGTATTTTTTCTGTTTTTCATTGCAAAAATGCATCATGACTTTTCTGACAACCCAATATATGATTTAATAGGCAAATGCATAAAACAATAATTACAGGTACATGCAAATGGGGGTGTAGTGTATAAAGATGTAATCTGTAACAAGATATAAAGGGGAAGGACAGAAGTTTTGAGAGCAAATGTTTTTATATTATTGAAACTAAGTTGGTGTTATTTAAAGTAGGTTGTTATAGTTTTAGATGTTAATTGTAACCCTCAAGGTAACCACTATGAAAATCACTTTAAAATATATAGGAAAGGAAAGAAGGGAATAAAAAAGGTACACTACAAATAAATAAATAAATATAAAAAAGTAGTAGTGGACATGAACAAAAAACATACGAGAAAACAGCAGAAGTAAATCCTTTATCAGTAATCACATTAAAAGTAAATGGGTTAAACTTCCTATTAAAAGGCAGATTAGCAGATTGGATTAAAAAACAAACCCCAAAACCCCAATTTATATGCTGTCTACAAAAGGCTTTATTTTTTAAACATGTATATATTTTTCTTTCAATTAGTTGACATATAATATTAGTTTTAGG
>NW_017731491.1:1936818-1942546 GCF_001890085.2 Hipposideros armiger | reverse complement strand
CTCATATGTGGGATCCGAACCGGGGCCCTCTGTCGTCCAACGCCAGCTCTTAACCAACGTGCCACTCAGCCGGCCCTCTGTCTCCATTTTTATGTTTCCTATTTCTTTGTTGAAGTTCTTCCTGAGATCACTGAGCATCATTATAACCAATGTTTGAACTCTTCCATCTGGTAGCAATCTATTGCTTGTCTCTATTTTGTCTAGATCTTTTTCTGGAGTTTTGTTCTGTTCTTTAATTTGGGACATATTTCTTTGTCTCCCCATTTTGGCTGCCTCCCTGTGTTGTTTCTAAGTATTAGGTAGAGCTGCTATGTCTTCTGGTCTTGGTATTGTGGCCTTATGTAGTAGGTGTCCTGTGGGGCCCAGTGGTGCAGTCTCCCTGGTCACCTGAGCTGGGTGCTGCAGGTGTGTCCCTTGTGTGGGTTGTGTGTGCCCTCCTGTTGTAGTTGAGCCTTGATTGCTGTCAATGGAAGAGATTGGCCCTCAGGCTGATTGGTTGTGAGGACTGGCCCGTGACTACTGTGGAGAAGCTGTTGTGTAGGGGCTGACCCCACGAATCAGGAATTGTGTTAGTGGGGATCTGTACCTACTGAGTCTGCCCATTGGTTGTGTTGTTTCTGGAGGTGTTGAGTGGTGCTCTGGTGTTGTCTGAAGCTGACCACTAGGTGTGTTGGTTCTGGGGCCTCTTGGGAGGGGCTCTGGTGTAGGCCAATATTCATAAGGGATATTCATCTGTAGTTTTCTTTTAGTTTCTTTGTCTGAATTTGGTATGAATAATACTGTCCCCATAGAATTAGAAAGTATTTCTTCCTCTTCAATTTTTTGGAAGAGTTTGAAAAGGAGTGGTGTTAATTCTTCTTTAAATCTTTGGTAAAACTACCAGTGGAGCAACGTGGTCCTGGGCTTTTCTTTATTGGGGAGTTTTTGATTATTTATTCAATCTCCTTACTAGTTTTATAGGTCTATTCATGCACTGCTAGTCAGAATGTATAGTGTTGAAGCCACTATGGGAAATAGTTTGGTGGTTCCTCAAAAAGTTAAACATAGACTCACCATGTGTCCCAGCAATTCCACTCCTAGTTATATACTCAAAAGAAAACAGGGACTTAGATTCTAGTACAACAATGTCCTTAGCAGCATAATTTACAATAATCAAAAGATGGAAACAATCCAAATGTTCATCAACAAATGAATGGGTCAACAAAAGGAGGTATATTTATACAATGAGATATTATTCAGACATAAAAAGGAACATAGTTCTGATACATGCGACAACATGAAGGGATCTTGAAAATACTATTCCAAGTGAGACAAGCCAGATATAAAAGGACAAATATTATATGATTCCAGTTATATGAGGTACCTAGAATAGGCAAATTCATAGAGGCAGAAAATAAAATAGGGGATACCAAGGACTGGGGTGAGGAGGAGTAGAGAATTATTGTTTAATGGGTACAGAGTTTCTGTTTGGAATGATAATAAAATTCTGGATGGTGGTGATGGTTGCACAACATTGTGAATGTACTTAATGCCACGGAATTGTAAACTTAAAAATGGTTAAGAGGACACATTTTATGTATATTTTACCACAATTAAAATATTGAGAATGAAAAGGATTGTACTCCACACTCAATTTTAATTCTTTGTTCCCTTCGCTTTCTATCACACTTTTCGAGGATACCTTGCCATGTTCGTAATTAAAAATGGAAATGGCTGCATGCTTTTCTAATCCTCAGATGGATCATAATGGAATTTATTCACTTTTTGTTGACCATTTAGGTCATTTCCTGATTTTTTTTAGTTTTTTGTTCTTAGCTGTTTACTAGCCTTTGCTTTTTGAATGGTCGCTGCCCTCGCAGTACTGTGGCACTGCTCTTTGACTTCTGCTCATGCAGTGGAGCTGGCCTCCCTGACCCCTGCCTGCCTTTTCAGCTCTCTCAGGGCTCATTCCTGCCACCCCTTTTCTTCCTTTCCTTCTCAGTTCCCCTCAGCCTTCCTTGTCTCTCTCTCTCTCTCTCTCTCTCTCTCTCTCTCTCTCTCCCTCCCCCTCCCTCTTTCTCCCTCTCTTTCTTTTCTCTTTCCTTCTTTCTTCTTTCCCTCCCTCCCTCTCCCCCCCTCTCCTCCTTTCTCCTTCCATTCTTCCTCTCTCCCCCTCCTGCTCTCATTCTCTCCCTTTCTCTATTCAGGATAACCTTGTGGTACCTGGAGTCCTTTCTCATCTGTATCCCAGGAGTCTTTGGAGCTAACAAGAGTCTTGTGCACACTGGGCTTAGACCCAGCATATCATAATCTCGTGCTCTGGACACATGGCTTTAGCTCCTTTCAAACAATGTCCATGGTGATAGCTTTTATCCATTCATTCAACAAATACTTATTAGAAGCCTGCTCTATGCTCAGGTCTAGTCTGGGGTTACTGGGGTAAATAAGACAGATGTGGCCCCAAATCTTATGAAGGTTACTGAGGGGAGAAAGGAATGAACAAATACGCAAGATGATTTTTTTTAAAGGTTTCTTTATTGGGGAATTGGGGGAGGGAAACAGTGTTGGGGAATTGGGGAAGGGGACCAGCCAAGTTGTTGTTCTTCAGTCTTCATTGTGGAGGGCGCCAGTCGCCATCTGGCTGCCCGTTGGCAGCTTGTGGCCTCTAAGCTCAAGGTGCTGTGTTACAATCTTAGTTGCGGGTGGGCGTAGCCACCATCCCATGTGGTAGTCGAACCAGCAGCCTTGTTGTTCAGAGTGCACGCTCTATCCACTGAGCCATCCGGGCGACAGCTCAGCTCAAAATGCAGAGTTCAGTCTTAGTTCGGGTGGGCATAGCCCACCATCAAACAGGCAATCTTGTTGTTACACCAGCTAAGCCATCCTGCCACCTATTGGCAGCTCAGCGACAGCTCAGCTCGAGCGCTGCATCACTGGCCCATGTGGGAATCAAACCTGCAGCCCTGTTGCTCAGAGCTCGCACTCTTAATCCAACTGTTAACCAACTGAGCCACTTGGCCGGCCAAGACGATTTTATTGATAAGTGCCATGAAAAACAGCAAGCAGGGTAATGTGGGAGAGCAATTGACTGAGGTTGTCAGGGCAGTCCTCACAAAGAGGTGACTTGAGTTGAGACCTAGAGGATCTAATTGCATCAGAGCACCAGGCAGTGTTCTTTGTCAGAAATAACAGGATCTAACTCTGGTTAACGTAAGCAGACAAGGAATGCACTGGAAGGGTATCAGGTAGTTCAGAGAACGGGCAGGAGGCCTG
This sequence comes from Hipposideros armiger, assembly GCF_001890085.2. Taxonomy (NCBI): domain Eukaryota; kingdom Metazoa; phylum Chordata; class Mammalia; order Chiroptera; family Hipposideridae; genus Hipposideros; species Hipposideros armiger. The sequence goes on along the minus strand of NW_017731491.1, from coordinate 1,939,294 downwards.
GAAAACTAGGCCGGCACAGAGGCAGTTACTAAGGGATACCGGTGGCCAGAACCTTGACGAAAGTCATGTCTCAGCAGGCTCTGGTTAGGACCCAGCCACCACTGCTCTGGATGCTGGATGGCATTTGGACCTTGAACCCTGGACCCACTGGTATGCCACCATGAGAGGGACCTCAAACAGTCTGATCACCTGCCCCAGATCACAGGTTTGTTCTCTGCTGGGTGGCCAGTTAGAAACGAAGTCAGCTCCCATCTCATGCAGAGTGAAAGCCAGTCTTGATAAAGTGCTACTTGATCTGGTCTCCTGTATCCCTGTGCCTTCATCTACTGCTCTTCCCTTGCCCCACCCTGCTCCAGCCACACCGGCCTTCTTGCTATTCCTGTCACACCAAGCCTGCCCCACCTATAGGGGCACTGGCTGTTGTCTCCATTTGGAATACTCTTGCCCAAGTATTCCCATAGCTCCCTCCCTCACCCCCTCCAAGTCTTACCTAGAAGTTATCTTTTCTGGAGGCCCCCCTCATCTCCCTGTTTAAGCCCAACCTTCCCAGTTCACATGATTCCTTTATGCCCATCCTTTTTTTTTCCTTGCCATTTTTAATAGATTATTATATTTACTGTTCACTGACTCTCTTGATGATGAATCTGCCCTAGGTGCCTAGACCAGTGCCTGGTATTAAATACCCCACAGCTGTTTTTTGTTTTTAAAGATTTTTTTATTGGAGAATTGGGGGAGGGGAACAGCATTGGGGAATCCAGGAAGGGGAACAGACAAGTTGCTGTCCTTTTGTTCTTCAATCTAGTTGTGGAGGACGTCGCTTCACTGGCCCATGTTGGTATTGTGATCATTGCNTACAACATAGTGATTAGACATTTATACAACCCACAAAATGATCACCCCGCTAAACCTAGTACCCATCTGATACCATAAATAGTTACTAAAATGATATTGACTATATTCCCTATGCTGTACTTTATATCCCTGTGACTATTTTTTTTTTTAATGAACTATTTATTTATTTTTAGCTGAGCCATCCTGCCACCTGTTGGCAGCTCAGCAGCAGCTCAGCTTGGGCCAGGCATTGAACCGCTGTTGCTCAGAGCTCAAACTCTTGAGCGAACTCTTAACCAACTGAGCCACTTGGGCAGCCCATCTATGACTATTTTTATAACTGTCAATTTGTACATCTTAATCCCTTTCATTTTTTTCACCCGTGCCTCCTATCCCCTTCCCATCTGGCAACCATCAAACTGTTCTCTATATCTGAGTTTGTTTCTGTTTTGTTCGTTTATTTATTATTTATTTTTAATTCCACATATAAGTTAAATCATGTGATATTTGTCTTTCCCTGCCTGACTTATTACACTTAGCGTAATACCCTCTAGGTCCATCTGAGTTGTTGCAGATGGCAAGATTTCATTTTTTTTAAATGGATGAGTAATATTCCATTGTTTATATGCACCACATCTTCTTTATCCATTCATCTATTGATGGATACTTAGGTTGCTTCCGTATCTTGGCTATTGTAAATAATGCTGCAATGAACATATGGATACATGTATCTTTTTTAATTAGTGTTTTGGATTTCTTTGACCAAATACCCAGAAGTAGAATTACTGGGTCTTTATTTGTCTTTTGTTATAGCCTTTGTTTTAAAGTCTATTTTGTCTGATGTAAGTATTGCTATTCCTGCTTTTTTTTTTCCATTTCCATTTTCATGAAATATCCTTTTCCATCCCTTTACTTTCAGTCTGTGTGTCTTTCAATCTGAAGTGAGTCTTTTGTAGGCAGCATATGTAAGGGTCTTGTTTTTTATCCATTCAGCCACCATATGTCTTTTGATTGCGTTTAATTTATGTTTAAAGTAATTGTTGATAGATATGTAGTTATTGCCATTTTATTCATATTTTTAAAATATTTTTTTACCTTCTTAAAGAAGTCCCTTTAACATTTTTTGTAATACTGGTTTGGTGGTGTTGAACTCCTTTAGCTTTTTCTTGTCTGGGAAGCTCTTTATCTGTCCTTCAATTCTAAATGATAGCTTTGCTGGGTAGAGTAGTCTTGATTGTAGTTTCTTACTTTTCATCACTTTGAGTATTTCCTGCCAATCCTTTGAATATTTCCTGCCAATCCCTTTTGGCCTGTGAAGTCTCTGTTGAGAAATTAGCTTAGTCTTATGGGAGCTCCCTTGTAGGTAACTAACTGCTATTCTCTTGCTGCTTTTTAAGATTCTTTTGGCATTTTAATTATGATGTGTCTTGGTGTGGGTCTTTTTGGGTTCATCTTGTTTGGGATGCTGTGTGCTTCCTGGGCTTGTCTATTTCCTTCCAGGTTAGGGAAGTTTTCCATCATTATTTTTGCAAATAGATTTTCAATTCCTTGCTCTCTCTCTTCTTCTGGTAACCCTATGATGTGGGTGTTGGTATGCTTAATGTCCCAGAGGCCCTTTAAACTGTCCTCATTTTTTTTGGATTAT
>NW_017731491.1:1891192-1933173 GCF_001890085.2 Hipposideros armiger | reverse complement strand
GATAAGGCAGATTGGTCACCGGCCATTGGACGGCCGCTCACAGCGGCTCACAAGCAGCTCATGCTGGCTGCTGGCTGCAGGCCACTCACAATAGCTTACGGCAGCCCACTGCAGCAGGGGCTGCAGCCTACGCTGTCACCGGCTACTCACCCCAGCCCAGCTCCAGGTCGAGCTGTTGGTCACCATCTTAGCTGTAGAGGGCGCAGTGTCACTGGCCCTCACGTGGAATCTGAACCAGGGCTGCTGCTCAGAGCTGGCGTCCCAAGCCAACTCTTAACCCATGCACCACTCGGCCAGCCCCCCACAGCTGCTTGTTGAATGGGTGGCTGATAGCATGCCATGCTGATCCTGGTGTAAAAAGTCTTGGGAGGCATGAGTTGAATTCTGGATCTATTACTTCCAACTGTGTGATTCTGCACAAATGTGTTAACCTCTGTGAACCTCAGTTTCCCATCTGTAACGGGAACCTACTTCAAATGGGTTCTTGATGAAGAGTAAATGAGAAAATGTTCTAAGTAAACCTATTGCCATTCTCGGTCTTTCCTGCCCACTCATTCAAATCTATTAAAAAGGAGTCTCCCAAGCCAATATGATCGCAATGAACGTTTCCATTTACTTTGGATTATATGTCATTATAAATATTAACAAATAAGACTTAAAAAGGACACCTTCGGGTAGGTCAGACGAAAATACAAAAATTGTGTGTGGGGCTGCAGTTAAGGACGATTTCTGCAGCCATCACATGGTAGCAAAACAGTATTAAGCAGTGCACGAGAGTCTGCATCGACGACAGCCAGAGTCCATGCATGGGAGGTTCTCTCGGTTGAGAAGGAACAAAGGCCGGACATGCACAGGCCGGGAGGTGCAGTTCCTCGTTCTCGCCACTAGAGGTCAGGAGGTTACCACTTCAGGGTTGGAAGACGGGCCAGTTGGGGACTGGCTAGTGGTGGCGGTGGGTGGGGTGGGGACCAGGAAGGGAGGTGGGGTGGAGGTGGATGCAGTGCATCGGGCGACACCCTGATTACTGACACCTGACTTTGAAATGACTCTTCTCAAAGAGCTTTTTCTTTTACAGAGAGACAATCTGCAACAGTGCCAGGGTTCTGGTGAAAGTTCTGTCACTTCCTGGGGGGCCTTCCTGCGCCCCATCCTCCACTTGGGCTGCCTGTCAAGAAGTCCTGTCTCCCTGCCAGACTGACCCTGTGGTCAGCTTGGACCATCTTTCAGGGTCAACTCTACACTTGCACAGCCCGAGGCAGCAGAGGGCCCTGGACTGGGTGCCAGGAGTCCTAGGTTCTTGTCCCCGCTGGGCCTCAGTTGTGAAGATTCATTAAGACAGTGCACATAAAACCCTTACCACACACAAAGCCTTCCTAAAGACAGTACAGTCAAGGCTCCATGACCAGCAAAAGTTCCCAGGTACTGTGTGGGGCTGGAGTCCCAAATTCCCTGCAAACTAGGAAAGGGCTGATGGGCACTTGGTGGGATTCGAATCATCACCCCAGGCCTCAGATGGTGGTGTGCTTTGTGTTTGCAGCAGAAGGTCCAACCCCTGTGCCCCTGCTGCTAGTGTTGGTGTGGGTGGGCAGCAGGCAGCGGGGGTGAGCCCCAGGCAGGCAGCTAGCAGGACCTCTCATGTGTGAGCCCAGCACCTCACTTCCCCTGAAGTGTGGTGTCCAGAGCTCTGGTTTGGGGGTGGGGCAGGGGCCATGAAGCCTGGTTGACCCCAGCTGTGGTAAGGCTGGAAGGCCTTGGGCAGGTCACTTTCCTTATGTGGGCTCCGTTTCCCACCAGTGCAGTGATAGGTTGAACACAGAAATTCCTTGGTTATGCATTTGTCCATCCAGCATTCCTAAAGGCCCCTTGGTAGGCAGGAAAAGTCTGGGGCTTCAGATCTGAGCCCCAACCCTTCAACCCCTCCCTAGAAACCCTGACTCAGGGTGCTGACAGGCCCACCAGGCAGGGTGTCTCCCTCTCAGCTTTCCCAGAAACAAGGCCCTGGGCTGCTGCCCAGTATTCCTGAGAGGGACATCAGTGGCCACAGGAGGGCCAGGATGCATGGGCAACCACCTGGGGTCCTACTCACTACCCAGCTCTGCACCCAGAAGGGCCCAGGTGGCAGGCGGCGGAAGGGAAGAGGAGGATGAGGACAAGGAGGACATTTTGCTTCCTTTCATACAAAGCAAAGGGCCCGTTTTCTCTTCCTGACCACAGCTGACCTGATGCTTAAGCGGGAAGAAGGAGAGGCAGGATCCAGCCTCCAGGTTCCTCCGGAGACGAGAGATCCAAGGTGGGAGAACAGGGTCCGAGGACTGAACTGGACTCGGCGACGTCCGTTTCACCACGGTACTTCCAGTACTTCTGGCATTTCCCCCACAGCTATGAGCCCAGGCTGGCCTGGCAGCCAGGGGTGGGGAAGGAAAAGGGCTGGGTGCCATTGCCCCTGCCCCCCAGATGAACCCCGGGTCCCTCACAGCAACCCTGGCCTCATCGCTGTTCCCTCCCCTCCAGGCCTGTGCAGACCATTCCCACCGCCTGCACTGCCCTCCCTTCCCTTTGTCTGCTTAGAAACTCTACTGTCCTGTAAGGCCTTGCTAAAGCATCACCTTCTCTGGGGAGCCCTTCCTGCTCTCCTAGCAGAATCCATAGCACTCGCGGGTGCGCCAGGCTGGCCTTGGCATTCATTCCTCAGTCCCTGTTGTCATGGTTTGTTTTCAGCTCCCTGACTAGATAGGAGAACTCCACCAGGGCAGGCCCTGGATCTCAGTCATCCCCAGGGGCTTGTGAAATCACTGAGTGAAGCATTTGCCAACTGAACCATGTTCATTGGGAGCTTCTGGGAGCTTCACCAGACTCCTGGCTCTCAGGTCAACTTGTTTTCCAACTGCCCAGTAATGCGGAGATGAATGGATGTAGTCAGAGTCATGTCCTGCCCACAGTCTCGTCTCCCCATGTGCCTCTTCCTAATGCCCCTCTCAGTTCTCACTGGCTCTGCCTGGGCACCCCTGCACTCCTGTTCTCTCAGCCTCGGGCCCCCTGTGACTTTCTGCTGGCTTGTAGTAGGGTCCTTGCCCCTGGACAGCCCCACCCCCTTCCCTGGGGTGGGTGCTGAGGCCAAGCTCCTCTCTTCCCACCTCTGGCCCTGTGAGGCCCCAGGAGCTGAAAGAAGGCCCGGCTCTGTCCTCGCTGTCCCTCGGAATGGCTGGGTCCTCCATGGCCTCCAAGTGGGGGCTGCAGTGGTTCTGTGTCCGAGCAGGTGTCCTGGATTTCCCCCAACATGGGGGCCAAGGCCCTTGACGGCAGCTGAGGAAGCCCAGGGCCAGGCCTGGGCTGGGCCAGGTGACACGTAGGGGCGGGTGCAGCAGCAGGTGGGGGCCGGTCAGTCGCTGAGCACAGCCCCAGGGAGTTCATTGGTGAGTGTGTGCCAGCGCTCTATCCGCTTGTCCTTGTTCTTCAGGCAGTCAAACCAGTGCTTCAGGCGCTCGCCCTTGGCGTTGATGCCCAGAACCACACCACCTACAGGGGGGGAGTTAAGGGGGCAGCCAGGGGCCGGAGGCAGGTCCATCCTCAGTGCGCCCCCCACCCCCTCCTAGATTCCATGCTTCAAGGCTGGACTCTGCACCCTGCCCCCCGGGCTCTGAGGGTAGACAGTGGTCTGACCGCCATCCCATACTCTTGGTTACCCAGATCAGGGCCCAGGGGTCCTGCTCTTCATCCACCCAGGACCAGAGCAGTACTGGGGAGGAGCGCAGTGGCACGTGTTAGGGGCCAAGGGATGGAGGCAAAAAAGAGCAGGAAAGGGTCAGGGCAGCTCTACTGTGCACAGCCACCAAGTCAACCAGGGTTTCTGGGCCACAGGGCTCAGAGTCCAGCCTGCGGTGCTGACCATCATCACCTCTCACTCCTGCTCCCCCAGACTGCTGTGTCACCCTCCAGGCCTCTTTTCCTCTCTGGGCCTGTTTCTTCCTCTGTCACATAATGTCTGAAGCCCCGCAGGGGTGGGGGCAGGTGGTCTATGGCCCTAGATTTCCCCAGAGACCAGGAAGGAGGGGCTGTGGTCCGATTTAGGGCTACTGCCCTTCAATGAAGTCAGGACGGGCATGTGGTCAAACAATATTCTTGTCATGGCCGCTTACCAATAAAATCGTTGGATTTTCCAATGTCATAATCCCAAACAGTGACCTCCAAGGTCTTCTTGGCCAGGTCCCCGTGCTTAATCTCGTAACAGAACTCCTGGTGGCCAGAAGGGGAGAGTCAGGGCCAATGCCACATGGCCAGGAGGGCTCTGAGGTACGGTGAGGGCATGAACCAAGGGAGGGTGGTCCATGCACGGTGGTAGACAATGGATCTTCACCTACCTTGTACATGTCTGCCTGAGAGCCTGGCCGGGGTCCTCTTAGAGTGCTCTTTCACTCTAACCCACCTGCCCCTTTGTCACTGAAGCCTCTCTCTCAAGATCCCCCGAGAGCCTCCTTACTGCCAAATCAACTCACATTGGCAGCCGTGGTGTGCATGACCTCTCTTGGGTCTGGCTCTGCTGACCACTCCCTTCTTTGTGGAACCTTCTCTCCCAATGGCTTCCATGGTGCTCCAACGCCTGGTACCCACCCTCAGTCTCTGGAAGCATCTCTTCAGTATCCTCTGTTTGTCCCTGCATTGCTCAGGCTCTGCCCAAGGCCCCTGTGCTCCTTGCCCTGATCACATCCCACCCAGACCCTCCCCCATCTCCCTCACCCCTCCTATTCCTGCTGCTGGGTTCCCCCACTTCCAACTCCACATCCAATGTGGCCATAATCCCGTCACTTCCATCCATCCTTTGATCTCTCCCCTCCATCTGCACCACCTGGTTCAGCTTGGCCTGCGCCTCTCCCCTGCCCCCATGGCTGGGGGCTCTCCTGTCAGCCCCTCCCTATCCTCTCTTCTCACCCTCCAAGCTCCCACAGTGACCCTTGAAAATCCAGTCCCTCCCAGGCCCCCTATTCCAGGGGACAGCAAGCAGCTTTCTTGTGGCTTCGCCAGCCCCTTGTACCTCATTGAACTCTGGGTTCAGGGTCTTCTTCTTTACTGCTGTCTTATGTTTGGATTTCTTGTCCACATCTGGCTTCAGGTATCTGGATAGGCAGAGGGTGGGGAGAAGCTGTGGGCACAGATGGAGCCAGCAGGGCTTGGAAGAGCTTTTTGTCCCTGGAGAAATATTCCTGAGTCCCCCCTGTTCATCCTAATCATCAGATTCCCCAGCACTACTTTGTGGCAAAGGTGGGCGGTCGGCTACAGAGGGAGAAACAAGTGGTTCTTCATTACCTGGGTGCACTTCCGTTCACATGCCTTTTCCTGGAATTAACCACGGAGCCCCCTCCCTTTCTCAAGGAAAGAGGATTTTCCTTGTTTCTGCAAGTCTAATTTTCATAAAGCTCACATTTTTTTCACCAGAAAAACACTTTTAGCAGAGTTGGTCCCTTGTTAGAGCTTTGCTTTATTTTTTTTTATAGCAGGTTTATTGAGATATAATTCATATACTATAAACTTTATCTTCCTAAAGGGTAAAATACAGCAGATTTTAGTATATTCCCACAGTTGTGCAGTCATGGCCACTAACTCACTGGACCTTTGAGGAAGGAAAAAGTCCTTTTGGGCAGTGACAATGATGCTTCCCAAGTGGAGAGGGAAGCCCGGCTTGTAAGCCAGTTCCTCCACAGGCATTAGCTCCTAAGACTTTGATGCAGACCAGATGTCTTTATCTGAGTCTCAGAGAGGTAGAGGGACTTGCCCAAGGTCACACAGCTGCTCAGCACAGGGCTGGTGTTCAGAAGCCAGGACAGGAGGCCCAGAACCTCTCCTTGGCAGAACCCCTCTCATCCCGTCCCTGCATAGATAATTGAGTGACAGTTGCTATGCCCCTGCTGAGGGATCTCTAGGGGTGAGGATCACATCTATTTCACCCATCACCAGCTTCCTGGGACCCAGCTCAGTGCCTGGCACTGGATAGGTCAATAAACATGTTGAATGAGTCACTAAATTCCTAGAACTGAAATTACCCACCCAAAGTCACACACATGTCAAGCTTCTTGCTTTGTTTTGCAAACTGTTCTCCAGAAAGGCCATACAGTTGATACACAGCGCCCTTGACAACATTGAATACCATCGCCTTTAAAACCCTTGCTAGGGATGGCAGCATCATGGCAGAGTGAGAAGATGCCTTTGCTTCTCCCCTTAAATTTACAACAAGTTGGACAACTATAAAACAAAAGATCCTCTGCTCAACACAGACACGCCTGAGAGATCCACACATGGAACATCTGAAGGTGGGTGTATTGGAATGAGTAGGGGAGGCAGGACAGGGGAAGGACAGGGATGGTAGCTGCAGACGCAGCTTGGCACCCACTGTGGCTCCAGCAAGTGTGGCATTGATGGAGAAGTCGGGCTGCAGCCCTCACACTATAGCTTAGAATTTAAGAGGGGCAGAAACAGGGCCGAGTGGCGCGTTGGTTAAGAGCTGGCTTGGGACGCCAGAGGGCCCCGGTTTGGATCCCACATATGAGGGCCAGTGACACTGCCCTCTGCAGCTAAGATGCTGAACAACAGCTCAACCTGGAGCTGGGCTGCTGTGAGTCGCCAGCGATGGCGTAGGCTGCAGCCCCTGCTGCAGTGGGTTGGTTGCCATGGGCTACCGTGTGTAGCCAGCAGCCAGCGTGAGCGGCCAGCAGCCGCAGTGAGCGGCCGTCCAGAAGCCAGTGACTGATCTGCCTCGCCCGGGAAGAGCGCAATGATGGTGCCAACTTGGGCCAGTGAAGCAACGTCCTCCACAACTAGACTGAAGAACAAAAGGACAGCAACTTGTCTGTTCCCTTTCCCCCAATTCCCCAATAAAAATCTTAAAAAAAAAAAAAAGAGGGGCAGAAACAGTGTTCCCCTGGGAAAAGTTTGATACCTCTCCTCCGTATCATGGAAGACCTCGGTAGGAGTGTCTGGGAAGCCTTAAACAGCACAGTGGTGCCAACAGCCATTGCTGGCAGGGGGCAAAGCTGTGAGATCATGAACTTGCCTCCTTTGCCCCACCCATCGTAACAGCCCAATAAAGATAGTAGAGAAGACCCAAACAGCACAGTGGTGCCAACAGCCACTGTTGGCAGGGGCCAGAGCCACGAAATGTGAATTTGCCTTCCCTACCCCACCCATCCTGGCAGAGCCTGGTAGAGGCAGTAGAGATGCCTCCAGGAACACAGTGGGGCCAGTGACCAATTAGTAAAAAGGAGGTGGTGTTGGGAGCTCCCAAAACCGGTTCTCTGCCACCCACCACATTCCCCCACCACAGTGGTGGTGTGCAGTAACCAAGGTGGGCTGGTCACAGAGGGGACACCCACCATTCCAGTGGGTATGTGGCATTTTCATTAACTGAAATGACACTGCTCCACTGTGATCCCAGAGGCGCAAATAGTGCAGGTAAGAGAAAACAAAACTTGTGCTATAACACCATCTACTGGAAAACAAAAGAAAGTACCCTACTTATCAACCTGATGAATTGTTGAGAGCAATACAGTGTCTAAACAAGAAATGAGTTCACTACCTCAAATGTGCAGGCAGAGAAACAATCCATCAAATAGCATGAACAACCAAGGTAACATGGCAGCACAAAAAGAAAATGAAAAGTTTCCAGAAACCAAACTCAAAGTCATGGAAGACTGTGACTTAAATGACAGCGAATTTAAGACTGCCGTTATGAAGAAGCTCAGCGAGCTTCAATACAAGAGATACAAGAGAGCTTAGAAAGGAAGTTCAATGAGCTGAGGAATAAAATTAATGAACAAAAGGAGTACTTTACCAAAGAGATCGAAACTATGAAAAAGAACTAAATTCTGGAGCTGAAGAACTCAATAAATGAGACGAGGAACGTATTAGACAGCACTGGAAATAGAGCAGGACAGATGGAAGAGAGAATTAGAGAGCTCGAAGACAGAAACTTAGAAATGACCCAAGAGGAATAGAGAGAACCAAGAGTTAAAAAATAATAACTGCCGTCCACGTGGTTCAGTTAAGGTTAAGAGCACGAGCTCTCAGCAACAGGGTTGCCGGTTTGATTCCCACTTGGGGCAGTGAGCTGCGCCCCAGCTGAGCTGCAGCTGAGCTGCCAACAGGTGGCAGGATGGCTCAGCTGGTGAGAGCACATGTTCCTAACAACAAGAGTGCCAGTTTGACTCCTGCATGGGATGGTGGACTACGCCCACCCGCAACTAAGACTGAACACAGCACCTTGAGCTGAGCTGCCGATGGGCAGCCGAATGGTTCAGTGGTTAGAGTGTGCGCTCTTAACAACAAGGTTTCCGGTTCGACTCCCACATGGGATGGTAGGCTACACCCACCCGCAACTAACCACCCGCAACTAAGATTGAACACGGCACCTTGAACTGAGCTGAGCGGCTGCGAGCTGTCGACGGGTGGCTGGATGGTGACTAGACTTGGAGCTGAGCTAGCTGTGCCCTCCACAACTAAGACTGAAGGACAACAACTTAGCTGTTCCCCTTCCCCAATTCCCCAACACTGTTCCCCTTCCCAATTAAATCTTTAAAAAAATAATAATAAAAACTCTATGAGAACCACCTGACTCCATTAAAAAGAGCAACATAGGGGGCTGGCTGAGTGGCTCAGTTGGTTAAGAACTCGCTCAAGAGTTTGAGCTCTGAGCAACAGCGGTTCAAGTCCAGCCCGAGCTGAGCAGCTGCTGAGCTGCCAATAGGTAGCAGGATGGCTCAGCTAAAAAAAAATAAAATAAAAATAAAGAAAAAGAGCAACATAAAAAAATGGGTATAGCAGGAGACGAAGAGAGGGAGAAGGGAAAAGAGAGTGAACTCAAAGAAATATTGATGAGAACTTCCCAAGCCTATGGAAAGAACTGGACTTTAGAACCTAATTATATCAATGCAAAAAGACCTTCTCCAAGACCCATTTTATTCAAACAGTCAAAAATTAATAAATAATTCTCAAGGCAGCTAGGGAAGAAAAGAGTGTAAACTACAAAAGAAACCCCATTAGATTATCATCAGATTTTTCAGTAGAAACATCATAAGACAGGAGAGAGGGAAAGTAAATATTCAAAATATTGAAAGAGAGGAACCATCAGCCAAGGATAATATATCCAGCAAAGTTATCCTTTAGATATGAAGGAGAAATAAAGACTTTTCCTGACAAACAAAAGCTGAGAGAATTTACCAGAAGACCTGAATTAGAAGAAATGCTTAAAGGAGCTCTTTTATCAGAAACAAAAAGATAAAAGTATACAGAACTTTGAGTGTGATGACTAACAGACAGGAGGAGGAAAATGCAAATCTACTTCAGAATAGGGTAATAAACAATTATAAAGGTTAAAGGAGAAAAGGGAGGCATTAAAAATAACTATGCCTACTACAATTAGGTAGCCGGTGTACAACATAAAACAATAATTTGTGACAAAATCATAAAAGGGGAGGGAGAAAGGGACTGAACATGTACAGGTGAATGAAGAGGCAGTCAGAATAAAACGGCTATTGTATGAGACATTTTATACAAACCTAATGGTAACCACAAAACAAATATCCAGAGCTGAGACATAAAACATAAAAGAGGAAAACCAAGAAAAAAATCATAGAAAACTGCCAAACTAAACTAGCAGACAGAATCACAATGGATAAGAAAAATGGAGCTACAGAGCACCCAGAAAACAAAAGATCAGATGTAGTAAGTCCTCATATATCAATAATTACCCTAAATGTAAATGGACTGAACTCACCAATCAAAAGGCAAACAGTAGCGGGATGGATTAAAAAACAAAGACCCAACTATATGCTACCTGCAGGAGACTCACCTCAGCTCCAAAGGCAAACATAAGCTCAGAGTGAAGGGGTGGAAGATGATACTCCAAGCAAATGGCATCCAGAGAAAAGTGGGGGTGTAGCAGTACTTATATCAGACAAAATAGATTTCAAGATAAAAAAGATAACAAAAGACAAAAATGGACATTTTATAATGATAAAGGGGACAATTCATCAAGAAGACACAACACTTGTCAATATATATGCACTCAACCTGGAACACCAAAAGTATAAAGCAATTACTAACAGACCTAACAGGAGAAACTGACAGAAATACAATTATAGTAGCGGACTGAATACCTCATTCACAGCAATGAATAGATCATCCAGACAGAAAGTCAATAAGGAAATACCGGCATTACATGACACATGAGACCGAATAGACTTAACTGTTATTTATAGGTCTTACCATCCTGAAACAACAGAATACACATTCTTCTCAAGTGCACATGGAACAATTCTCAAGGATAAACCACATGTTGGGGTATAAAACTAGTCTCAATAAATTTAAAAATGAAATCATATCAACCATATTTTCCAATCACAATACTGTGAAACTGGAAATTAACAAGGAGAAACCTGGAAAACCACAAACACGTGGAGATTAAACAACATGCTACTGAACAACGATTGTATCAAAGAAGAAATAAAAGAAGTGGTCAAAATACATAGAGACAAATGGAAATGAAAATAAAACATACCAAAATTTTTTGGGTGCAGCCAAAGTGGTACTAAGGGAATTTTATAGCTTTACAGGCCTACCTCAAGAAACAAAAATCCCAAATAAACAATCTAACATTACACCTTAAAAACTAGAAGAAGACCTAATGAAGCCCAAAGTCAGTAGAAGGAAGGAAATAATAAAAACCAGAGGGTAAATGAAATAGAGAACAAAAAGACAATAGAAAAAAATTAATGAAACAGAGCTGTTTCTTTGAAAAGATAAACAAAATTGACTAATCTCTGGCTAGAATCACTAAGGAGAAAAGAGAGAAGACTCAAATAAAATTAGAAATGAAAGAGAAGTTACAATGGACACCACAGAAATACAAAGGATTATATAAGAATACTGTAAAAGGCTACACACCACCACATTCGATCGCCTAAAAGAAATGGACAAATTCTTAGAAGGATACAACCTTTGCAGATTTAATCATGAAGAAGTAGAAAACCTAAATAGACTGATCACTAGTAAGGAAATTCAAACAGTAATTAAAAAAACCTCCCAAAAAACAAAAGTCCGGGACCAGATGGCTTCACTGATGAATTTTACCATTCAAAGAAGATTCAATACCAATCCTTCTCAACCTCTTCCAAAAAATTGAAGAGGGAATACTTCCCAACTCATTTTATGAGGCCAACATTATCCTGATACCAAAACCAGGCAAGGACAACACTAAAAAAGAAAATTACAGGCCAATATCATTGATGGATATGGATGAAAAGATCCTAAACAAAACAGTAGTAAATTGAATACAGCAATACATTAAAAGGATCATACATCATGATCAAGTGGGATTCATTCCAGGGATGCAAGGATAGTTCAACATCTGCAAATCAATCAATTTGACATACCACATTAACAAAATAAAATATAAAAATCATATGATCATATCAACAGATGCAGAAAAAGCATTTAACAAGATATAACATCCACTTAGGATAAAAACACTCAATAAAATGAGTATAGAAGAAAATCACCTCAACATAATAAAGGCCATATATGTATGATAAACCCTCAACTAGCATCATCCTCAATGGTGAAAAACTGAAAACTTTTCCTCAGATCAGAGCAACATGGTATGTACTGGAAGTCCTAGCCAGAGCAATTAGGCAAGAAAAAGAAATAAATGGCATCCAAATTGGGAAGGAAGAAGTAGAACTGTCGCTACTTGCAGATGACATGATATTACATATAGAAAGCCCTAACGACGCCACCTAAAAACTATTAGAAATAATAAACAAATATAGTAAAGTTGCAGGATATAAAATCAATATACAAAAATATGTTGCATCCCTATATACTAATGACAAAACATTAGAAAGAGAAATGAAGAAAACCTGTTTGCAATCACAACAAAAAGAAGAAAAATACCTAGGAATAAACTTAACAAAGGAGGTAAAGGACCGGTACACTGAAAACCACAAGGCATTGAAACAAATGGAAAAAGACATGAAGAAATGGAAAAATATTCCATGTTCATGCATTGGAAAAATCAACATAGTTAAAATGGTCATATTACCTAAAGCAATATTCAGATTTTATGCAATCGCTATCAAAATCTTAATGGCATTTTTCACAGAAATAGAACAAAAAAATCCTCAAATTTGTATGGAATCACAAAAGGCCCTAAATAGTCAAAGCAATCCTGAGCAAAAAGAATAAAGCTAGAGGTATCACACTCCTTGACTTCAAACTGTACTACAAACTATACTACAAAGCTATAGTAATCAAAACAAAATGGCATTGGCAGAAAAACAAACACTCAGACCAATGGAACAAAATCGAGAGCCCAGGGCCGGCCGAGTGGCGCGATGGTTAAGAACTCGCTTGGGATGCCAGAGGGCCCCGGTTCGGATCCCACATATGAGGGCCAGTGACACTGCCCTCCACAGCTAAGATGCTGAACAACAGCTCAACCTGGAGCTGGGCTGCCGGCGACGGCGTAGGCTGCAGCCCCTGTGTCAGTGGGTTGCCATGGGCTACCGTGTGTAGCCAGCAGCCAGCGTGAGCGGCCAGCAGCCGCAGTGAGCGGCTGTCCAGAAGCCGGCGACTGATCTGCCTCGCCAGAGAAGAGCGCGATGATGGTGCCAACTTGGGCCAGTGAAGCGACATCCTCCACAACTAGATTGAAGAACAAAACGACAGCAACTTGTCTGTTCCCCTTCCCCCAATTCCCCAGCACTGTTCCTATCCCCCTAATTCCCCAATAAAAATCTTTAAAAAAAAAAAAATCGAGAGCCCAGAAATAAACCCACACGTATATGGGTAACTTATTTTTGACAAAAGAACCAAAAACATGCAATGGAGAAAGGCAAGTCTCTATTAAATGGTGTTGGGAAAGTTGGAAAGCCACATGCAAAAGAATGGAAACTGGACTATGTTTTGACACCATACACAAAAATTAACTCAAAATGGATTAAAGACTTGAATATAAGACCTGAAGCAATAAAATACATAAATGAAAACATACACACTAACCTTATGGACCTTGATGTCAGAGGGGTTTTTGGGAACTTAACCCCAAGGAGAAGGGAAATAAAAGCAAAAATAAGTAAATGGGACTATATCAAAGTAAAACGCTTCTGCACAGTAAAAGAAACCATCAACAAAACACAAAGGCAGCCAACTGCATGGAAGAAGATACTTGCAAAATGATACCTCTGATAAGGCGCTAATATCCAAAATATATAAAGAACTCATACAACTCAACAACAACAACAAAAAAATCAAACAATCCAATTAAAAAATGGCAGAGGACCTGACACTTTTTCAAGAAAGACATACAGATTTGTGAAAAAAATGCTCAACATCACTAGCTAAGGGAAATGCAAATCAAAACCACATTGAGGGCCGACAGAGTGGCTCAGCTGGTTAAGAGCTTGCTCAAGAGTTTGAGCTCTGAGCAACAGCGGTTTGATTCCTGGCCCGAGCTGAACTGCCAACAGGTGGCAGGATGGCTCAGCCAAAAAAATCCCACACACACAAAAAAACCCCACAATGATACCATCTCACACCCATTAGAAGGGCTGTTCTCAGTAAGACAAAAAGCAATGTGTTGGAGAGGATGTAGAGAAAAGGGAACACTTGTGCACTGCTGGTGGGAATGTAAATTGGTGCAGCTTCTAAGGAGAACAATATGGAGGTTCCTCAATAAATTAAGCATAGAGTTACCATATAACCCAGCAATCCCTCTTCTGAGAATCTACCCTGCAAAAATTGAAAACACTTATTCATAAAGATATATGAGTATGTACCCCTATGTTCATTGCAGCATTATTTGCAATAGCCAAGGCATGGAAACAACCTAAGAGCTCCTTTAAATGGGGAGAAAATCTGTGTGTGTAAATTATACCTCAATAAACCTGATTTTTAAAACAAGCTGGGTGGTTCCCCTAAACCCCCCACCCAGATATGGTGCGCGTCCACACGCTTGTTGACCATTTTGCTGTTTATTGGTATTATGTTTTCTGACTTGTCCTCTGCCTATTTTACTTTGGTGTGAGAGAAGGGACAAGGGAGCCCCAAACAGTGGGAGCATCCCCCACCCTGCCTTTGAAAGCGTCTTGAAGGAAACCTGTCAGGATCCCCATGTCCTCAGGGCTGCACGGCCGCTGTCTACCTAGCAACCCACCAGCCTCAGAGCCTCCAGCCACAGAGGTTCCCCTTGGGATCATCCCTTGTTCTGTCTCCAGGCCAGGTCGTTGTCTGTTTCCTCTGACTGGAGCACCTTTCTTGCCTCATCTCCCCACTCTGGTGAACTCTCTCCCAAGTGCAACCTGTGCAGGCCAGGAGAGCACCCTGGCAGAGCCCCAGAGGCCTGCCTGGTGGCCTGTCTCCCTCCCTTGCTGTCAGGACTCCCTCCTGCCGTGGTCAGCAGGGCTCATGGGGCGTCCTCAGCAATGTCACCTCTGGTCCCTTCTGTACAGTGACTACTGCTCACCTAAGACCCTAGAAGAAACCAGGGGGCCAGAGAAGGAAGCAGTTGCCCAGGGTGGCCCAGCAAATTGATTGAGTTTCCTCAGTTCTCCCTAGGGTGTAACATGGAAGTAGTAACGGATGTGACTGTGTAGGGTTATTGGGGAGGGGGTTAGAAGAAGCCTAGCACAGCCCCTGGCACACAGCAATTGCTCAGTACATGCTAGTGATGATTATTACCATCACGGTCACCTCTGGTTTTCTCCATCATACTCTGAAGAGCTGGGTTTGGGGGTCAACTTTCAGCCTGGGGAAACTGAGGCACGTGTCATGTGGGGTGAAGTTTATAAAAATAAGGGTGCTGACAAAAAGTCTTGAGTCATCAAGCTTTGCCCCTCAGCACCTACCACCTGGCACTTTGCTAGCTGGCTCTCTTCTCGGAGTCACACTGCTCAGAATCTAACCTGAGCCTTTATTTTTCCTGCTTTTAGTAAGAAAGAGGCCCACGGTCCATGAAGGGGCTTCTCAGAGATAGGGAACCATTAGGAGGCCTTAGCAGCAGCCCCGATGTCTCACCCAGGGAATTTTAACCAAATGTGGGGTTTCTAGGTTGATGTGGGGCCCTCTGGGGGAGCGCCACGTGGCTCTGATACAGGGAGCCACCCCCAGCTCTGTCTGTCTTTGAAAGGCCACGCTGACCTGGCCTGTGGCTGGGTGGTGGGGCAGTTGCAGTTAATGGCTGCAGTGGGCCCAGCAGCCTCCACACCTGTGGCAGGGAGGAGCCTCAGGCACGGAGGACATGTCCTGCCAGGGCCAAGGGAGATGGCTGGACCATCTCTTGTACCAGTTTGAGACCCGCTTTCTGGGTAACTCAGCACAGGACCCTGGAGTTCGTGTCAACCTGGCAGGTGGCCACTGAGCCTGATTTAAAAATTTCATACCATTTTGGCTTCAGACTATCTTTCCTGCCATAAGAGAGCTCTAGCATCACAGGTCCAGGTTGAGGCACCTTGCTACCCTCTCCATTCCCTTCCCCCTCCGCCCTCCCCAGAGACCACTACAGTGAGATGCTCTGCAGGGTGTATGTGCAGAAACAGTATCACACTATGTGGACTGTTTTGCAGTTTGCTTTTGGGCTTAGCATGCTTTGGAGAGCTGTCCATGTTATTTCGTTTAGTCCTAATTTATTATAACTGCATAGTATACCATGCTATGCGTATGCCACATTTTCCTAATCTATCCCTCTGATGAATGCCTGGCTATTTTCAGTTTATCGCTATGACAAGCCATGCTGCAATAAACAGCTCTCCATCCAGGCATGGGTTTCTAGGATACAAACCTGGAAGGGAAACAATGTAGCCATAGGGCGCACAATTTCCTACTTACTGGATACTGCAGACTTTCCCTCCAATGGTTATTAAGAGTCTCCTGATTGTTTTCTGAACTGCAATGGTGCTTCCCCTCACAGTGGTCTCTAACTCACTGGAAATTATTATTTTGCTAATGGTTGGCATTGGGGCCCAATTCATTGTTTTTTTATGTGGAAAATGAGTAGTCCCTGTGCCATTTGTGGGGAACTGCCTTCCCCCAATGATGCTGGTCACCTTCCCATTACACCTGGGCACTGTTCCTGGGGCCTGGAGGCGCTGGATTAAAAAAAATAATAACAGCTTTACTGAGATGTAACTCACATGCTGTACAATGGACCCTTTTAAAGTACATAATCCAATGGTTTTTTAGTATTTTACAGAGTTGTGCAACCATCACCTTGATCAATTTATAACATTTTTATCACTCCAGAAAGGAATCTGGTACTCATTAGCAGTCACTCCCAATACCCACCCCTCAAACTTTCCCCAGCCCCTGGCAATTACTAATCTCTTTCTGTCTCTATGGATTTGCCTATTCTGGGCATTTCATATAAATTGAATCATATACTGATGGAAACATATACCTTTTGTGTCTAGCTTCTTTCACTTAGCATAATGTTTTCAAGGTTCACATTCATACATGTAGCATGAATCGGTATTTCACTCCTTTTTATGGCTGAATAATATTTCACTGTGTAGATAGACCATATTTTGTTTATCTAGTCATCCGTTGATGGGCATTTAGGTTGTTCCTACCTTTTGTTTATTGTGAATATAGCTACTATTTACATTCATGTACAAGTTTTTGTGTGGACATGTGTTTTCAGTTCTCTTGGGTTATATACCGAGGAGTGGAATCGCTGGATTATACAGTAACTCCACGCTTAACCTTTTGAGTAACCGCCAGACTGTTTTCCATAGCGTCTGCATAGTTTTTGTCATCTTTTTCTAAGTGACAGAAATATGATAGTGGCAAGTAGGAATAGTGGCCCTAGAGTTGTGCCATGTAGCAGCACTGGCTTCCTTGTGGTGTCAAGACATCCCCATGGCCTCTGTCACCTGGGCCTCCTCACTGTCCCTCAGACCAGGCCCATCCCTGCTTCTGCATCTTAACTCCTCTGTCCTCTGACTGAACAGCAACACTTCCTTTCTGCTGAGCCAAATTCCCCCGCAAGTCCCACCTTTCAGGAGAGTCTCACTGTGAATGCAGACTACAGTATTTCCCTGAAAATAAGACCTAACCAGAAAGTAATACTTTTTTTTCCAGGATGCTCGTAATATAAGCCCTACCCCAAATATAAGCCCCAGTTAAGATCGTCAGCCAGACATGACTATTTGAATAAATGTAGATTTTTGTACATGAGTAAATGAATAAATGTAGATTGTTGGAGCAAAAATTAATATAAGACCTGGTCTTATTTTCGGGGAAACACGGTAATACCCATCTGTTGTTTGTGGAAGGCCCAAATCAGTGACGGTGGTCACCGTGACAGCTGCTACATCCCTACCCAAAGGGCCACCAGCTCCTGCCTGCCCCTCAGAGCTAGGGTCACAGCCTGTCCTGGCAGGGGTTCACGACTCGGGGGCCCAGGTTGCCTTGTGTTGCCCCTAAGTTAGTGTCTCCCCCGACCGCCACCATGAGCCCTTGCTGTCAGGGCTGGGTGAACCCTTGTGTGCACGTGTGGCACCAGCACAGGGCTGGGCACGTGGAGAGCACCAGGTCTTGGGGAGTTCCTTCACAGGACCTCTCAGTCTCTTGAGGTGGGCCTTCCTCCTTCTGCAACCTGCTCGGGGCCCCTCCTGGGCCCCGTGAATGGGGGGTCAGCAGGCCTCTCGATCTGTGAGGCCTGGGAAACCACTCAACTTCTATGGACATCAGTTTCCTTATCTGTGAAATGGGGCTGTCCAGGCTTAACCCACGGAATTGCCAAAGGAGCACAGAAGGTAATGTGGCCTGTGGGCAGAGACCTTTCTCAGTGCTCGCCATACAGACTACTGATCTTGTCACACGGAACTCCTGTCCCCTGAGGTGAGGGGAGAAAAAGGTGGCCGGCCTGGCCGCACACTCACGTTTTCACGTAGGGGTCCGAGTAGCCGTTGGCGTCCATGGCAGCCAGGTGTGCACACCGCACGATGCCGACCAGCAGGCCCTGCTTCTGTGAGCTGTACTTGAGGGAGATGAGGATGCGGCCCCGCTCCTCCAGGGACTTGTCTTCCGTCTTGTCCACCTGTGGGGTGGGTGGTTACTAGGCCGTCCTCACCTGCTCTCATCCCCACCCTCAGCCATGGGCCACCAAGGCGGTCCATGGGCCCAGGACAAAAGGAGCCCATGGATGGTGAGGGGTCACCCTGGCCCCAGCCCCGCTACAGGCACTTCCTGGAGCCTCTCGGGGTATAGGTGGCAGCCCCTTGGGGGAAACATTGAAGGCAAGAGCTTTGACACATCCCCATCCCCAAGGGGAGCTGGGAGGCAGATGGGGGCTGCCCAGATATCTCCTGTGCCCACCTCTGGGGTCAGACCTCAACTTTCCCCACCCCAGCCAGCCTGGTGCTTCTCTATTCCTCGCCCTCTTGAGATCACCCATTTCCACATTCTGGCTGCTGCTCATGCGGACCCCTCAGCTTTACCCTCCGTCTACCCAGACACACGCAGCTCGAGTCCCATGACCCTCAAGGGTCCTCCCTTAGGCCTCTCTGCCAGATTTCTCTCACACATGGTCTCAGCCATGTCCCTTTGCCCATGACTACTCTCTGCCTGTTGCTAAAGTGATGCCCCACATGGCCCCTCAGAGGCAGGGCCATACCTATACCTCCCTGGAGATGGGGCTCCTGTGAAGGAAGGACTGTTTCCCTCAACTCCCCTGCCCAGAGCAGACATGGCTAATTGATCACAGCATCCACCCTGAGCGCCAATGCAGCCTCAGCCTTGTTTTCAACACATTGCTCAGGCAGCCATCGCCAATGGACCAGACCAGGTGTATGAAAGTTAACTGTCTGCCACTCTGGCCTACGGCGTCACTCAATCATGGCTCTTGTGCTAGTTTGTGTGATGTGTGAAAATGAAACAATATAAATGAGCAGGGATATTTTCAGCTGTTTTTAAGGGGGGGCATATTGTCCTTTGGGTTGCTTCATATACAAACCATTAAACTGGGAATCATTCAGTATTTACTGAGAACAAATAAGTTCTCAGGCTATGTAAAGTCTAAAATGTACCATCAAAATATGTCTTTACTGCCAGTGCTGTCAATGCCCAACTATGGTCACCCTGTGTCCCTGAAACCAGACCAATGAGCTCCTGGCAAATTCAAGCAAAACTCAGCAACATCTTGATCAGCCCCGTGCACAGGCATATGCACTCTCTTACCCGTCCACGTGCACAAACACACACTCAAATGCGCCCACACATGCATGCTCGTTCACACACAGATACACGTTTACTCACATACGCAATGCTCTCACACAATGCACACGCACACGCACACACACACACACACACACATACACATGCAGGCTCCCACCCCCACACAATTGCTTATTTATGCCAGGGATCAAAACTCAGGAACTCAACTATAGTAGGAGTTGTTACCTTCTATAAGTGACATAGATCATTTGGAAAAACTGGGTTACCTGTGGTTAGTGACTAATAATAAAATAAAGAAGCTCATATCCATCATGCAGATGTCTACGAGTGGGAGAGAACATGACAAGGATATAAAATTTGATCAAGTTATGCAAGAAGACAGAGCTGGGACTCTGGCAGGGAGCTCTAGCCTCAGGTCGACGCGTTCCCAGGGCTTGACCAAAGCCAGGCTGCTCTGAGCCTTTGTCCCAGGGCGCAGGCCCAGCCAGCCGGTGGGCATATGGGGGACAGCCCCTGGGCTCTGTCCTCTTAAGCTTTCCTCTTGCCCCAGGCTTCTTGGGGAAAAATGTCTTGGGAAGGAGACTGTGTCCTGAACACCAGGCTGCCAGAGGGTCAAGATTTCTCAGGCCCCCTGGGGCCTGCTGGTCAAACCCTCCCAGCCCTTCTGAACTGGGTGAAGGTGAGGCCTCTAACAGAGGAGACAGAGCTGAGAGACGAATGGACATAGACTCTGGGAGGGCTCAGCTGCTGCAGATGGCCAGGGGCAAAATCAGTTTTGACATCATTTTCAAACAATTGCAATTTCTAGGAAAGAATTATTTTCTGTCTCCTGTGGGTATCTCACAAGCACCTCATGCCTAGCATGTTCCAGTCGAGCTCGTGTGTCCCCAGCTGCTCCTCCCGAGGCCCCCTACATCACAGCTAATGACCCTTTATCCTTCTAAGTGCTCGCCCCCTCCCCCCAAGCCCCATGAAGATCTGCCAGCACACTCATCCAGGACTCAGCACTCCCCCCCCCCCACAGCCCAGGCCTGGGTCATGCTCATCTCCTCACTGCTCTCCCCACCTTCCGCCTCCTCCCTCTCCCATTCTGAGCCTGTTAAAATGTAATCAGATGCCCTAGGCCCTGCCTAGCACCCTCCCGTGGCCCATCAGGGTGAAGGCCTGAGTCCTTCCCAGCTCCCCCATCTCCCAACCTCTGTTCTCAGCTCCTAGGACTCCCCTCCCCTCTTTCTCTCTGCCCCACTCAGTGGGCTTCTTGCCTGTGCCTCCAACAGGCTGGGCACGTTTCACACAGGGCTTTTTGCACCTGCCGTTCCCTCTGCCCAGAATATTCCTGCTTGCCTGGTGAGCCCTTCCCTGAGCACGCATCTAAACCGTCGACCCCTCTTCATGCTCTCTTGCTTGGCCTTGATCATTGTTTAACATATGATCCGTTTGGGGGGACTTATCCCGTTTTGGGCCTGTCTCCTGCTCAAGCTCCTTGTGGGCAGGGATTTTTGTCTGTCTCCCAGCACCTGCCCCTGTGCCAGGCACATAGTAGGTGCTTCCTAAAGGCTGCTGGTCCTGAGCTCATGCCAGGGAGGGTCCCTGATGTCCTGTAGAGTCCCGTGGCCCACTCACCGGAAGCTGCTTCTCCAGGCAGATGCTGAACGTCTTGGTGTGGTTGGGTTTCAGCTTCTTCAGGGGCACTCTCGTCTCCCCAATGAACTCATTGTGACGGAATTTGTCCTCGTCACACACGGAGATCCTGGAGGGCAAGGGCAAGGCCAGCTCTTCAGACGCACCTGGGCGCTTTCACTTTGCTTCCAAAGAGGATTTGCAAACAATGGGTGGGGAGTGGGTAGGCAGGGCCAGCCCCTGAGGATAATAAGGCTGGGGTGGGGCTGGGGGTGGGGTGGGGGAGAAGCCTGTGGCCCTGGGGCCTTCACCCACCGCAGGGTCTTTCGGATCATGTCTTCATCTGTGATCCCGTAGTAAGTGAGGGTCTCATTCCACGTGGGGTTCAGGGTGTTTCGGAGAGTTTTTGTTCTGAGCTTATTTGCCTGGAGTGCACACAAAAAAAACCGATCCTATGAGCATCCAGGAGTGAGGGAGACAGGATAATGGCCTCAAAGATGGCCATGCCCTCATTGCCCTGAACCCGTGAATATGTTCTCTTCCCTGGCAAAGGGGAATTAAGGTTGTTAATCGGCTGACTTTAAAACAGGGAGATTATCTGGATGATCTGGGTGGGCCCTATGTAATCACAGGGTCCTTGAAAGGAAGAGGGAGGCAGGAGAGGAGAGTCAGATGGGGATGTGAGGAGGGAAGACAGGCAGAGAGAGGCAACATTGCTGGCTCTGAAGACAGAGAAGGGGCGGCCTCTAGAAACGGAAAGGGATGGGATGTGGCTTCTGCCTAGAGTCCCCAGAAGAGACCACAGCCCTGTGACATGTGGCTTTAGCCCAGTGGGACCTATGTCGAACTTCTAACCTGAAAGATAAGAAATTCACGTTGTTGTAAGCCATTAAATTGGTTGTAAAATGTTTGCTAGGAAACTAAAGGGAGGATTCTTGCCTCCAGGCCGTGTGTGTGTGTGTGTGTGTGTGTGTGTGTGTGTGTGTGTGGTGTGTGTATGTGCGCGGGCGTTGGGTTCTCCAGGAGGCTGGGGGAGGGCGGTGCTGGGCAGCTGGGAAGCCCAGCTGTGGGTCTAGATTCTCTCTCTCACACCCCCTTGCCTGTCCCCTCTGCCTATAATGCCACCTGTCCTACAGAATGCCTGTGGGGTGGCCTGTCCAAACTGCCATGTCACCTCGACTCCTCTCTCTGTGCTTCTGTCCATCTTGGTTCTTACACGCCTTAGCTGTCTGACAACAGCCTCTGAGCCCCGTATCTGAGTCCCTTAGATGTCTGCCGCACTTGGCCTAGGCTGAGGTCAGGTAGGCCTGGGTTCAAATCCCAGCTCCACCACTTAGATAAGCTCAGTGGAACTCAGTGGGTTATTTACCCTCTGTGAGTGTCAGGCTCCCCACTGTAAGAAGGGTGTAATAATACCTCTTTTCCAGCATTGCTTTTAGGAACCGTCTTTATTGGGATACTTCTTTTTAAAACGCTGCCCTCTGTGGGAAATCCTGTGGAGGGTGCTGCTGGTTCTAGGTCCCAGGAGTCTAGGGACTATGGTCATTAAGCTCCCAAGTTGAGCACATTCCCCTGGTCACAGGGCCCTCGGCCCTCCTAGCCCTGGGAGTCCCACCTGTAGCATGAGGGTGTGGAGGCCTGGAGTGGGGAACTCACTGCCCAGGTGGTGGGCCACTGCCGTGTCTCCGATAGCCCTGCCTTCCCCGAGAGGGTGGAATGGCCCCTTCTGGATGTCTCTCCTGGATGGTGGTGGGCCTCAGCCCTGCACCCTGGTCCAGAGGGTTTGGGCCTCAGAGTCAACGCAGGCCCCAGCAGCCTGTGGCCACTCAGCTGGGGGCAGGACTGCCTAGCTGGCCCGGAATAGTCCCACCAGAGGCCAGTGTGGCCCTCTTCTTACAGGGCACGCCCATGACTGAGTCTTCCTCCTTCTCAGGCCACTTGAGGACCAGGAAGGAGTTCTCCAAGTCTTGGCTTTGGAGAAAGAGGCCAGGACAAGGACACTGGCCACTGAACTCTGCTGCTCAGGCCTCTATGTCCCATGTCCCCGTGCCTCCCCCAGGTCTCCACTCGGAAGCAAAGCTGCTGGTCTCCCGTTGAGTCACCCCTGGCATGGGGTCTGCACAGCCTGCCCCTTGAGATGTCTGTGAGGGCCAAGGCAAGTCCCAGCTCTGAAAAAATGATGTGACCTTCCCTCCCATGAAATTAAAAATAAAACAACACTGAACTGTAAGACACATGTAAAGAAGTCTAACCAAATTTTGATCTTCCAGTGCTGAGGGTCACCTTGATGCTTTTGTTTCATAGCACATTTTTGCTAATTTTTTTTTTCCTCTCCTTTCCTAGATGCACCACGTGCTTGGTCTGCTTGTTGGGTCACCTGGCATGGGAACAAGAGTTCTATGGTCAAAAAAATTGAGCAGATGTTGCCCACTCCATCCCCCTTGTGGAGCATCACAGAGCAGCCCATCAACACATTCAAGGCTCTGATAAGTCCTGCAGTAAAGAAACCTGTTTAACAATGTGTCCCAATGTTATTTGACCACAGAAACTTTTTTTTTTTTGCATATAATATTAACCTCCAGCTAAAACTGCTTCTTAGAAAATGCTTCCCTGGAAATTCTCTGGAAGGTTTTCTCAACTCAGCAGGCAGGTAGTGCTGACTTGAAGTTCCTGGGAGGCCTGAAGGGTGTGGGTCTGGAGGTCTGACTGGGTACTTAGGGTGGAAGTACATGGCTGAGGTTCCCTGCCTGGGCTCTGAGAGGGTGTAGGAGCTATGGGCCTCCCTGGGTGCCCCAAGCCCAGCCTAGGCCCTGTCACAGCATGCAGGCCTAGGGCAGAGCCTCACCTTACTGGCTCCTGGCAACAGATGCAGCTTGACATAGGGGTCTGCCAGTCCATTGTGGTCCATCGGCTTCAGGCCCTGAGCAGAGAATAGCAAAGGGTGTGAATTGGGGATTGGGGACAGAGAGAGGTCAGGGCCTCGGGGCACCTGGGGCAGCAGGCATCCCTCATCCCCTGGGCTGCCTGGCTGGGTCCACTCATGACCCTCTTCACAGAAGCTCCCTGACCCCACACTCTAAGGATGGGAGAGTGAGGATGGCTCAGTGCTGGCACCATCTCCCCTCCTCTAAATGCCCCGCCCCAGGGTGGACGTCATGGGCGTCTTTATCAGAGCAGCCTTTCTCTATCTATTCTCCTTATCATGGAGGCCAGGTGACTCACCTTTCTCTGAATGAGGCCCTCATTATCCTGCTTGGTCCCGATTTCCTTCCTTCTTCCTGATTCCCCTCCCCTACTCTCCAAACATGGGGCTTTCCCCCTCACTGACCCTAAATCCACAGGACTCTCTGTCTACTCATCCACACGCTTTCCTCTGTGGCTGTGGAAAAATGTTCTATGACCTGGAGACCAGGCTCACTTTCTCTCTTGATTTGCCACAGCTCCCTGCTTGTCCGTGTCCACGGAGGCCACAGAGCTGGCTGGCCACGGAGGGTCCCTCCACAAGATGGCATCCCTCACTCACTCGCAACAATCGGTCAAGTGTGCACAGCCAGGCAATCAGTGGAACTGTCAACAGACAGGGCTCAGCCGACCCTATGCTGGCTCTTGTTTCTGAAAATTTAATTTTTTTTCTTCTGGGATGGTGCACAGGGATGTAGGGAGGCAGCTGTGGGGTGTGTGGGCCGAGCTGGCAACCCCATGACATCATCCAGAGATAAACTGCAAGTCGGCGGCTCATTACCATGCCCACCTCCAAGGGGAGCTGAGGCTCTTCTGCCACCCTACCCCCACCTTGGTTTAAAGGTGGGGGCTTCCAATCGCCGGCTGTTCTGCTTCCGGGAAGGGGCACACAGGTTTTAGAGCCAGGCCTGGGTTCGGATGTCAGCTCCTGCACTTATTATAGTAGCTGGGTGAGAGGATGAACTCCTTTGCCTCCTGAGCCTCAGCTTTATCGTCTATAAAAGGGGTTAATAGTTCCCACTTCCCAGGGTTGGAGTGAGGTTATCCGTCCTCCAGGATAATGCTGACAAAGGGGTTTGCTCCCCTTTCCCTACATGCTAGCCCCCTGGGAAGATGCCAGAGAAGTGGCTGGGGGCCAGCGTGGGCAAATGAGCCCTGCTCCGTGAGGCTGGCTCTGGGACGAGGCTCAGTTCGGAGGCCCTGTATGCACCACAGCAACGCGGCGGCCCTTCTGAATGCAAGGCCCTCATCCTGGCCTCTCGTCTGCCCCCATAAGGCGCTCAGGACTGGGAGTCTGCCAGTTTTCTTAGTTCCTCTGTGAATGTGAGTGGCCGCGTGTCCATGTGATGTAGGTGGGGGTGGGCACCTGCCACCGTCCTCCAGGATACAGGAGGTACTGAGCACTACTTAATCATTTAATGCTCACAACCCCCACATGGGTGGGGATGATTAACACGACTTTTAGATGAGCAAACTGAGGCTGCTCTGCTGACCCAGGGGGAGGGTGGCCAAGCTAGGGTTTAGCACTGGGGCATCTGGCCTCCTCCCAGAGTCCCCTGAGGGGCTCTGCTTGTCAGCCTCCTCCCTCAGCCTCCTCGCCCGCTGGACCTCCTCCCCACACCCCAGCCCTCCACCCCAGCCCTCCTCCCACACCCCAGCCCAGCGCCCCTGCTGCTTCCATGCCTGTACCACCCCATCCCCTGCAGAACTGGATCTAAGCAGAGAATGACCTAGAGCTGGGGTCGGCAAACTGAGGCTCGCGAGCCACATGCGGCTCTTTGGGTACATTCCGTTTCAAAAGTTTGCCAACCCCTGGAAGAGCCAATCCTGTCCCTCACAACAATTTAAAAATTATTCAAGAGCCATAAATATATTTTTACAAATAAGGACAATTTAAAGTAATATTGTAAATGAAACTTAGATAGTTTTATTTTCATTTTCAATTTTACTTCAGAGCAACATGCACGTACCCAAAGAGCCACACGTAGCTAGAGAGCTGCAGTTTGCTGACCCCTGGCGGCTCTTCTGTCTCAAAAGTTTGCTGACCCCTGACCCAGAGAATCAGGGAATCGCCATGGCTCGGGTCCTCCCACCCCCACCTCCAATGCTTTGAGTGACACACCTCTAAATGAACACACACATGCGCACACACAGGTGCCCACAGAGACCTGTGCATGCCCACACAAGTACATACCCCAGTATACCCTTATAGCCCCTCTGGGGCTCAGGTAGGGAAGGTGGGGCACACAGTACAGGAGGGTCTGGTGTCTGGAATGGGGAGGAGAAGGGATGGCTCTGGCCAGAGTGGCCTGGCAGCCAATGCCCAGTCCCAGTTCCCAAGCCTGGACAACCTGTATAAAGCTGGATGGAGAAGGAAAGGGATCTCACTGTTAGGGATTTGCAGTCTGCCCTCACCTTGGCATAGCTGGGGGGGGTCACTGGATTCCCAGTTTTGTACCTGGGGCAGGTCTGAAGCCCCTGCCACACGAGGTGGGGCAGGCCCTGCATCACCACCCGAGCAGCTCCCAGAGGACAGGGCAGGGGATGGAGTGTGTGGGCCTCTAGGTGCCCAACTTGGGCCCTGGGCCCAACATGGATGCTACTCACCACTGCCATGGCAGTCCAGGTGTGGTGGCCCAAGTTGGGTGGGGCAGCAGCGGGTAGCCTGTCCCTCTGCGTGGGCAGAGCCACGGGCAGGGTAGGAGGGAGGGGCAGGGAAGCTCGCAGGTTGGGGGCCTGGAGAGGAGCCTGGGCCCAGGGAGCTCTGCTGGAAGCTCCTGGCTTGGAGCCGAGCCCAGGCCCTTCCATGACTCTACTGGGAGGTTCTATTAGGCTGCACTGCCGCCCTTACCTTCCGAGAGAACATCAACGTTGGCGCCTTCCTCCCAGAGGGAGCGATGTGTGGGGAGATGAAGGGAACAACATGGCTGAGAACACAGAGCTGACGCATGCCAGCCCGAGGGGCAGGGCCACGCACATCCCGGACTGAGAGCAAGGCTCAGGCCCTGAGTCCAAGAGACTAACCCCCTGCCTGGAGTGGTCTCAGTGTCCAGAGTGGGGCAGTGGCGCCTGCCCACCCTTCCCTCCCTCAACAGCCCCATCCCAGCTCTGGGGGCCTCCTGTCCCTTGAAAGCCCCACCCAGGCCTTCATCCTCTCATTTTCCTCCCCTTTCTTTGTGCTGCTCTTTCCCCAAATACCTCCCTCTGCAGACATTTTGGGGCAGCTGAGATGACTGAGGCAAGATTCCTCTCCCTGCTCTGCACCCACACAGCACAGACACCACCAAGCCTGGACAGGAAACAGGGGGGGGAAACTGGCCTTCCCACCTCAGCCCCTCCCCCAGGACCCTGGGCCTGGGGACCGTAGGAGCCCGGGGGCCTACCTTGGCCTTGCTGATGGTGCAGTGGAGGGCATTGTTCTCTTGGTCATAGAGAAGGCTGAAGTCCAGCGTGCCCAGGGCGGCTGCGGACAAAGGATGGCTCAGGTCACTCATCAGCTGCATGGTGGAGAAGTGTCACCCACCCCTGTGAGGTCATATGAGGTGCTAGTACCCACGGTGACTGCCACCGATTGGGCACCTACTACACGCCAATCCCTCCATCCAGTCTCCTAGCCCTGCCAACCCTGGGAAGTGAGCAATATCCTCCCCACTTTCTAGATGAAGAGCTGAGGCTCCGAGAGGCTAGGTCAGTCACCCCCCAGTCACTGTGAGTGGAGGCCCAGGAGTCAAACCCAGGTGGTCAGCCCCACAGCCCAGCTAACTCCTGTGCTGTGGTGCCCACGTGTACTGGGCCCTCAGCTAAAGGAGTTCCTGTTCTCCTACCCTCCTTGTGCAATTGCCAGTCTGGGCTCCAGCCTTAGTTTCCCTCGCGCATTAAATGTCACAAAGATTGTGTGAGAAGGCCGTGGAGACAGGGCTTCGCAAGGCTGCAGGCCCTGGCCGGGCCGACTAGCTGATCCACTTACCCACCTCCCAGCAGTACTCAGGGTATAGCTCCCTGGTCTCTCGGATCCCCTCGGGGTCTGGGCAGGCTTCAAGGAGCCAGCTGGGTCCTTCATGGTGCTACCCCAAGCCTCTTAAAGGCAGCGGGCGATTCCCAAGGGCTGGGCAGAGAGCGCAGCAATAATTGGGTGCAGCTGCCACCCTTGGGGGCAATCCCACATGGCAGCTGTGGCCTCCCTTGTCGACGTGGCTCCTGGCATGAAGGCAGGAGTTGTGGTGGGGGCAGACCTCAGAGACAAGTCTCTGGACAGCAAAGTGTATATTCACAGGATGTCTTTAGAAGCCCAGATCCTGCTCGCAGGCTGTTGGGCTGGTCAACTGGCATCTCATTCATTCATTCCTTACCAAGTGTTTACAATGTGCCAGATTCGAGGAATGAAGATAAGGCAGGGTTCCTGCCCCAAAGAAAGCACAGCTTAATGGGAGGAACAGATGAAAAGAATTTGCCACAACAGTTTGGTGGGCCAGGAGCAATGGGAGGTGCATAGTCTTGATGTGAACTGGGGCCATCAGGGAAGGCTTCCTGGAGGAGGTGATGCTTTACGTTAACCATGAAGGATGAGTAGGAGTTGGCCAGTGCACAGTGGGGCTGGGGAAGGGGCATTCCAACTACAGGCCAACCAGAGGGTGGAGGGCTGAGTGGCTGGAGTGATGCTGCGGGAGGGTGGGGCTCTATTCTTCTGGCCAGGGGCACCCAAACTATGGCCTGCTGGTCAAGTCTGGCCAGCCCTATCCATTTGCCTCTGAACCACAGACGCTTTTGCACTATATAACAATGGCCGAGCTGAGCGGATGCCACAGGGACCTTGCAGCCTACAGATCCCTGGGCTTGTACAAGGGCCCAGGCCTGGCAAAGTTTTGGGGCTGCGGGCTGCAGAGAATTGGGCAATTAAGGCCTGTGTATGTGCATTCTGAGGTGCTGGTGCTGAATCAGGTATGTCTTGCTCCCCAGCTCCTAACACAGGGGAAGGCACACAGCTCAGCATCTCTGTCCTTTCCTGGAGGCAAAACTGGGGAGCGAGATCCGTCCTCTGATGTCTGACCCCGGGTTCAAATCCTGACTCTGCGCTTCCTTGCTGTGTGGTGGCAGGCAGCTTATCTAGCCTCTCTGTGCCTCAGTTTCCTCATCTGCAAGATGGCGATGAAATAGTAACCACCTCACAGCATCGAGCTTTAACACAGCACCTGGGATAGAGAAGTGCTCGGTAGATAATTATAGAAGGAGCAGCTCCATTTAGGTGACTTTTCTAGGTAATTGTACTTGCCCCTTTGAGACGCTTTCTGGAATGAACTTGTTCCAAACTGGATCACTCCCCTCCGAGGCTTTGTGAGTAGAGCATATAACTGGTCACTTACACTTTTCAGAATAACCTGAGTCATTGCTATGACGATTACTACGATTACTGTATACGATGAGTACTGTTCTGTGTCGCAGTCATAGCCCAGACATGGAAGGGGGCGTGACACAATTCCGCCACCAAGTGACCCCAGGTGGCCACGATTTTTGAGAGGTTTTTCTCCTTTCTCTGCCTCCAGCTTTGCCACCAGCTTGAAACTCCTGTTAAACTACTTGCATCTGGTAGCAACAAACAGCTCTCCCTCCTATTCAACAGTTATTTGTTTCTTTTATGAAACCAGGTGAGAATACTTGTTAGAATTGTGTCTAAACTAAGAGTCAATAGGCCTTGAGTGGAGGCTAAGGGACTTTTTCCTGACTGGACTGTGTGCTTTTGTGCTAACTGTATCTGGCTTTTTGCTGCCTGTATTCTAGCTCCTATCTCTGCAGGAGGGCAGGTGAGGGTGCTGTGAGGTATACATCTAACTAACTAAGCCGTGGGCCCAACATTCTCCAGGTCCATACTTTTGTAATAATATTCTCCAAACCTGCTGACTTCACAGAACAGTCGAACCGTCTGCTGCTCAGTTCGAGCCTCCCTGTGGTTTGTTCCCCCCAGACTTTATCCTCCTGAAGGCAGGAACCATGTCTCGGCTACGCCTGGGACACCAGCAAAGAGCAGATGTTCAAGCCACATGGCTGGTCCATTCAAAGCAGCTCGCTCTCCAGCTGCTCTTTGGTGTGTGGCCCGCCTGTTAAAACGCACACTCCATGATCTCTGCCTGTTTCCCGATCCCAGAGAAGGACAAGCCAGTAAAATGAAGGGGCCACCTGCTCTCCACTGGGAAATAGCACCAGGAGGAGAGGGGAGCCCCTCCCACGGGCTCTCCAGACATCCCAGTTTATGGAGGACCCCATGCTGCTCAGTGGAACTGACACCTGTTATCACTTCCCAGGAAGGAACAACACACCTAGTACCGCCCCAGGATGAAAAGGATGAATTTCTTTGAAACCCAAGGGAAGTTTTGTAAGAAATACTAGTTTATAAATACAAGTTCAGTCACCATTTTTTGAGGCTTGCCAGCGGTGGAGCTCTCGTAGGGAGCTTCTAGTCCAAAGTCTTCATTCCCATTTGGAGAAATGAGACTCAGAGAGGGGAAGTGACCTGGTCAGGGTGGCACAGAGCTGGCCACAGAATCTAGGCCTCTTCACTTCCATCCTGATAGTTCCTGCCTTAAAGCCTCGTGGCCTCCACATTTTTTTTGTCTGCCATTTAGTGTAGCTGAAATCTCAGGGGGATGTAATGGAGGAAAAAAGAGAGAAAAGCAAGAGTTGCTCTTAGGGACCAGGAAGGGCTCGGTGGCTGTGCCCTGGAGGGGCCTCTGAATTAGAAATGCACCCTGGGCATGAGGGGCGGGTAAGGAGGGCCCTCAGGGCAGGTGAGGGTGCTTGTTTGTGTAAACTACAGGGTCCTGCCCTTGAGCCGCTCAAATCACATGTCCTGGCTAAAGTTTATATCCTTGCAAAAATAATGAGGGTTGGTCACTAATGGGCTTTTGAGAGTTGTCACCCGCTTGTTGATAATTATAGAGCTTTAATGGGGCTAATTCAGAGAAAATCAAGCTCAAGCCCCTGTTGGTTCCTCTAAGGCTGATGGAGACGGACGGCATCATTTTGACCTTGGTTTGCACCTGGACTTTCCTCACCCATACACCCCCTTGAGAATAGGAAATCTGCCCTGGGTTTTTTTTGTTGTTTTTTTTTTTAAAGAAAAATGACAGTCTCTCAAACAGTTTCTAAAAACTATGGCAAGAACCACAGAAAATGATCAAGGCTGAGTTGAAAGCATTTCATAGTTGGGGAAACTGAGGCACTGAGCTGGGTGCCGCAGAGGGCACAAAGAGGAATGAGTCATACATCCCTGCTTCCCAGGCGCTCAGAGGCAGAGGGTGAGGATTTTTATAAATCTATTCATCCCTCTGTTTTAAATTGTTCAAAGGTTCTCCACTGCCTCCTGGGCACAGTTCAACCTCCTTGGTGTGGCATTCGTGGCCCTCTACGATATGACCACTTGGGCCTCATTATTTGTCTTTTCCCTTGCTTCAGCCACTGGACTGTATTGTTGTGCCTCTGCTGGGCTGTGTTTCTTACACCTCTCTACCTGTGCACACGGTAGACCCTCTGCCAGGAGCACCTTTCTTCCTACTTCCACTCTACCAGCCCGCTTCCTCCCTCCCCACAACTTCCAAGCAGAGTCCTCTCTGTGGGTGAACTCTGTGCAAACCAGCGCTTCCTGTTGGGTTCCTGCCTCCCTGTCTTCACCGCTGGGCTATGTGTGCATTTTGATTTCCGTGAACTCTCCGATGTCAGAGTCTATGTCTCAGGCATTCTTGAATCTCCATGCCCAGCACAGTGCGTGATACAAAGTTGGTCTTGTAATGTTGAGTGCATAAAAATATGGTCCGGGCAGAACATGACCGGGCTCGGGGGAAGGAAAATCACTGCCAGTGGAGCCCAGGAAATGGCCCCAGCTGATGGCCTTGGTGGCGGGCCTAACAGCGATTCCTCTACTCCCATACTTACTGCAGGTCTCCATGACATCAGTTTTGCCCCAGCCCAGGCTGAATCCTGCAGGGCAGGTGTAAGCATGGGCATGTGATGCCATTCTGGCCAATGAGGCAGAAAGACAGGTCTCCTGGGAACTCTGCTGGAGAGGTTCCCTTACTCTTAAACTGAGACATGGAGAGGAAACGGATCCTTATCAAAGTTAAGATCTTATTGTTATTATGTGACGCCTGGACCTGCCAGCAGCCACCTTGGACTGTGAGGGAGGTCATCCTACGAGGAAAAGGGCATGGCCAAGTGGAAAGACAGAACCATCACCACTGATGTTGCTGATGAGTTGAATACATCTACCCCTACACCACTGACCTCAACAAGCCTCAGTGTTTAAGGCACTTTGAGTTTTCTGTTACTTGCAACCCAAAGCATTTCGTCATTACAGCTTTGAAAAATGGGTTGGGATTCCACAGGTGGAGAGTGGGTGGGCAGGAGAGTGGTACACGCAGAAGGTAGGCCATAGGCCTGTCTGGAGGGCATTAGCCAGGCCACACTGTGGACCACTGGGAGGAAAAGGTACAATTGGGGGGGCACTTCTAACTTCAGCATTCACTGTGTTTCTCCCCATCATCGCTCCTCTATTAGATCAGTCTGGAACACGTCGATTTTGTGTTTGTGCCTTGAGATGACTTAATACGGATAAGCTTTAACGAGAAGGAAGAAAAGGCTGAATAAGTAAACAGCACTTCACTCTCGGTTGTGGACAACAGAGCAACCGCCCTAATTTCTTTTTGTTAGAAGAGAGATAATCCAATAATTAGGGCAGCAAATAGTATAACCCTGGCTAAAGCCGTAATGAACCATCTGGCTTGAATCATTTAGGCTTATTCTAGGGATCTGGTTGTCAGAGCCGAGAAGGGGGCGTGGCCTGGGGTACTGGGTGGAGAGCAGCTCTGCCCCAGAATCTGGTCCCGCTATGAGCAGGAGCCAAAGTTTCTGTGCTCCCATGCCTGGGATGTTTGCTCAGCCACTGATGGGATCCAAGCCCAGGGTGGGCTGCCTCTTGAAGGGGGTAAGGGGGCCCAAGCTGGCCCTGGCTCAGCCACACTCCCTCCTCCTTAGCTCTTTTCACCAGAGTGCCCTGGTGACAGAGGTGTGGCCACCCCATAGTTCAGGCTGGCAAGGCTGTGTCTAGGGCTGCCTTGTACTGCTGACTCCAAGTGAGTCTGTCCCCTGCTAGGACACGTGAGCTCTCTGGGTCCAGGGCCCCCGCCCTGTTCCCTCTGTGCTGCAAGGACAGCGCTCCATCAGTGATTGCTGAGTTGATGGACTGGAGATGCTGCAGCCGGCCTGAGTTTTGGACTTTCTGGACCCCTCCTTGCTGTGGGCTCAGGGATAGCCAAAAGAAACGACCAAATTTCTCAGCTCTTTGCTGTGTGTCATACTGAGGGCCCTTGGAGGAACTTGGAGGATTGCCTGAAGCTCAGGCAGAGCCCTGCCCTGCCCCCTCACTCCCTTGGTGTAGTCGGGAAGACGCTGGAAATGGGAACAAGTTTCCCACCCCTTCTTCTAGAGGTGGCTTTGGATTCAGGGCATCCAATGGGGTAACTTGGGTGCCAGAGATACAGCCCAGAGATACAGCAAGTGAGGGGGTGCACTTTGCCCAGGGTGCCAGGAACTGGGGGTAGGGAAGATCCAGGGCACAGCCCTGAGGCCAGTAAACTCTCCAGATCCAATTTCCCCAAGCTGGCAGGAAAGTGGAGGGAGAGGACTGCTCCCCACCTCCATGCCCAGCGGGTAGGGACTCAATATGCCAGTCTCTGGCCACAGGGCTGTGGTCCAGGCCCAGAGAAAGTGCACAGCAGGCATTTTCCCCACACAGGCCGGGCTGACCCACCTCGTCTGATGGGCCTCCTCTGGCTCACTCCTCCTGGGCCTCAAGGCGCTGAGAAGTCTGACCCCTCCTCCTTCCCCTTCACCCCAGTAGTGCCGATAACCTCCACCGTCAGCTTCCAGAGGTACATTTTATGCTGGTGGGAGCTCCAGATCCCCCGCCCGAGGCCCTTGTGAGCACCCAAGCCAGGCGCAGCCACCCTCGTTGCGCGGCGCGGGGGATGGGGCCGGGTAGGCCTTGGCGACGCCCGTGAGTGACCCCTGCTCCAAAAGGGCCACATCCCGGGCAGGGCTGGCGTTTGACTCTGGTTTTCCAGGTCTGGGAGTGACGCGGCTGGGGCCACAGCTGGGCTGGGGGCCTCGAAAGCAGCGCTCTCCTATCCCCACCCCCATCCCGTGCAAACCCATTCGGCACCGGGTAGGGACCTCTTCAGCCTCGGTTTCCCCTCCAGTCCGGGAAGGGCGGAGCAGGCACTCTCAGAGGCCGGAAAGGCACCAGGAGCGCCCACCGGCGGGGCCTCGGCCCCGGGCGACTCGGGCTCTCGCCTACTCCCTGGGGCTCGGGGCTCAGCCCCTGGAGGAGGCGCGGGCTGGGGGCGCTTCCTGGACGAGGAAGCGGGCGTAACAGGTGGGCGAAGGTCGGCAGCCCGGGCGAGCGCAGTGGCGGGGTCCACAGACGTAGGAGGAGGAACCGCCAAGGTTTTTCCAAAGGACAATCGGCCCCAGAGTCCTCTGGTCTTCGGCCAGCAAAGCCGCAGCGCTTTGCGGGCAGCCGGGCCCATCCCGAAGGGCGGCCCGGCCCCCGGACCCGCCTCCGCCCGGGCCCACTGCCGCCCCAGTCCGACCCTGGGCCGCCGGGCCCGCCCGCAGCGGGCTCCCGAGCAGGGTGAGACCTAGCGGCCGACAGCAACTGGTGTCTCCCCAGGGCGCAGCTCCGCCCTTCCCGGGAACAAAAGCCGCTGCCCGCGCCGGAGCTCCTGGTGGCGGGCCGAGAGGGGGCGCGGCGCGGGTTCTGGGGAGTCGGACCCCGGAAATGGGACACCCCCAAACGGTGCCCCTAAACTTCCCACCTCTCCGGTCGGGGTCGGGGGGAGGTGTCGGAGCTGGGTCCGCAGG
This sequence comes from Hipposideros armiger, assembly GCF_001890085.2. Taxonomy (NCBI): domain Eukaryota; kingdom Metazoa; phylum Chordata; class Mammalia; order Chiroptera; family Hipposideridae; genus Hipposideros; species Hipposideros armiger. The sequence goes on along the minus strand of NW_017731491.1, from coordinate 1,898,469 downwards.
GCAGGCGGAGAGCGCCCAGAACTGGCGAGGGGGCCGCGACCCGGCGGGGGTGTAGCCTAGGGTCGACGAGAGACCGCGGAAGGACCGAGGGGCCAGCGAGGTCAGACAGCGCGCGGGAAGCCGAGCCAGGGGAGGGGGCGCGAAGTCGGCGAGTTGGAAACTTACTGCAGTCGTCGGACTCATAGCCGTCGGCGTCCGGCTCCTCCTCGGGTGGCTTGGCGGGCGGCCGCGCCGGGCTGGGGCCGGGGCTGGGGCCCGGGCTGGCACCGTAGGCTCCAAAGAGCTGGTCGACATCCTCGTCGTCGTCGCGGGCGCCGTCGGAGGGGCTGCGGCGACCCGCGCTGGCCGCGGCCGTGGGCGCGGGGGCGTCCCGGGGCGCAGCTGCCCGGGGTCCCGCAGCCGGGGGTAGGCCCCGCGGGAAGCGAGGAAAGTAATCGGAGATCTGCTTGATGGGCCGGATGGGGCCCGGGCACACGTCGATGGCCATATGCTCCTGGATGCTGATGGTCGCCTTATCCCCGCGCCGCCGGAGGGTCATGCAGGCAGCGCGGCCCCGCTCGGGCGCGGCCCGGCCTGGCCCGGCGCGGCCCCGGCCCGGGGGCGTCTCAGCAGGCCCGGCGGGGCGCGGCGGGGGCTGCGGGCAGCACCAGCGGAGCCCCCCGGACGTCCCTGACGCGGCTGCTACCTGCTCGGCAGCGGCTGGCGCGAGTGAGTGCTAGGGGCCGGCAGGCAGGGGGCGGGCCCAGCCCGCGTCACCCGGTAGCAACCAAGCCGTGTGAGTGTGCGGGCTGCGCGGGCGGCGCGGAGCCGAGCGAGCTGAGCAGCGCCGCACTCACTCGCACTAACACCAGCGCGCACGCGGGCCTGGGACCCCGCGCGCGCACACACGGGCGGGCAGGGCCTCCCGGGCGCCCCCCACTCGCGCACGCTTGCGGGACGTGCCGGGAGTTGAGCAGGGGACCCGCAGGACGCACACTCCTCACTTTGCTGCGGGTGCCAGTGCTTTCTGGGTTCTGTTTACTCACACGGGACACACGCATGTATGCAAGGACACTCCAAGCACACGCAAACGTGTGTAGACACTTGGCAGAAGTGTCCACGGGCTCATACCTGCAGGACACACGCACAAACATATGTATCCACACGGAGTTGGTTGAGGTTGCTGTGGCACAGTACATCGCCTAACGGGGCACACAAACACACAGGCTTAGAGGTGGTCAGGGGACGCAGGGCAGGGTCTTCCATGCCCCCAAACATGCCTAACAGGGCACACAAACACATCATAGAAGTGATCAGGGGATTCTGCCCAGACACCCACACACATACCTTTAGTGAGATACAGAGTTACACACCTAGGAGTGCAGGCACAGGCTACTCACACACTAGCAGGAAATGTACATCCTCAGCTATCCAAGGTCATTGCTGGCACAGTCTGTTCACACTTCCCCTCAGGTCACATACAAATACACACTCGGTAAACTCAATTTCATCCCTCACTTGGCCAGTGAGTAGCTTTAAGGGACCCATGGGGACAGGGTGGGTGAGACCCTTGATGATAAGCTGTGGTCAGGAGGCGGGGGTGAGGGCAGGCAGGGCCTGAATGGAGGAGACCTTCCCAAAGAGTGATGGATGAAGCAGAGGTGGAAAGGCAGGGTGTGGTCTGCCTATGGCTCAGACCTCCCACATGGTCAGATAAGGAAACAAATCCCAGACAGCCCAGCCCCAGCTGCTGTCTTGCTTTCCGGGAACAGAGCTCTGTTGGGAATTGCTGCTGCTTATACAGGTGTGTCCCCGGAAAGCCCTGGGCTTGGACGGAATCCTGTTTACTGTCTGGTTTCTACTGACAGGTCAGAAATGCTTATCTTCTTGGCTAGGTCCCTTCCGTGAGTCTGAATGATGGACCCCATGCCTGTGCCCTTCCCGCCACCATCACCCCTGTCGAAGGGTGGGGAACAGAGAGAAGAGAGAGAAGATCTTGCCCTCATCACTTCCAGCTGCATCATTCTGGCAGATCATTGATCTCTATGGACCTCAGTTTCCTCATCTGTGAAATGGGGCTAATTCAAACCTCACAGCCTTATGGTGAGGCCCCATCTATCATAGAGCATGACAGATAAGAGGTGCTCGACAGGGTTGGCTTTCTCTTCTCACTTCTCTTGGGAGATGAGAGTCACTGGTGAGACATGATGGAGATGCCTAGGCCCCCATCAATCATGTTGCCATGTATTGTTTCATGGTAAGTTCTGCACTTGGGTGGTGATGGTCAGTCACTACCCACCATTGAAAACTATGGTATGCTGTGTTAAGAATGTTCAAAGCTGTCATCTCATTGATTGATTATACTACCCCATGATGTAGGCAGGATCGACTGTTTCCATTTTGCAGTGAGGAAATTAAAGCTCAGTGACTTGCCCAGGGCAACTGCTGGCTGGTAGCAGAGCTGGCATTAGAACCCATGATGGTTCTACGCCCACCCACAACTAAGATTAAACTCGGCACCTTGAGCTGAGTGGCTGCGAGCTGCCGACAGGCGGCAGGATGGCGACTGGACTTGGAGCTGAGCTAACTGCGCCCTCTACAACTATTGGATTGTTGCAAAGGTCATGACGCATTTTTGCAATGAAAAACATAGAAAAAAATACGTCATGACTTTTCCAACAACCCAGTAAGATTGAAGGACAACAACTTGGCTGCTCCCCTTCTCCAATGCTCCAATAAAATCTTTAAAAGAAAAAAAAAAGAACCAAGGTCTCCTGACTTTTTGAGGCTTCCCCTCTCCCCTCCTTGGGCTCCCCCTCCTCACCCCTACAGAGCTCCAGGGATCAGAGTGGAGGTGGAAACGTAAGTAAAAACTTGTCCCCTAAACCTTCTCCTGGGGCTTCTTGGATGGGGACAGCCCAAACTGAGGGGGAAGAAGAGGGGAAGAGAGAGAGGGCCAAGAGCTCTCAGGGGTTACAGTAGGAATGAACCCACCTGGGGGTTCCCTAAGGATAATCTGGAATCCTGATGGGAGAAAAAAATCAACCTTCCAAGAGTCAAGGGCCAAGGGAAGGACAGGAGAGCCTGAAAGCCTAACAGTGGGTTTCTCATTTCCAGGAATGCTTACAGGGATTAGTCCTTTAATAGGCACAGAATGACTTCTGTGCCAGAGGTGGCTGCATCACTAAGTGATTATGTAATGATACAGGGTATTAAAACACAGACGCTGAACCATCATTTCATAATTCTTTCACTTAAAGAGCAAGGGAATGTTGCCATCATCTTACAGATGGGGAAACTGAGGTTTCAGAAGGTCAAGTGACTGGGAATGATGGCCTGGATATCCTGACCCCTGACCCTGTGCCCTTTTGACATCAAAGCTATACACTTATGCTTACTGGGGGTGAGGACAGAGGGGGGCTCCCTCCTGGCCTCTGGAGCTCACAGTTCTTGGCTCTGCATATGCTGGCTCTTGGGAAGTTCTAGAAGATATGGGGTAGAGAGCCGAGACTCCAAAGCACAGAACTGGGGGACCCTAGGATGCCCGCTGGAGAAACACGGGGCCATATGTGGGGCCAAACTTTGGCAGGTAATGGAGTTGAAAGCCACGCTGAGGTGTGAGTTCTTCCGGCTATGAGCCCAGCTGAGATGGGTAGGAACCCTGGAGGGGTAGAATTGGTGTTCTCTGGGCAGGTGTGCGGTTTCTAGCAAGAGTATGGGCTGTGGAGTCAGGCAGAATTGGATTCAAAAGCCAGTGTCTCCCTCCTTCTAACTGTCTGACTTGGGCAAGTCGCTTCACTTAGGCCCTCAGCCTCACCTGTGGAATGGGGGAGGCCAGCAACAACCTCGTGAGAACTGAAGGAGGGGAAAGATTGTGCATAGCGCAGCGCCTGGCATGCAACAGGCACTCAGTGAATTGTAATTCTCTTGCCCCTGCCTTCCTGGTGCAAACCATCATCATATGCTCTGTGCCTGCCTCAGTTTCTCTATCAGTTTCTCTACCTCTTTGTCTGCTGCAAGGACCAGGTGAGAACACTGGAGGAGAAGTACAATGAAAAGTGAATGTACTTGCCAGGGCGGGGGCACCAGCTGGTATGTGTGGGGATCTTTAAGCAGCTGGACATGTCCAGACCCCATCAATCATGTCACCTCTAGTCTCCATGCTGGGTGGGCAGCTCAGCAGCTGGACCAACCATTGGCAAAGTTAAATGGGTAGAGTCTGTCCCTTGAGCCCTCAGGAATCCGGTGCCCTCATTCCCCCCACCTCCCACCTGCTTTCCCCATAGGCTTCCGATCTCCCACCTGCACTAACACACAAAAGCCCCTGCCCAATGAAGTAGAAGTGGGTTCTGGAAGGATGGTCTTGGCATCTGTACCACCGGGATGCCTATTAATAATGCAGATCCCAGCCCCTGCCTCACACCCACTGACTAAAAGGGAAGAGTCTGGAAGTATCTTGTCAAGCACCCCAGGATTATTGTTATGCACAATTATTTTTATGAGACTCACTGGGTTAGAAGGTGCTAATGGTTTAATACAGTGATTCTCACCTGTTTTGCTGCCTCCGTACTGTTCAATGTGCAACACCTGGGGGGGGGTGCACATCAGAATCTCTAGAGAGCTTTGGCAAAGTCCCAGTGGGGGGTCTGATACACCCCGCTTTGCGCATTGTGACCTGCTTCCTGGCTGAGAACCACCAGTGAAAGCCTTTCCTTCCAGTGAGCCACAGGCGTTTTACAGGAAATGACTTTTACCCTGCACTTGACTGGATGTCCTCGGTTGGCACCTCTGGCTGGTGTCCATGTGCCCTGGGAGGAAAGGCCCTCCCTGACCCTGCCCTAACATGTACCCCCATTTTCCAACCTTCCCTGATTACTGGAGGAGCTCTTGGCATGCTGTGCTGATAGAACCTTCTCTATATTAATAGCAATTTTTAACCCAAAGGCAGGGCTGATGGAGGAATTCCAAGCACTTGCTAGTTGATAGAGAAGGGGTCCCTCTCCATTCATCTATTTATGAATCCACATTTAAAAAAAATATCTATTAAGTACCCAATGTTCCTTTCTACAGGGGGCCCAGTGATCCTTTCTGCAGGGGGCCCAGTGATGAATGAGGCCCCATTGTCCTTTAGATTCTGGATGACAAAGGGTAAATAAGGACAGGACAGGGGAGCCATCCTCTCTGGCAGATAGCTGCCTCTTCCTTGGCCCAGACCATGGCCTTGGCACGGGAAGTGTGATGGAGCGCCAACAAGTCAATGTAAAAGTTTGCAATATAGCCTGTGGCAGCTGAGAGGCAAACTTGATGTATTAAGCGATATTGAAAATGCAGCTCTTTCTGATAATTTATTATGCACACTCTCATAAACACATTACACTCGTCACAGTACATTTACTAGCACTAGTCCTACCAGTGGGAAAAAGTTAACACTTACCTAATGATGCTATTTTGCAGATGGCAAATTCTCTGAGCGTGGCTGTGATGGGAAAAATGGCTCTGAGAGAAGTTCGTCTTTTTTCCTCCCTGGGACACCGGTCCAGTGGTTTGCAGACCACATGTCTGTGAGCTCCTCACCTCGCTCACCCCTCTTACTTTCTGCGTGAGGAAACTGAGGTCTATAGGCCTCGCTCAAGGTCATGTGAAGCAGGCCTGGAACTCATGTGCGGGGGCTGAGTGGAAGGACTACATAGCTCTCTCTCCCGCCACACAAGTCATAGTCTGGGCTGCTGGATTGGAAACAGGCTGAGGTGAGATGCTCACTTGCGAGGAGGAGCTTAGCCCAGGATCAGGGTGCCTCTGGCTGGAGAGCAGACACCGGGGAGGGATAATGCTAAATCTTCAGAAGCTCCAGAAATAACCTGGTGGAAGACCAGGGGTGTAGCCTGAGGCTTAGGTGACAGCACAGATGAGGCCGTGCCCCCTCCTTCCTGCTCCATAAGACCCAGGGACCACTGGAGCTCAGGGTCTTGTTCAAGTGTCTTCTGGACTGGGGTGAACATTCCAGCCTAATGAACAGGCTTAGAATGGGCAGGAGCTCTAACTGCCAGTTTCGAAACCCAGGGACAACAGCCAAATATGTTCCCTCAAATAGCTTTTAATTACCGATCCAATTCAGAAGGTATTAACAATGCAAATGGTGGCTTCCAATTTCAACTCATTTTACTTTCTAAATTTATGAAATATTTCGGTTATCCAAAAAAGGCCAAGGGTAAAAATGTAAAGATTGCCCATACCCAACAGCCAGCTTAAAAAGAAAACATTGCAGGTTCCTCAAAAAGCTAAAGACAGAATTAGCAGGTTACCCAGCAATTCCACTCCCAAGAATATACCCAAAAGAATTGAAAGCAGGGACTCAGGTACTTGTATACCCACGTTCATCGCAGCACTATTCACAGCAGCCCAAAGGAAAACAACCCAAGTGTCCATCAGCAGGTGACTGAAGAAACAAACGTGGCAGATCCATACGATGGAATATCATTCAGCTCTAAAAAGGAATGAGGTTCTGATCTACATCATAATCTAGGTGAGCCTTCAAAACATGCTAAGTGAAATAAGACAGACACAAAAACACAAATATTGAATGATTTCACTTATATGAGATATACAAATAGGCAAATTTATAGAGACTGACAGTAGATTAGAAGTTACCAGGGGCTGGAGGGGAGGAGAGAAGGGGGAGTTATTGCTTAATGGGTACACAGTTTCTGTTTGAGGTGATGAAGAAAAAGTTTTGGAAATAGTGGTGATAGTTGCACAACATTGTAAATATGATTAATGCCACTGAATTGTACACTTAAAAATGATTACAATGGGCTGGCCCAGTGGCGCGTTGGTTAAGAGGTGGCTTGGGAGTGTGAGCTCTGAGCAGCAGGGCCGCTGGTTCGGATCTCACATGGGCCAGTGACGCTGCGCCCTCTACAGCTAAGATGGTGAACCTGTGGCCACGCTATTTCTTTCTTTTTTTTTTTTTAAAGATTTTTATTGGGCAATTGGGGGAAGGGGAACAGACAAGTTTCTGTCCTTTTGTTCTTCAGTCTAGTTGTGGAGGACGTTGCTTCACTGACCCAAGTTGGCACCATCATTGCGCTCTTCCCCGGCGAGACAGATCAGTCGCTGGCTTCTGGACGGCGGCTCACGCTGGTTGCTGGCTAAACATGGTAGCCCATGGCAACCCACTGCTGCAGGGGCTGCAGCCTACGCCATTGCCGGTGACTCACAGCAGCCCATCTCCAGGTTGAGCTGTTGTTCAGCATCTTAGCTGTAGAGGGCAGTGTCACTGGCCCTCATATGTGGGATCC
>NW_017731491.1:1880229-1885997 GCF_001890085.2 Hipposideros armiger | reverse complement strand
CTCAGATTGAAGAGGTTGTCAGTGTGTGTGTGTGTGTGTGTGTGTGTGTGTGTGTGTGTGTGTGCGCGTGTGTGTCGGGAGGTAAGGGGTTCAGCCTGTGGGGTCCTCTGGTGGCCCCTCTGTCAGGGTCCAGGCCTGGGAAATGCCCTGTTGGTGTCAGGGCTCTTCCCTGTGGTGAGGGCTTGGTCTCAGTACCCACAGCCCCTCTTCTGCCCAGGTGCCTGCTGAGGGCCTTTGCTAAATAAAGTGTTGGCGCCAGGGAAACAGCTGGGCATGATCTCCAGGGACTTCACTGAGTTGCTGGAGCTCCAGGGCCAGCCCAGCCCTGCTTTGCCAGGAGTTGAATCTACCATGTCTCTGCTCACTGGTCTGGATGCTTCCTGTCTCCATAGATCATTCCTGTAACTGCAGTCATTTGAACTCATGTACGTAAACCTTCAAGGGGCTGTAGAAGCTTAATCAAAAAAGCAACAGCAAACAAGGAATGATCACACACTGTATGCCAGACACATGCCCTCACCACAGGCCCATGAGGTGTGCATGGCAACCACTGCCATTTTAAAGATGAGGAAACTGAGGCACCGAGCCCTTCTGCAGGATACTATAGCTAATAAGAGGTGGGTTCCAGATTCGAACCCAGGCTGTGTGTCTGGCCTCCTAGTGAGGGAAATACCCAGCCCTTGCCCATGCAACAACATAGCAGTCCCCCTGAACCTGGAACCCAGAAGTCTGGCATCCAGCCCCAAGCCTTCGTCCTACCTGGTGGTTTGCAAAAGCTGGTAAACAAACAGGTTCGTGATGAATTTTTACCCAGGCACAGCAAAATGGGAAAAGAAGAGGACAACGTTGTATGTTTTTCACAAAGTGAAATTCCCTTAATTTAAAAAAGATGACCTTTTTCTTGATTCTTTTTCCTTTCTTTTCTGAAATGAGGGTAATATTATACAATGGTTATGATTCTATAGTCGTACTTGGCAAGATAAAAATGTGAGCAACTGCATGTCAGTCCCCAAAAATGGGGGAGGTTTTTCTGGTTTATGGACCCCCTAAAGTCTAGGCCTCTTTAGGGTGCCCACCACTTGGCCCAGCTCAGGCTGGAATTGGGACTTTTTTTTTTTAAAGATTTTTATTGGGGAATTGGGGGGATAGGAACAGTGCTGAGGAATTGGGGGAAGGGGAACAGACAAGTTGATGTCATTTTGTTCTTCAGTCGAGTTGTGGAGGACGTTGCTTCACTGGCCCAAGTTGGCTCCATCATTGNCCCAAGCCAGCTCTTAACCAATGCGCCACTTGGCAGGCCCACTTCTTTTTTAAAAATTTTAATTTAATTTTTTAATATTTTATTGGGGAATTGGAGAAGGGAAGAGTGTTGGGGAATTGGGAAAGGGAACATTGTGTTTTTCCAGGACCCATCAGCTCCAAGTCAAGTTGTTGTCCTTGAATCTTATTTGTGAAGGGCACAAGCTCAGCTCCAAGTGCAGTCGCAGCTTTCAATCTAGTTGCGGTGGTGGGAGTGCGGCCCACCATCCCATGTGGGAGTTGAACCGGCAATCTTGTTGTTAGGAGTACGCGCTCTAATCAGCTGAGCCACCCAGCTGCCGGTTGGCAGCTCAGCAGCTGCTCTGCTTGGGCGCAGCTCACTGGCCCATGTAGGAATTGAACTGGCGACACTGTTGCTCAGAGCTCGTGCTCTAACCAACTGAGCCACCTGGCTGGCCCCCAGGCTACTTCTTAAATCACATCTGCAGCTCAGGCAAGGTGATGGGATCAGACGCCAGAGAGGGGGCATGGGACAGAGCATCCTTCACAGTCCCCTGCTGCTGCTCAGTGCCCCTTACCCGCTATGGCATGCATCTCCACCTGCCCCAAGCCCTCTGAGGAACAATTTGAAAACCTTTGATCCCCAGCGAAAGCCCAAGGCACAGCCAAGTAGGCCCATAAACTGGCACTGCCAAAGCGTTGTCACTTATGAACCAGCGTCTCAGCTGGGACCTGCATTATTTGCTTAATGTTTCTCTTTAAAAATCAATCCGCTTAAAAAATACTTTAAATATTCAGGTTAGCTTTGTCCTAACAATAATATCTATGATGAGAATCGATGTGTTGGTTATATTTCTGTACTGCATATTGAAATAGACATGTAAGTATTACAATAAAATATTTTTCTTTAAGTAAATGAGGTTAAGTCAATTGCTTATGGTCTCATAGCTAGAAAGAGGCAGAGCCAACACTTGAGCCCAGGCAGTTTGGCTCTAGAATCCATATCCTTGACAACCACCAGCCCTGATATGTTCAGCCCTGTCACCCCTGGGCTGTGGCAGTTACTGTTCCCCCAACCCCCACTGACAGACCAAGTTTGCCACGCATAGTTAAGCTGAAGATGGCAGAGCACAGCTCTTTGCAGGTGTGTGAGGGAGTGGGGTAATTGAGCCTGGCTGAGGTTTGCTTAACCTCCTCCCTGGCATCTGTCTGCTCTGGGCCATTCCTCCCCGTCACAGGACAGTGGCCCAGAGGCCCACACTCCTGCAGGACCAGGCCTTCCACCTCACCCCCACACCTCCTTAGAGAGCCCAGGGTCTGAGTCGGGTTAGCAGAGGCAGCACCCCCTCCCCTGCCCCACCGCAGGGTCCCTGAACCCCCAGCTCTAGGTCCTCAGTGGCCTGGCCAGTGCCAAGGCCTTGACCTCCGTCCTGAAACCCGGAAGGCTCGGAAAGAGTTAGGCCAGTAAAGCAGGTGGAGGAGGGTGGAAGGGTTCTACATAGAGGGAACAGCATATGCTAAGGCCCAGTGTGAGAGAATGGGGCGTGTTTGCAGAACTGCTTGTGGTTGAGCTGGCTGGAGCTCGGGGTAGGAACGGGGTGCCCTACAGGGGTGGAGGGTGGAGGTCTGATGCCCCTGCTGAGTGTCACACTCCTTTGGGCTCTTCCTGCCTTCTGAGCAAGTGTGTGGAGGGCTTCACTGTGTCTGTATTTAGAGTCAAGGACTCCAGGGTAATGAAGAGTCCTCACAGCTCATGCAGCTCCTTTCCTACTGTGCAGCCCCATGCTCAAACACACCCATTGGCCCGGCCCCATGCTCTGCCTGCTGCCCTCCCCTGCCCTGACCACCTGGCACACTCCTGTGCTGCCCTTGACGCCCTGCTCAGGTGTTGTTCCTTTCTGAAGCCAACTCAGGCATTTTCCCCACAATGCCCCCTCGTGGCTGTGTCTGTGTCCTATTAGAGGGCTTATCACACTTCTCCTGTCTGTCTGCGCAACAGTGTCAAATTTCTGGAGGACCTGGAGGGGGCTGCTCCATCTCTGTGGCCTTAGAGCTGTGGGGTCAATCTTGATGAGCCTCTGAAGCCCCTGGGAGATTCCCAGAATGCATCCTTGGGAAGCCCAGGCTGCAGGCTCAGAGTGGGGCCCAGGAATTCACCATGCTCCCAGGGTTCTGAAGGACAGGCATGCCTTCCACAAGCACAGCACATCTTTGTTAATATGGAAACCTAGGCCCAGAGAGGTGACCTGCCCAGTCCAAGGTCACACATGAACTTTGAGGCAGAGCCCTGGGTGCAGGGAAGGTGATTCTACCATCTCCTGCCATGTGGGAGTCTTTGGGTGCAGCCTCTGGCTCAGGGCTTAAAGCCCACCCCAGTTAGGCCAGTGGGGTTTTCTCAGGGTTGCTTCTTGAGCCCTGCCTGGGCTCTGGTGGCCTTGATAATGACTGCACCTTGACCCCCTCCCACAGGGCCTTGGCAGAGGATACCTAGTCTTGAAGAAAGATCCATTTCCTTTCCTTCATCCTGCCCTTGCCTTCCCAGGCCCACTGATGAAAGCCTGGGCCTGCCTCAGGGTCTTTGCACCAGCTAGATCCTCCTCCAAAATATCCTTGCACCAAATCATCTCATGGGGGCTCATTCTCACCTTTTCGACCTCAGCTCAAAGCCATTCCCTAGAGGGGCTTGACAACTCTACCAAAGAAGCTGTGTCCGGGTCCTGTTTATTGTTTATGTCCATGAGCTCCTTGGGGGTAGGGACCTAGCACAGTGCCTGGCCCATGGCTGGCAGGCACTCAATTTGCAGTGGCTGAAGGGAAGAATCTGAGCACATAGGCAGCCCAGGCCAGCCAGGCCCAGCGGTGGCTGTGGGGGAGACCTTGGGGTTCCAGGCAGGGCAGCTGAGAGGAAGGAGGGAGGGAATGCCAGCAGAGGCCCCACCAGCCAGCCAGCCGCTCCTCCCTGCCTTTGCAGGCTCCCACTGCAGGCGGGTGGGTGGCCTTGGAGACAGCAGCCTTTAGAAGGAGGAGGGAGGGAGAGCGGAGGGTCATCCATCAGCCGGAGACGTGGAGAGCCTGGCAAATCAGGGATGCTGTCTGAGGCCCCATCGCCAAGTGTCTGCCTGGTGCTCCAGGTGTCTGGGAGCCTAGGGGGTAGGCTGAGGGGCTGCTTCAGCCCAGCTGCCCCCATGGGGACTGGGGACAGCCAAGGCAACTCCAGGGCCACTCTGGAAGAGGAGGGAGGACCAATGCGACCCTGCTGTTTTCCTTTCCCCAGGCATTTCAGTGTGTTATCCCAGAGGCAGCCAATTACCCTGTACAACTCTCACCCCATCCTGCAAGGCGGTCATCCTTCTGTTTTAATTATTTTAAATTTCAATATGCAAGAATATAGAGATGACATAAACCCCAAAACATACCCACCAAAATGAACATTTTCATCTTTTTTTATAGAAGGGTGTTTTAACCTAAAAAAAAAAGAAAAAAAAGTGAATTATAACATAGAAAATTGCACAGAACGCAGATGCACAGTGTAATGAAGAGTTATAAAGCAAACACCAGAATAATCACCACCATATCCTCACAGAAGTCATGAAATAGGAAGTTGCCAACCCCCAACCCTGTGATGTATCTCTCTCATTCACTCTCTTCCCCTGGCCCTCCATATTCTGATTTTTAAGACACCATTGCCTCAGTTTCCTGGTCTTTTAAAAATGCAAATATAATAAAACATTACAGATGAAAATTTCCCTTCCTGAGTCCCACATTCATCCCAGGGGCAAGCACAGTCATGAAACTAATGTCTATCATTCCAGGCTCTGTTTGATATTTTTACTACGCATATTGGTATTAGAGAAGAATTGTTTTCTAGAGTATAAAACTTTTCATAAATGGCATCAATACTGTACATAATAATCTGCAACTTGCTTTTCACTTAACTCTAAATGCTTTATAAAGGAAAGCTTTACTGAGGTATAATTTATACGCCATAAAATCCAACCATTTAAAGTGTATGATTTAATGATTTTTTAGTCAATTTATAGAGTTGTGCAACTATCAGCACACTCTAATTTTAGAACGTTTCCATCCTTCCTACCTAAAGCATCTAAATGCTTTTTTTGTTTTCTCCCTTTTCCTCTAAATGCTTTTTGATACACATTTTAATAATTGCCCCTTATAAAGCTCTAACTTTGTGCCAAGCACTGTTCTAAGAGCATTCCATATATCACTCATTTAACTCACTTCTGTAAGGTGAGTTCTCCTAGAGACAAGGACTTGGGCACAGAGAGGGTGAGAACTCTCCCAAGGTCACAATGCTAGAAACCGATAGAACAGGCTACGAACCCAGCCATTGAACCCAGGGTGTACAGCTGAACAGCCCCACAGCTGCTCTGAATCTGTGCATTATTCCTGCTCTGTGACATGTCAGGCAAACACTTTTATCTCCCAGATGAGAAACTGAGGCTCAGAGAGGCCAAGTGACTTGCTCCGTGTCCCTGGGATGGCAAATA
>NW_017731491.1:1872791-1874434 GCF_001890085.2 Hipposideros armiger | reverse complement strand
TCATGCCTGGGGGAGAGATGCTACAAAGGCACAGACTTTCAGAGCTAGGAGACCCCGAGCGCAGCTGGTTCAACCTTCTAACAGGGAAACTGAGGCTCGTGCCGGCAAGGCGACTTTCCCATTCTCACACAGGAGCAGAGTTGAGGAGAGCAAGGAGAGAGGTGCCACAGTGTATCCGAGTGATTTATTTAAAAATACTTCTGTGTGAATGAATTTAAATTCTGATCTGCATACATATTTAGGGCTGGCTAATTAACATGTGAAATAAACCAGTTAATCCCCATCTGCAAAACCCCTTCAGGGTTGCTTTATTAGCACAAGCAATGATGCAGTGGTTTTGATGGGTAGAATTTGTGAGCTTTAAGTTGGGGCGGGGGGAGCGGGTGGGCAGGAGATACCGTGCAAACTCTGGTGAGGGGGTTGCTGAGGCAGGCTGGGGGGCACTTGGAGCTAGGAGCCTGACATGAGCCCTCACACCTTCCACAGCCCCTCAGCAGCGGCCGTCTTGGAAGCTGAGCCAGGCTGGGTGGGCTCTGGCCCCCGGGGAAGCAGGCGGGCAGCCAGAGGGCAGGCTGGCCGCACTTGTTACTCCCACTCCACAAGCAGCAGCTGCTTTGGGGCCTGGAGGCCTGGCCTGGTGCCCAGCCAGGGTACTGAGGCCCAAAAGACGGTCCTCAGCAACCACGGCTTGCTGCAACACCCCGTCTTCCTTGGGGCTCCATCAGCTGCTTTGAATTGAGTGAGTCCCAGGCAGGGGATCCCATAGTTTGTGGGAAGTGTGGGCTACAGATCTGCTGGCCTTTCCCTAGGGATGGAAAGCAGATGGGCCCTTCCATCCATCTATCCATCCATCCATCCATCCATCCATCCATCCATCTATCCTCCCTTACGACAGCAGTCCATCCTTCTGTCCATCCTCTCAGATGCCTTTCAGTACACTGGTCCACACATGCTATCCATCTATCTATCTCTCCATCCATCTGCTCAGCACTCCATCAGTCCTTCCATGTCTCCATCCCTTCCTCCCTTCCTCTAACCCTCCCTCCCGCCAACTCTTCATCCATCCATGTCCCCACCCCATCCCCCAATGCATCCACCTACCCAACTACCCAGCTATCCATCCAGCAATACTTCTTGACAGTTAATCAGGGGCACAAAGATGAGTAAGACACGGCTCCTGGCTTTAAGGAGCCAGTGGGTAAGATGGACTCTAGGGAACCCAGCTCTGCTTTATCTCAACTAGAAGCAGAACCAGGCAGTGGGTGCAGGGGATTGATCGGAGCAGGCCCCTGCCTTGGGGACAGGGATGATGCCACCCAGCTTTAGGGTTCCCTTTTCCCCATTAAAGATCCTGATAGAAAAGTGGTGAAGATGGCAGAGGGGAAGAAGGGAGGGAGGGAGGGAGAGGCTTCACTTGTCAGCTGCTCAGCAGGTACAGCCAGACTTAAAATGTCCCCAAAGAGCATCTGCTGAGAGGCAGGGGGTGAGCACGCTGAATTATTTCTCCAGTAATTGGCACTGAAGAAGCTGCAGACATCCTGGGGTCTGCATCAAAGAGCTCAGAGCTGCCGCCTGTCTCAGTGAAGACCCAGGGGCAGCTTGTCTGGGCTCCGGGTTTTCCAGCTCCCCCTCCACCTCTTCAG
>NW_017731491.1:1864786-1867951 GCF_001890085.2 Hipposideros armiger | reverse complement strand
ACAGGGCAGCAATCCCCTGTCCCCCCTCAAGTCCCTCTCTAGGCACTCTTAGCCACTTCTGCTGGTGTTTACCTTCATTTCAAAATCTCATGCTGATTGTTATTTCTTGGTTTTTCAGTTTTACATATTATTGGGTTGTCGGAAAAGTCATGACACTTTTTGCAATGAAAAACATAGATGAAATATGTCATGACTTTTCCGACAACCCAATATATAGCAGGACATATTATAAAATATCATGGTGTCATATACAATCTCCCCAACACACATATGCATCTTATCCTTTTGTATATCCTTGTATATCTCCTCTGTCCTCATACTCCAATCTGGGCTGGCTGGCCGTGGTCTCTAGCCCAGCCACACAGCCAGCGCCATCATCCTGAGGACTCTCTGTGCCCCTTTCTTGTGTCAGACCTCCAGTATCTTGTGTCCCCGGTATTCTCTTTCCTGGTTTTCACCCTTGTTTGGTTGGAGCACATCCTTTTAGTAGCTGCCTGAGAAAGACGATATGGGAGGTACATTAAAAAAAAAAAGTCTGAACATATCTTCATTCTACCCTCATTGAGATTTGGCTGCGTATAAATTTAGATGAGAAATCATTTCCTATCAGAATTCAGAAGATGCTGCTTCATTGTGTTCTGGTTTCAAAATCTGTTTTGAGAATTTCAATGCCATTTTAATCTCTGATCCTTGGTATGTGACTTTTTTTTTCTTTTTTTTTTTTTTCCTCTTTGGAAGGTTAAAACATTTTTTTTTTTCCTTTAGGATTTTTATCCTGGTGTCCTGAAGTTTCATGATAAGAAGCCTCGCTATGCAGTTCCTTAAAGTTTTTATTTTGAAAGATTTCAGACATATAAAAATAATACAAACATATAATGAAATATATTACAAACTTGTCACTGAGATTAATAAAACATTACCAATAAAGTTGAAACCTCTCCTTAATTGCATGCCTCTTCTCAAGATGTATCTTGAAATCTGTTGTTTATCCTTCCCATGCATTTCTTTATTCTTTCACTGCATAAAATATATGTTAATATATAACATTGTGCATGTCTTAAAATCTCTATGTAGACAGCGTCATAATGTATTTATTTTTGCCATCTGTTTCTTTGCTCGGCGTTGTTTGTGAGAGTCACCTATACTGAGCGTGGCCCCTCATTTTCATCACTGTGTGATAGTTCCATTGTCTGACTATATTATGGTTATAAGTGTTGATTCTCTTGTCCATAGTATTTAAGCTGTTTCCAATTTTTGCTAATAAAAGTGTACTGCTGTGCACATCTCCTGGAGCCCACGGAGAAGAGTTTCTATAGGGAAATGGTTCTCGGTTCTGCCGGCACATTGGAGACATCTAGAGAATTTTGCAAAGCACTGATGTCAAGGCTGTGCCCCAAATTGATGAAACCAGAATCTCGGGGGGTGAGTCCAGCAGGAGTGCGTGTAAAGGTCCCCAGGTGAATTCCAGTGAGCAGCCAGTGGTGACAACCACTGTCCTAGACCAGTGCTACTCAAAGTGTGGTCCTCCAGCTGACAGCATGGGCATCTCCTGGGAGCTTGTTAGATGTACACTTTCAGCTCCTGGCCCAGACTGAGTATGAGACTCTGTCTTATTAAGACCTCAGGGGATAGGTGTTACACTGTGGCTCAGGCCATGTGTGTCTTCATCTGCAGGCATTGTCACATGGCTACTCATGATGGTGGCAGTTATCTGTGGCCATGGTTTTATGGCACTCTGCTGGGCACTTGGTGGGTTCTGTCTCTACGGAGGCTCGTTTCCTTTAGTCCTAGCAATTATTCTTGTATCATTTCTTCAACAATTTTCTCTCCTCTATTTTCTGTTTCTTGGTGTGAAGTTCCTGTCAGTTGGACATTGGGCCTTCTGCATGGATCTTACCTTTTGGTTGTTCAATTTTCTAGACTTTTTCCTTATCCTTTCACATCTTTGTTTTTGTGTTTTACTTTCTGGGAGATTTTTCTCTCATCTTTCATCCCTTCTAATGCATTTTTAAATTTCTGCTATTATATTTTAATTTTGAAGCACTTTAACACTTCCTTTTAAAAACAATAATATTCCTTTCCTGTTTCATGGGTGGATATCTGTAGATGGTTGTGCTCTGACCCCTTTCTTGTGTGTGTTGGGAGTCTCTGTATTTTGGTTGTTGGTTTTGGTTAACTGTGGTGTTCTTGGCTATTCCCACGATGAGTGCAATACACCAAAGCTACTAGGAAGCTTCGTACACGTGGACAGGGCTGTGGACCGGGGGCCTCACAGTGGTAACTAGGCAGAGNCATCTGCAAAGTGGGGAGAATAATGTCTACCTCCCAGTGCTGTGAGGACTGACTGAGGTGAGTGTGTGAACAGCCTTGTCCAGCATCCAACTGCAGCACATGTGGCTCAGATATCAGCTGTTTCAGGTGATCAAGTGCCTGGGAACTTCCCTGGGGTGACACTGAAAGTCCTGCTTCCTGGGGAACCCCTTAGTTGTGGAGAAACTGGGATGGTTGGTCACCCTGGCTGCAGTCTCCATGCTCCTCACATCTAGGAGAGGAGCCTTCAAAGTCCACGCCCGTGTCCTGGGGGAGGCCAAAGCCTTTGCTGAGGTTTCTGCGAAATCTTGGAGTGTTAGTGTCACCTCCGGCTCTGAGGTCTTGCTTTGGTTATTACAACTCAGTGTTGTGGGGTGAACCTAAGTTTCTAGATACAAGATTTGGAACCACAGAGATTCAGATGTGAAATTCAGCCCCTTCTTTCCCCAGATCCCCCTCCACAAGGCATCTGGGTGTGCAGGCGCCACCGTGGACAGTTAGGGTGGAGTGGGGAGTGGTTTAGATCACTGCAGTGCAAACAGTCCCACATGGAACGTGACATACTGGTCCTTGAGCCACCCCCCACGTGGACTGTGGTCATGCGGGGGCCCATGAGGGCTTCACTCGGGGATCTCCCTGGCTTCACCCTCTGACCTCTCTTCCTTCCTCTAAATTCCTGTTCATGTCTAATATATCTTTCGTGGTTGAACTGTGCTCTCAGGATCACTCACAGTCGGCTTTAAAGAGTGTTCTCTCAAACAAAGACAGTTCCCTTCCCAAGAGGAATTGTGGGGCGGGCCAACCCTTCAGGTAATAGCCGGTGTGCTTCACACGGACCTATTTAGACCTGAATGA
>NW_017731491.1:1860307-1862806 GCF_001890085.2 Hipposideros armiger | reverse complement strand
AGGAGCTCTGCCATTGTTCTGAGTACAGAGCCTGGCGGGGTCCTTCTCCTCAAACCGTCTGGGCAAGGCCAGTGCCAGGTTTTCCTTTGGTCTCATCCCTCTCCTATGCAGAAGAGCCTTTTCTGACACTTGGATGCACACTTTGAACTGACTGGTCACATACATTTTGTAAACAGTTGAATCTTTCTGTGTGTGTGCACTAGTGTGTGTGTGTGTCCATCTCCCCTTCCAGTGCGTTTCGGCTGGTACCTGGGCACCTCCCCCATAGCTTGGCCTACCACCTTGTTACCTTATGCTGGAGACTTCTTCTTCCTTCCCAGAGGCAAAGTGTAGGAGTGGGGCAGCTTGGGGTGCAGCAGACAGGCGGGGTTTCCAGCTGGTCTTGGCCTCCTTCCTGTTGTGGATCCCAGTAGAGAGAGACAGAGTCAAAGGGGGGCCTCTATGTTGGCAGTGGGGATGGGGATGGGTTGTAAACTACCCCCTGGGACTTCCCCGACACCCCAAGGAGTCCTGGGGAATGCAATTAGAAAACTCTATTTAGTTTAGTTCTTCCATCTCATAGACGGGGAGTGACACATGCAGACAGCTGAGAGCAGGGCCAGGATAAGGACCTGTGTCCCCAGATGCCCAGTCAGGGGCTCTGGCCCCCAGGCAGGCTTCCCACCAGCAGAGGGTTTGAGGTCTCTCTTAGGCCTTGAGGGTGGATCTGGCCATATTTACAGAGTCTGCATCCAGAAGGAACAGCCGGGCCAACCAGAACAAGCTACATTTCACCATGGTCAGGTGCAGCTCCCACGACCCTGGCTCCGAAGGCCCTGAGAGGCCACCTGAATAATGGAAGCTCCTGGAAACCCTCTAAGCCAAATCTACTCCTGCACTTGCCTATATGTGGCCTGAAAAGACAGCTGCTTCACCGAACCTACCAGTGTCCCGATGAAGGAAAATTCATGAGAGCATCTGGTGTTCTCAGCCGCACTGGGCCACGGGTACCAGACAGTGTCCGACTTGGGGGCAAAATCTCTGTGCAGCGACTGAGCTTTAATCTCATTTGTTACATTAGCAGTGGGAAAATGTTCCAATGGGACAAGGGCTGACTTTACCCTATTCATCTAGAAGTTTCCAACTGTGCTGCTGACACAGCCTGGTTGCCCTTCGTCTGTATGCTCCCGGCTCCCTCTACCCTCAGAATTCTGACTCATTCTCACCAGCTCCCAGCTCCCCCCGCACCCTGCATTGAGCAGTCTTTGGCATCTGACTGCCCTGCATGCAAATACGGGCTCTCTTGACTTCTCCAGGCCTCAGTTTCCTCTTGAGTAAAATGGGAACGATAGGAGTGTCTGCCTCATAGGTGGGTGAGGATCCCTAAAGCTTGTAGCAAGTGACTTGCTCAGCAAAAGGTGGCCATGATGGTTATTATGCAGCAAAATGCTGCGTCTTTCCCTGGCTGGCTCAGTGGCATTGAGGGCTCTGTTTGTTGTCAGCAAAGGGAGTGTGAGGAGGCTGGCCTTGAGGGAGGGCACTGCCTGGAGTCCTTGATGGGCTTTTCTCTGAGCAGCGGAGTCCCTCTCCACGGCCTGCTGCACCCTACACTTGAGAACACTCTGTGACAGTTCACGGCAGAGGCAGAAACAGAGATTTCAGACTTCGGGAGACCTTGAGATGCAGGGCCAGGGAGTGGGCATTTTCCCATCTGGAACAGTTGCCAGCCTCCACCTTTTTGGGTGGGGGGAATGGCTCTCACCTGCTGGAACTGTGGGTGCTCTTTGCTTCAGGACTAAGGTACAGATGGGGGGCAGTGCCTCTGTCCAGGGGTGGCTCATAGCAGCAGGACTCCGTCAGAGGTTGGTCCCCTTGGTCTGTGGGGGGCTGCGTTTTCTTTGCCAGCCTGGTCCTCATCACCTGCCTGCCACTCCCCTGCCTGGGTCAGTTTAGGGATGGCTGTCCAAGAAAATACAGGTAGATTGCTTTCACTAGATCAATGGTTCTCAGAGCTTGGTCTCCCGACTGGTAACATCAGCATTCCCTGGGAACTTAAAAATGTACATCCCTCACTCCACCTCAGGACTCGGAGTCAGAAGCGCTGGGGTGGGGTCCAGTGACCTGTGTCTTAACACTGGGGGAGGGCAGGGGCCACGTCTGTTTTGTCCACTATGAACTTCAGCCTTGAGCACTGCACTTGGCCCCTGGCAGCTGCTCCATAAATACTGAATGGATTGAGCCCCGTTATTCCCCAAAGGGAAGAGTGAGATGAGACTATTACTTGTGCTCCAGGCTCCACGCAGTTACAGCACTCACGTCCTTATAACAACTCCTGAGATAAGTGTCACATCTGAATTCTATGGGAGTCATAACTGATAGCAGTGGTAGGAGTTTTACGTGCATTTTCAGGGGTTTGATTTCCACAATAAACCTGTGATGGAAGTATGATCCCCATTTTATGGATGAGGGAACTGAGGTACAGAGCAGTACATAATTTCAGGTACTAACTAGTAAAGCTGG
>NW_017731491.1:1848559-1852727 GCF_001890085.2 Hipposideros armiger | reverse complement strand
ACAATGGAACTGGGCGCAGGGAGATCAATTATTAGGTTGAATCATCTCGAATTGCCAATATTCGACTATTTTTGACCTATAAAAATGCAATTTCATGTGGTTCAACCTGGTGGTTTGCCCCAGTTCTCATGGCTATGGGTGGCAGGGCTAAGACTAGAACTTAGGCCTGCCTGATTCCAAACTGTCCTCTGTGGAAGATTTCAGGAGGCTGGAGGGAGGGGAGAAGGTCCACTTCACTGCCATGCCCACGGGGCCCCCATCTCCCTGAGACCTGCCCACTTGCTGCCGCTTTTACATGCCCTGTCCTGCAGCTGCTGAGGAACCCTTAGATGGGGAAGGGGGAGAAGGTGAGGTGGAGGGGAAGGGAAAGAAGGGAGGGTGGAGAGTGGGGAGCAAGGGAGAGCTCTGCTGTGGTTTTCTGGTGGGTGGCAGCCAGTGCACCCAGGCTCCTGCAACTAACCAGCTGGGGAGCTCAGCTGCTGTGCCACCCACACGTGCGCCAGGCGCGCCATGGATCCTGTGGCCCCGGGGGCACCAATTCTAGCTGGGGCTTCTTTCATGAAGGAGACTAGGGCCCGAACATCACTTGCACAATTTTCTCTGGCTTGAGTGCGAAGAGACCTCCCCAACCCCACCCCTATTGTGGATCCCAAGATGGCCGAGCAGGGACAGTGGGCATGGGGGAGCGGTAGGAGCTTGGATTTTTGCCCTTGGTTTCCACACCCATCAAATGGGGGGAATAAGTCTCCTGCCTACTCCTCCAATAGAATAAAAGTTGACCTTGGCAGTACAAGGGCAGGCTGGGCTCTAATGCCACCAACTCCGGTGGTCTCGAATTCTCCCTCTGATTTGGGCTTGGCCTGCGCTGGGCTTTTTTGGGTGCAGATTTGGCCTCCTCGGCCACATAGTAGGTTTCTAGAGGTCAAGGACTATTCTGCACCACCCCCAGCCCAGGCTGAAGCTGGGCCCACGGTGGGACTTGGTGAGGACTGGGTTGCCTGGCTCACTGTAGGAACTCTTGAGACAGGGGTTACTGTAGTCACAGAGACGTTACTGAGATGGGGAAATGCTTTGAAAGATTACACATTTTATAAAGCTGAGGATGGTAACAACCATTGTTACAATTGCTGAGCATGAATAGGGATGGTTACCATTATTACTTTGGGTTCCCCTCTGTTCACTGCGGGCAGGGGTGGTGTCTGGCTCACCTCTGTTCCTTCAGTACCTGCACAGTACTCAGTAAACACAGAGAACTGAAAACTTCATCTATCACTTTCCAGTTTTGGAGGATTGAGTGAGAGAGGAGAAGGGCTCTGGGAAAGGGGGAGCAGGAGAGGGAGAGGAGGTCAGGGGGTTAGAAGCAGCAGCTGGGTACTCACTGGAGCCCTTTGGGTCCGGCCAGGGTGGGGTGCCTCTCTGTGGGTCTGTAGGGCCCGTCCCGCTCTCACTGGCCAGGCTGCTTTGGCTCCCTGAGAGGTGGCTGGGCGGGCGGGTGAGCGCCATCCTGGGGGACTCCACACTGCCACCTGCGAGAGACCATGTGTAGGCCTGAATGGCTCAGTGCTGGGCCCTTCGGACTTTAAACTGAGACAGGGATGGTCTCAGCCAGACGAGGAGCTGATGTAAAGCCTTCTCATTTGGGTCTGTGATGGGTGACTATGGGACTGTCTGCTCAGAGCCACTTCCTGCCCCCAAATGGCTGCCAAGTTCTAGCATGACCCTGCCCTCTAGCCACTGCTGATTGGTCTATGATATGTAATATCATATGGGCCGTCAGGTCCTTTCACTAAGGAACAAGTAAAGTCACCAACATGAAAATCAGCAATGTGGAGTAAATTTTCTTGCCTTCACAGAATGAAGGTATGCGTATGTGGGAAGGGTATATATTTCAGTAACCTCAATGGGATTATTAATTGCTGCCTTTACTAACGAAAATGATCCTCGCTCAGATGTGGCTGTTAGTCCTTGCCTGGCTAAGAGAGCAGAGGTGTGGCCTGTAAGGCTGCACTCCATCTTTTCCTATCCTCCAGGCCCACTTGGTCACAGCTGAGAGTTGGTGGGAAGGGAGGGTTCAAGAGCTGTGGTGTTAAGGGGAAGGTGGGGAGTGTAGAAACCAAGGCTGGCAGGTAAGTTTCTTTGACACTTTCCTAAGATAGGCTCTTTAACCTGAGGAGCCTAAGAGATCATGTAGTCCAGGGACCGTTTTCATCTCTTCCCCTATTGATATTGACCACCTGGAAAACTGCACTGAGAGGCATTCTGAGACTGCAGCAGGCTCTGTGGGAAAGCATATCATGATCAACTAGTAATGTCTGCCATGGACATAGGAATGGGAGTGGAAGTACGTGTGCCAGGCATTTGCCATTTCTGATCTAGCCCAAACTGCCATCCCCTGCAGGAATTCGCTTCATATCAGCTCTGGCAGGAGATTGCCCAGCTTTTGTCCCAGGACAGCACCCTGAGGCATTTCATTTCAGTTTGGGGCAGTTATTATAAAGCTTTCTATGTACTGAAATCAGCCTCCCTAAAACGTCTTTCAAATATCCTAGTTCTAACCTCTGGAGTAAGTCTGAAGGAAGCTGGTCTTTTCAGTAACTGAATGGAGCTGGTCCTTTCAGCTGGGAAGGTCCTTCATGTGTTTAACAGAGAGGAAAACGTGCTGGTGCTTTCTCTGTACCAGCCTCAAGACCCCAGTTAACTCTCTTTCAAATGACAGAGTCATAGAGGTGAGCTCAGAGATGTTAAACTCCGAAGGAGCTTTGGAGACCATCCGTTCTACCCTGTTGGTGCTAAATAGAAGGAAACCAAGGCCCAAGAGGTCATAGGATGTATTTGGGCTCCCACTGCAGTTTCATGGCAGAACTGAGCTAGTCCAGAGGACTTCGTACCTAACTTTCACAGTCTCATCCTCCACGAGGCAAAAATCTCATCTGGGATGCTCACAGCAAGCTGGGGAAAGAAGCCCAGGTGTGCAGGCCGAGGGTCAGGGAGGCCGCTGGACCTACTCTCCTTCCCGTGTGCATATACTCCGGAGCCTCCTTTCCGCCCTGCTCTTCAGTGGTGCTAAGACTTTAGCTTCTAGTTGTCCCAGCTCCAGGCACACTTCTCCTCCCTGATCTACAACAGAACAACTCTGCAGACACTGGCTGGGGAGCGAGGGCCCAAGGAAGCGGCAAAGTCACCTGCACTGGGGGCTCTGGAAAGCAGCTGTTGCATCTCATGCTTACCTGATTCACCCCAGATTTTGTTGCCTTTCAGGTCTCTGACCCCCGTGGGCGGGAGTCTGTCCTCCAGGCTGGAGGAGCTGAGATCCGAGTCACTGTCACTGTCGCTGGAAACCACTGGAAAGAACAGACACCGGCACAGGAGGTCACTCCTACCAGCCACCAGCAGTAGGCATTTGGACAGAGAGGGCCAGGGCAGGCCTCCCTCTTGCCAAGCCNGCTCCCACCTCCTGGAGCTGCAGGCAGAGGGAAAGGGTGAGGGAGTCAGTCTCTCACCCCACCTGCTCTGGGCTCCACTGTCCTCTCTAGGGACCAAGCTCGGCTTTGAAGGGTAATGCTCAGGGTTTGGATTTCTTCTTCCATTAACACAAACATGGAGAAAGCCTGCGTGGTGCCCCTCTGAAACTGCAGTGCTCATGGGTGGGGGGCCCACAAGATGGGCCTGAAGGCCTTTCCTGCCCAACCCCAGACGACAGCCAATTTAAACATGGGGTAGACTGAGAGGAGAGTAGGGGAGGACAATAAATAAAGGTCACAGCTGAGTGGAATGGCTGGGGGGGAGGGGTTGGGGAGGGCTCCCAAGGGAGGGGGGGTGCAGAAAGGCACTGGGTGAGGGATTCAGCCCTCCAAACACTGGTTTGTTGAGTCAGAGGTCACATGTCAGGGCTCCAGGGCTGGTCAGGAAGGAGCCAGGGAAGGTCTGGCTCCAGCGCGTGTGCATTCGTTCGTTCCCCCCTCTCTCTCTCTAACTCTTCCACTGAGAAGTCTGCTCCATGCACCAAACGGGCCGTGCTCAGGGCAGGCAGAGGGGATCCTCAGAGGCCACATCAGCAGCGGGGACTCCCCCAGCTGTGCCCTTTGCCTTTGGGGGAGAGAGAAAAAAAAGGTCACTATAGGGTGCGCAGAGGCAGAATCCCTCCCTGGTGACAGCTGGACCTTTGGGA
>NW_017731491.1:1832099-1846897 GCF_001890085.2 Hipposideros armiger | reverse complement strand
GAGAAAAATGGCCTGGGGATGAGGACAGCAGGGTACTCCACTCTGCCAAAGAGGTGAGTCCCAGTGTGACCAGCACCAGTAGGGCGAGCTCACCCCTAGGCCAGTCATCTCCACATGTCACCGCCAACCTGTGGTAGAATGAGAAGCGTCTCACTGTGGGGAGCGCCCATCATCCCCGGGGGCGCAAATGCTCTGAGGCTTGCAGCCGGCCACACTGAAAGGCACAGGTAATGCTCTGTAGTCATGGCAATTCCAGTCCTCACTGATCCTTATGGAACGCTCCAGGCAGTTTACATATGCTAACTCACTGATGCTTCAGAACAACCCTGTCAGACAGGAAACAGCATCATCCCCATTTTACAGGCGGGGAAACGGAGGCACTTGTCCCAAGGTCGTAAGCGGAGGAGCCAGGATTCTAACCCACACAGCCTGCGTTCCTAACCACTCCAATTCCACTGGAAGAACTGAACTGGGACCCGGCAGGTTTGGGCTATCATCCTAGCTCATCCAGTCGCTCACAGTGGGGTCTTGTGGCTACAGAAGTGAGCCAGCTGGGTTGATGAGGTGGGAATCCCAGGAGACGGGAGAGGCGAGGGAGCCCTCACAGTGAACACCCACAATGGCAGAAATCCTCTTTTCTGGACGAAACGGGACCATGTTTGGCTGGTTCATCACCAGTGGGTGTCATAATACAGGATATATTCACATGTTGAACGTTCTATTTTAATGTTAAGCACAGAAATGTACACTACATTCATTCGCCAATCTTTTAATGTAGGGCTTGGGTATTTCTTTGAGATTGGGCCCACACGGTCTTTCCTGCCTAAACTGCGCCCATGTTGTGTTGTCTGTGACTCCCAGGTTCAGGGTCTGTACATTGGAGCAGAGTTTAAAGCCACAGGCAAAGAAAGATGAGGGCAGAACCCTCTGTTTTTCTACTTCTTGCTCCCATTATTATTATTTTTTAAACAGTTGTTCTGCCCATAACTAATTCAATAGCTTTTTTTAAGCAAGTGGCTTCTATCAAGACTTTTAATGAGACAACTCGTGTTTTTTCTGACTCTTTTCATCAATTTACATAACATTTTGTTACATGATATAATTATAATAACAAATGCAACTGCGCAGAAAAAGGTTTGGGATACCAGGTAAGCAGCTCTCAAAAGTAACCAGCTCTCACAGGTGACTAACTCAGAGAATGAGATAAGAGTCAGTGTGTTTTGTCCAGGGAATCTAAAATGCTGATTACGGAGGGCAGTTGTGTGTGTGTGTGTGTGTGTGTGGGGGGGGATGTCGAGTACTTTTTGCCAGGTACTGTGCTAGGCATCTAGTGAGCATCATCTTATTCAATCTGCTGAACAATGCAGTGCCATAGGGACCCATTGGGTGGGAGATGAGATTGGAAAGAAAATCGATCTGTGTATACCAAGGGTGTTAAGAGGTTCTGTCTGATCCACTAGGCTCTGCAGCAGCATGCAGAGGAGAATCCTGAGGTTGCATTAATGCCCAGCAGGAAAAAGGGCCTGTTCAGTTAGGAAAATCCACTGTGGGCACCGGAGGGAAAATGGCAGGACCGACGCCATGTAGTTTCCATCCGAACCTAGAGCCTTCTGGAAAGATTTCATGTCTTCAGCCAGTGTCACCTTTCAGTTAATGGAGTCACAAGTCACGGATTAAGCAACCAGAGGGCTGGAGCTGGTCAACTATTTCAGTTCTAAGAGATTCTCAACCCTATACTTCTTTCCATGGCAGAGTGGCTGGCACATACAGTAGGTGCTTCATGAAACTCTGATCACTAACTGGCTCTCCTCTCTCCCTTATCCCCACGTCCTGCCAGTTTCACCTCCTAAATGGTTCTTGTATCAATGTCGAGCTCAAGGTCTCACCATGTCCCATTTGGCCCCACCTGCAGGCACCCCACCTCCCCACCCACTGCTGACCTGCACAGGGGATGCGCCAGCTAACACATGAGTCCCAGTTACCTTTCTTCAAAGGCTCCCCATAACCTACAGGATCAAACCCTTTGTGTACTTGTCCTGCCTCATCTCACACTACCTGCTCTCCTATCCCAGGCTCCTCTAGCCCCACAAGCTTGGAGCTGCTGCCACATTGCCAGTCAGCACTTCTGCAATGACTCACTTCCCTCTGCCCAAAATGCCCTACCCATCACTTCTCTCCTGGCTCAGGCAGACACCACCTCCTCCAGGAAGCCCTCTCCACCGCCCGTGCTCGGCTGGCTGAATGCCCTGTGCATTCTGCTATGACTGCACCAATCGCTTTGTGCTTCCCGGGTTTGTATGTGTTTCCTCCAGCAGAACGCAAGGCTCCTTGAGGACCGGGACCAAACTGCACCTCGAATGAGGCTGGCGTGCTTCTCCTTCTGCAAGGCCTGACCCACGTGGGTGGGGCAAGAGTGATGCATTGTGGTTGTTCCCAAGCTTTTCCTTCTCTGTCTGCTCAAGGATTCTGCCTTTACTGTCCTGTTTTTTCCCCTCTCCTGCCCTCAAGGAAGGATCCTGCTTTAGCTTCTTGGGCTTTTGTGATGTAGAGTCAAGAGGAGACTGGGACGAAGAGGGGTGGTGGTCCGTATACCCCCTTCATAGTATTTCAGAAATGCAAGTAAAGGTCTGACCACCTTATAATTGCTTTTCAGGTCCCCGACTGGATTTCTTTGATCATGATTCCATTGAGACCAGACCTCACTGGCGTCAGTTTTATAAGTATTTACGTATTTTTTTTGACTCACTGACTGACTAAACATCGACCCCGTGGGTCCCCAGACAAAGAGAGTGGGTGGTGGGTAGGAGGCAGCAAGCAGCTTCCCATGTCTCCCTTGGGCAGCTGAAAAGGAATCAGGGAGGATTCTGCCCCCCGGCCCACCCCAGCAGTGGGGCGGAGGGTGTGTGTGTGCGTGCGTGTGTGTCCAGCAGCCTGTTAAGCAGTGGGAATCCCAGTGGAGAAGTGGTGACTGATCTCCACACTGGTTTCCCCATCGCTTTGGCAGAGATGCTTAAAGATAATCTATTTATCCTTCCTGACTTGGAATGTTCCATCTCCTCCATGCTTGATATGCAGGATCTTTGTGATTCTGGGCTGGGAGAACTTGGGGCCATAGGGCAGCAGGGGGAACATGGGGCTCCATGGTTAAAATAATGCCTGGATCCTTTGGTGCTAATGGGCAGATGCCAAAGGGCACAAAATACCAAGACCTCAAAAGGAAACAATGGGGAAGGACGTCATAGGCCATTTCTTCACCCTCCTCCTCTTCTTGTCAACTGTCATACCTGGTCACAGCATTGGGTTGGGAGTGGGCGTGGGCTTAAATTGCAAGAAGATTGTGCTGTGCTACATTGGGAGAGCAGTTTTAGGTGTGAGAGGTATGTCTTGTCCAAAACACCAACCCTGGAGGCGGGCTTGGGTGCCATGTTGCCTAGATCCCATGTGGTGTCTATGTTGCTCAAGGTTTAGGAAAAAAAAACAAAAAACCTTCCCAGTTATGGTCAGTTGGCTTGTTCTTTGTCTCCTCTCATAGACCCCAAAGAGCTACAGCTGTGGAAGGGGTGACAGCCCTAGGTGACAATGAGCTCACAGAAGCATCACAGAGCAGAGAGCCAGCCAGCGGACAAGACTTATCCCCTTTGGATGTGTTCCCCTTGGCTCAAGCATCTTTGCTCATTGTGTCTGGGATTTTGAGCTAGGGCCAGGCCTCAGCTTAGAGGGCTTTGTGGGGGCAAACCCAATTCCATTTCTAATCTGCTCTAATAAACCCCACTCAAAAGAAACAACCAAAGGAAGTCAGCAGCACACCAAGAAAACACTGCTGAGCATGTCCCTGGATATACAGCCCAACGCAAACGTCGTTTACTCAGATATTCCTCCCGCAGCAAAAGAAGTTTGTCTTCCTCCTCCCCCTCCAAATGTACAACCCAAACCTTGGCTAATTTGCCATTCGATTGCCGTCGCCACCTTTCTCCCTGCACAGCAGCTGTGATCGTAAATCTTCCAGGTCTATTAACAAAGCTTTTAGCCTCATAAATCTTTTGGCCCTTGCTCTTCCATCCTCAACAAAACACTCTGTGTGTCTGAAGGCTGATTTCTCCCCGACTCTCATCCCCCAATGGCTGAGTCTAGGATGGCTCGGTGATGAGTGCTTGTATTCTGTTCACGCCTAATTTTTCAGATTGAAGATGGGAAAACACCAGGGGAAGACCGTTCTCAAGAGCCTCCCCAAGAAGGCGGTATCCCCAAATGGATTCACCTGAGCTTTGCCATGAGGCAGGGAGGACGAAGAGCCCCCCCCTCCAGTGGCCTGAGCCCATGGACCACTTGCTTGGGGACCTGGCATCCCTGAGATTTTGCCATCAGGCCCCAGAAGGACTGCCCAAGTCTGTTCAGCTTTCATCCTCAGCAGTGGACAGCCCCAGTGCCAGCCATGCCCACTTCTCTGGGGATAGGCCAGCTTTCCCCCCCCCCCCCCCGGCTCACTCTTGGATGGATTTGCAATTTGACTGTCACCATGGAAACTCAGATTTTTGGCACATGAAAGTGGGGGGGAAGTCATGTCTTTTGGAAAGTCTTTCCTGACTGCCTGAAAGGACAGGTGTGGCAGTTGCCATCCTGTGGAGACACGTTGCCTGGGGCGGTCCAGGGAACTGGCATGATGCCGGCCACTTGATCTCACAGTCCTGCATTGGGATTTGGGGGACCTGCTTCCTGGATCTGCTCTGTCACCACCTCTCTTTGTGACCCTGGGCATTTCTCAGGGTTTTATCACACACAAAAAGAGGCCCACACGGACAGCTACCTTGGGTCTGAATTCTAGGATTCAACCTCAGGTCAGCTTTGTTCCGTCAGTGGAGGGACCCCAATGCCCCTCTCTGGTTGAGAGGTGAGGAGAGGCGACTTCTGGGCCACGCAACATTTGCCTGCCTGGCACAGGACAGCCGGCAGCCTGTGAACTTGGGAGGCACTTGCGCGCTGCTGCTGCTCTGCTTGGAGGCTCCCAAAGCCCCCAGAAATTATGGGAATTAGAGAGGAAGAGAGATATTTTCAGCAAACATTCTGCCAAAGCAAAGCAGATGGTGGAAAATTTTGCATACTAAAAACAAAATTTTTTTTAATGTAAAGGAAAGATGATAAGGCCCTGGAGAATGTATAGACATCCCCAATTAGCCTTACCCAGCCCACCAAGCTGGCTCGGCTGCGGAGAAGAGTCGCAGAGCTGTCCCCACTGGGACAGGTGAGGGCCACGTGGGCCTGCAGACTGAAATCCTACTGAGAGATGCCTTGCAAGTCTGGGGCTCCATTTGGTGGCAGCAAAAGTGGAGTGTGGGGTGGTGAAGAAGCACCGGCTCTGAGGCAGACAGCCTCAGGTTGTATCCTGGCCCTGCTCCTTCCCAGCTGTGTGACTTTGGGCCAGTTTCTTCACCTCTCTGTGCTCAGCAGGTCCATCCACGAAATAGGGGATGACGGATGCTTTCTGGGTTTTGTGAGCATTAAAAGAGGTAGTACAGGCAGTACCTGGCACATGGTAGATGCTTGATTTTACTTGAGGGGGCATCATAGCCCACATCTGGCCCAGGGCTGGCTGGCCTCTGGGGTCAGTGTTCGGTGCTCAGGCCAATCTCACAGGGGAGGACTCGCCTTTCCCAAGGAGCTTAGATTCCCAAATTGTGCCTCATAGGACATTGTGAGCACTAGATGCCTTCAGAGGCCATTTGGAGGCCAAGCTGGGATCTGAACCCAGGCCTGTCTTGCACAGAAATCTGTTCTTTCCTCCTCGCCTGGCATGTGGGGACCCACGGTCCAGCCTCCCTTCCCCTCCAGGCAGGCCAGTTCTTTCTGTGTCTCCCCTCCATGCCCTTTCTGGATTTCAATCTTGGCCCTTTCTCCTGTCAGAGGCAGGGGACTCAGTGTGGGAGAGAAAAGATTTCTGTTCACTCCCGGTATCTCGGGTTGAGTTATGGCTCCGCCCTGGACGCGCCTTCATCTCTCTAAACCTCCATCTTCTCATGTGTAACATGGAGGCATTAGTAACTACCAAGCAAGAAAGGTCAGGTAGGACAAAAGGCATTGCAAGTTTATAAAGCTCTACAGCCTATAAATATTGGTACAGATTCTAATCCAATTCCTCCTCCAGGAACCAATCTGAATTGTGCCTCTACTGAAAAGTGTCTCCAGCCCTGGGAAAGGATGAGAGACAGGCCCTCATTCATTCTTCCCACGACTGCCCGGGCAGCAATTCCGGTGCCTCTCAGACACCTCTGGCATTGCATTTCTTTTCCTACAAATGTCTGCCTTGATTTCCCCAAGTGTTCCCAGAACTACCTGAGGGCAGGGCCTCGTCTAAATCCGCATCTCGCTCCTTCCCTCAGCCCCCAGCTGGGCCTTGGGCCAAGCAGGCACTCGGTACAGACTTGTTGACTGCTTCCTGAAAAACTCTCCCCAGGAGAGGACACAGCACCAAGCAGAGACAGCAGGACGGGACGGTGGTCAGCCGGCGGGTGGGGCTTTCCACCAACCAGGCGCCTCCTCACAGCCTCCCCCTGAAGGACACTCGAGGGGGAGGAGCCAGGCTGCTGGTGGCCTGCCTCAGCCTGAGCCAGGGACAGATTAATGGGGGGAGGGGTTGTCAGAGGCTGGTTGCCATGGACACAGGATGAGTGGGCCCCGGTGGGGGGAGCACTGCTCACACAGAGCCTGCTCTTCTTCCAAACCCAAGCTGAGGCCCAGCCAGAGGCACAGGTTCTTCCTTTGTTTTGGAAACTCTCTTCAGGGCCCTGGGGAGTCAGGGCCTGGACAAGGAGAAAAGTGGCCCCAAAGTCGGGTAGCCTGTCCCCATAGAGATGGCCCAGGTGGAGGCCAGAGAGGCTCAGGGCCTCCCTCCCTCTAGGGCCCTGGTGTCAGGAGAGCTGGGTGACCCTTACTTGCCAGCTGCCTGACCACCCTGAGCCTTGTTTCCTTATCTGTGAGGTGGGGATGGTCACCTAAGCGGGCAGGGTGAGGGTGTGGAACTGTGTGGAGATGGTGTGGCACCTGGGGAGCCCTCTTTCCTTGGTCCCCCTTCCAGGCTGCCACTGGGACATCAGCAGGGATAGCCCAGACCAGGCTGGGAATTGAGAGCTGGGGAGTGGAGGGTTTCCTGTGCTTGTTTACTCATTCACCATTGATTTTAGTTAACTCCCTCTTTTGGGCGCACAGACAGGAGGCACCGGATAATGAAGACAAATCGTCAAATCAATAGTGATATGGTCGCCAGCATCGAAATCCTGTGGTCCTGCCCTTGCTTGAGGAGCTCCAGATAGAACAGGAAATAGATGGATGGAAGATAAGAATAGCTCCCTTCAGAGAGAACCTGATACTCTGAAGGCGAGCCAGGGAGTGCTCAGGGAGAGGGCAAGTCATGGAGGGCTTCCTGGAAGAGATGGGATTTAAAGATGGGCATGAATTATAGATAGAAATGCTGGGGTGGGCTTGGCATCCCTGACAGACAGCAGGAGTGGCAAAGGCCAGGCAGCGGGCTTCTCTGGAGAAAGGCTCCAGGCTCAGACACTTAGGCGACAGGGGGCTGGTCTGGCTTGGGTGTGCTCTGCACTATTTCTCTCTGGCAGATTATTGCTTCTGACTTACGGCAGAGATGAAACCAAGCAAGTGCATACCTCCTGCCTACTTCTTTGCTGGGATGCAAAATGTGCCTTTATTAGTTCCTTGACTTTAGTTCTCTCCCTTCTTTGTCTGTGTCTCTGGATCTTTGTCTTTCATCTTTTTATGCTTCTCTTGCTGATGATTTTTTAAAAAAAATCTCTGTCTTTGCTTCTCTTTTTTTTGTGTGTGTGTGTGTGTTTGTGTGTGTATTTGTGTTCTGAGTCTTCTTGCGTTTGTCTCTGGGTTCCTTTTTGTTTTTGTCAGTTTCTCTCATTTACCTGTCTCTTCTTTCTACATCTCTGTCTGTCTGTCTCTGGGCCTCTGCCTCTCTTCCCTTAGGCTTCCCTGTCGCATGCCTTCAGGGTTTGGCTTTCTTGGCATCTAGGTTTGTCGCCTGGGCTGGAATCTCAGCCCCTGCTCAGCCCCTGGGGTCTGTGCTCAGAGTTGGGGTGTGGGGATGGGCTGCCAGCTTTGTCTGGACCCCATGTAGACCCTAGGAGCGACTGAGGCAGGGGAAGCCGGGCCCCTCCCTCATGTATGGAAATCACCAATCACACAGACCCTCCCAGCCTCTGCTGCCACTCCTGGACCAGCAGTGGGAAATCAGCTTGGCCCCATCTGCACAGCTGGCCTTCACCCTGTGATGGACAGGAGGCCCCTGGAGGGAGCGGCTGAGCTGAGTGAAGCACTGTTATCTCCTAGGGCTTTACTGAGTCAGACAGGGCAGGCGGGCCCAGATTTATTCACTGTACCCAGGTCCCCAAAGGTCGAAAAATCTAAAGTAGGGGGAATTAAGTTGTAGGTTTACTGGCTGAGACACATTAGTGGCTGGGGAGAGTGTACTTTTCTGCACCAGGCGGAGCCCAATACAGGCCTGGCACTCGGCAGGAGCTTTGCACACATTGGTTAAACCAAAGTCAGAGGATGGCTGGGGGGCTGGGAGTGGGGCTGAGCCCTGCTTTCCCCTATTTCAGCTCAGACCGGGGAGGGGGGTGGCACGCAATGAGCCCCCAGACCTCACCTTACAGCAGCTAGAATCAACCAATCAGCTGAGACTGTCAGCAGGTTTGGGCAAATTTGAAGCGACAGCCGTGCCCCTGACTTCCATGGTGTGGCTAATGAGGGCCTTCTGTTCTTGGGAAATCAATCCCTGAGCTGCGAGGACACCCAGGACAGGCAGGGGGGCTCTGGGGGCAGGGGTGGGGCAATGACAGTTCCCTAAAGCTCAGGTCTTCTGTTTTGGGGGTGGCCCCTCCATTCACACCCATCGGCATTGGGCTAGTGTTTGACTTCACCGAGGGCTCTGAAGGTCAAGACCAATTAGTATGCATGGGCTTCTCCCTCACGATGCAGCCACACAAGACCCTGCCAGGCCTCTGTTTCCTTGGGGTTTAGGGGAAGGGCAGAGTTTCCTGAACCCCACAGGATCTGTCTTTCTGTCCACACTGAGATTCCAGTATAAGCTATTTGAACTCTTCATGCCTTAGTTTCCATTTATGCATTAGTTTCCTTTGAAATGGGACAAGAATTGTGGGCCCGTCGCAGGCTTTCGGGGATTACCTGAAATAATGGCTACATGGCACCTGGTACAGCCTGCAACGGGCAACCATGCCATTTATGGCAGCTACCAATGTTGCTGTTTTCACTTGGCAATTCAGCACTGAGGACTAAGGCCGGCTTCTTCACCGGCACAGACCAAAAGGCAAACGGTACCTAGGCCCTCAGCTGAGCTTGGCAGAACGGCAGCCACACAAGATGACCAAGGACCGACCGACTGTCAATGTTGGTCCCAGTGGGGCCCACGGTGGACTCGGGCATCCCCACCCCCTTCTGCTGCCTGTGATGGGATGGATGGCATTCAGTTTCCCAAATGGCTGGCAGGAGCCATAGACAGGACCGCCTGCCTAGGACTTTTTTTAAAATTTATTTTCTGGACCCACGCAGCACCATGAAGACCCGAATCGATGGGTTTCAGGTGCCATGCTGGACACATAGTGCTCTTTTCAGATGGTTCAAAGACACCCTCTCCGTACCCTCTAAACAGTCCTTGCTGGCTCACGTGTCTGTGTGTGTGCATTTGGTAGCTCTATTATCTTTATATATATAAAATATCCCAGGTACTTCCAGTTCCTCGAGACACTAGAACCCACACAGGGAGTCAAACCATTGGAGACAAAGAAGGTGATAATTAAGCATAAGAGATGATCTCAGGGATAGGACTTTGAAAGGAGGGTTCAGTTCATAAGCAGTTAGGGAACACTTACCACAGGCACAATGGGCAGGGGTGGGGGTGGAGGGGTTTGATGGGACTTCATTAGTAGCACATACCAGGACAGTGTGTGTGTGTGTGTGTGTGTGTGTGTGTGTGTGTGTGTGTGTGTGAGGGGGGAGGGGCCAATGCTGAAATGCAGCTGCTTTTTCCAGTAGAGGCAGCCTCAATGTATGAATCTAGTAGCTACTTTACTGCCTGCCAGAAATTCCTCCCTAAAGTTTCATCCCCTTGGCTTCAGAACTGTAAGATATGAAAGCTGCAAGACAACAGACTCTTTCCCAGCCCCCTTCTCCCCATCCTACTCATGGAGGAAACCAAGGCCCAGAGAGGAAGAAGGACTTTCAAAACTACAGTTTTCCTGCCTGATGTTTCCCCGTTAAAACACATGATGATCTCTATAGGGCCTGGAGGTGATGGTGATGGGTCACCTCCACAGAAGGCACAGAGCCACTATGGGTAAGATTTGTGGGGTCAAAGTCAGGAGTAGGGACACACAGATGTGACGTGGGCAGGCTCCTGTCTCCCATTGGTCAGGCGGAGGGGTCAGTAAATGAGGTGGGCTGGATATAAGAATCCTTTACTTCCACAGAGAAATGTGCCCACTCTCCTAGCAACAAGTGTCCCTGTTGGTCTCGCTTTTATTTTCTCTCTCTTTTAGGGGATGTGGAAACAAGAGCTATTTTACTGTCTTCTTAATAACCCTGTAAGGGTGATGACCAAAGAGTGTCAGACAATAGGGAAGGGTGGGGACTGTGACAAACCGGAGACTGCAAGCCCTTTGGGAAGGGGGAAGCTGCTATTTAGCCTGTCCAGTTTTTCCAGGGAGAGGTGGTATTAGCAGACTTTCTGATGTTCAAAAAAGACGCCAAACTTCATATTCTTTTAAATGACCATTCTCCACATTTTAAAAAGTTGTCAATTAATTTAAAGCAGTGAGCCAGATCACGTCACCGCTCTCGCAGTTTGTGACCTATATATAATACCAACAAATGTCCAACCCTCCAAGGACAGATGGCATCCCACCTCCCAACATGGAAGCCCTCCTGCTCTACTCTGCCTTCTTCTCCAAGCCTCAGCCGGCCTGGCCCCCCTGCATACAACACGCACTCCGAGCTGCTCCGAAGGCTGCAGGAAGTTCGTGTACCCTATGCACCCTGATGTGACAGAAACGGCAAGTCCAGAGTCTGCTGGGGAAACACTGTGGGTAAGTGGGGGCGGGTGAGAGAGGGCAGCTGAGGGCTCTAAGGAGCTTCGGAAAGGCTAATTTCTCAGGAACAGAGAACGAAGGAAGGCAGCCTAGCAACAGCTGGTTCTGGGCAGTGAGCAATCCTGTCTGAAAATAAAACATTTTACAATCCACAACTGTGGCTCATTAAGAATGAATGGATCTACTGGTATAAATAGCATGCTGCGTTAAGAAGTCAGGAAACAGCATATGCGTTTGATGGAAAAACGGCTGCCACGGAACTGCTTATTAGCTCAGTCGGCTGCAGCTCTGTGCTAACTAGACAGAGGTCTTGGGTTCAAAGCTTTCGTGGGCCATGTGGCTTTCACCATCTTGGGCCATGAATGTATCCCTATCTCCTCAACCCTGGTTACAACATGGGGGCGTAACTCTGGATACACACTCACAAGCTGATAGTGAGTTTCTCATAGTACCCCACTATAATATCTAGCCTCTGCTTGAATGCTCCCAGTGACAGGAAGCTCACTACCTTGTCAGATACAAAATACTCAATTCTGTGGTTCAATGGCTATTGAGCAAGGGGCACAAATTTCCCTCTACTCTGTCCTAGCTCTGCTTTTGGGGAAAGCAGCCCTAACTGGCCATGCTGCCTATTATGTCTGATGGGATACAGGCTGGATACAAAAAGGGCAGCATAAGCAGGAATGAGGCAGGCTGATCACTTCCTTCCTGAGTGGGGTCCTAAGAGTGCAGGCAGATGCTCAGACCGAAGGGCACATAGACGTGCTGAGAACAAGCTGCTGAGCAGGCAGAGGTTGGGGACTGGAGCTGATCCGAGAGTTCCCTAACAAGCAGAAGAAGCTGCTGCCATACTCTCCCATCCCCACAGTTTCTGTCTGTGTTTCTGGGAGACCTTCCTCAGCAGCCTGGCTGCAACCCCCTTACTCGAGCCAGCCTCGGTGGCTCTGCTCCTGGCAACCAAAAATCCTCCCCCCAAGTCCGAAGGAAGAACACCAGCGTGTGTGGCGATTGGGGTGATAGCTTCGCTCTGCATTACACCCAGAGGGAAGGAGTGTGGCCAGGATTCAGGAGCCTGGGTGCCAGGCCCTCCTGGCCACAGCCTACGTGACCTTGGGCAGACTTTCCCCTCCTCAATCATCACCAAGAGTCCATTTCACCGTGTGCAGCTGCCCCATGGGCTGTTCTGAGCATCAGAGGAGATAATGACCGTGAGTCACAGAGCTCTGGCTGAGGCCAGCGCAGCACCCAATCGCTCGACTTCTCCAGGGGGACAGGAGATGGTGGCATGGGGGATGGGCAGGTTAGCTGAGGGGTCATTCGGGAGCGGAACCAGACTGCTCAACCCAAACAACCCCGGAGCTTGCTTTCACTGGACTGTAAACAGAACCAGTGTTTGATTAAAAAAAAAAATTGTTTAAAACCTAGTGAACCAACGAAGTGATAATGAAACTCCTATTTTTCTTAAAACTACTCAACTGGAACAAATCTGAAACCTAAGTACGTTTCCAGAACAGACCTTGAAGTAAACCAGTGTGTAATTCTGTTCAAATCCATCCAGGAAGCCTGTGTTCTACTCAGGGGCGTGGCTGAGGGCAGGAAGTGGGAGGCTCCCATGGAGGGTCCTGGGGAAGGACTGTGACCCAGGCTTCAACGGAGATGGGAAAGTGAATTTGCCTCATGATTACAGGGAGCTCAAAGCACCCCCCTGTGCTCAGCCGGGGGCTTTTTGGGGTCTAAGGTGGAGGGCAAAGTGGAAAGGCCTCCCTCATCCTGCCAGGCCACAGGGCAGTGACAAAGCTTTAGACAATGCTCCCCACGCCTGACCGTCTGGCCCCAGGCTCCCTGGGAGAGGTGGACACACCCAAGTCTCACTGATCCAGGGGTCCGCATCCTAGGAACCTCAGTTCTCTGCTCCCATCTGAGAAAAGGACACACATCCTAGAAAGCCCTCTTGACACTGGATGGACTCGCGACTTGGGGTTTCGGTTCCCTTCCTCCAGCCTTGAAGGTTCAGGTGCTCAGCCACAGCTGGGAAAAGCAGGTCAGGCCAGCCATACAGCAGACCCAGGCAGTGCTGCCTCCTGCTCACAGCCCTGGGGCTGGAGAAAATAAGAAGCCCCATGTTGTTAAGTATCCTTGGCGCTGGAGTGTCCTATCTGAGACTAATTTCCACATGTAACGACTACCGGTCAGATAAATTCAGCTCTCCAGCTCTCAATAGGAAACCTGGTTCTTCCAGTACTAGAACCAGGCCCCCCTCCCTTGCCTGCATGTCTTATAAATGAAAGGCTGCAGAAGCTGAAGGCTTGATTTTTCCAGTCTCCCCTTTGATCTTTCTTCCTTTCTTTATAGTGATGGCTGGAACTCCAGCAACCATCATGTGACCATGAGGGAAAGAAAGCACAAGACATCTGTCCTGATGTCACTGAGCTGCTGAACCAAAGCTGCAGACACCTTCCTCTAAGCTTTCTAGTATATGAGAAAGAAAAGGTAATCTCTTATTACCCAACTATGCAAGATCAATATGGTATCCCCCAACCACTAATCCTAGCAAATATCGCTGTACATAGCTCAAGGGTGGGAATCCAGTTCAAAGGAAAGAAGCCTGCAGAAGAAGTGGGTCCAACTCTAAAGGGATTAAAACCTAAGACCCCAAAGTACTGGTTCTACCATTTACACCTTATATTTTATAGGGGAACAAAGAGACCTGGGAGTGCACAAAAGCTAACATTATTTATTGCTGCCATAAACTTGAGCAATGATCTTCCATGGAAAAGTAGCATGGAGCACACACCGAATCGGGATTTATCGGGTGGGAGGGTGGAGACCTCTCCCCAGAGGTAGCCAGGCCAGGCCCAGGCCCAGGGCCACCCACCAGCAGAAACTGTGGTCACACTATTCTCCACCCCATCCTGAAGAAAGCACAAATGTCTGCTATGAGCAAGCTTACAGGGGGCTCACCAAGAAGAGGTCAGCAGGCAAATGTTTGGCCAAAATCAACACCCAGTGTCCAGAGGGAGTAAGTAGCAAATTCAGGTAGTCAACCCACCTGTCCTGTAGGTGCCAGAGTGTCACCAGCTCTCTTTAAGATAACACAGAGAAAAAACCAAAAAACAAAAACCACTTCTGATCTTTCTCTAATACATTCATTATGTTGTTTTTAACATTTAGAAATTCAATCTATCTGCATTGTGTTTCTGGATACACATGGAATGAGACGGAAATCTAATTATGCTAGCTCCAGTTGTTAAATAAACCTGTTATTTTCCCACTGACTTGAAAAGCTACCAATGTTCAGCTTCCATACCTTCTTAGGTCTATTATTTCTCGATTCTGTTCCGCTTATCTATTTATTTATCCTATAAATAAATATTTTATTTATTATGGTATCAATATTATATTTTTTCTATTGATTATAGTAACTTTATGGTAAGCTTTCATATTTGGTCAGGCCACTCCACCCTTGCTATTGTTTTTAGAAAAACATTTTGTTAAAACATTCTTTAACTTCCTTATGAAGTTTTTTTTTTAATTTATTTTTTTTATTGGGGAATTGGAACAGCGCTGGGAATTGGGGGAAGGGGTACAGACAAGTTGCTGTCTTTTTGTTCTTCAGTCTAGTTGTGGAGGACGTTGCTTCACTGGCCCAAGTTGGCACCATCATTGCGCTCTTCC
>NW_017731491.1:1830186-1831779 GCF_001890085.2 Hipposideros armiger | reverse complement strand
AGCCAGCTCTTAACCAATGCGCCACCCGGCCGGCCCATGAAGTTTTTTATTGAAATATGATTCATGCACCATAAAATTCACCCCTTGAAAGTACACAATTCGGTGGTTTTTAGTATATTTATAGTGCAACCATCACCACTCATTCCAGAACATTTTCATCACTTTTAAAAGAAACCCTGCACCCATTAGTAAGTAGATTCTCTCCATCTTCCCACATCCTCCCCAGCCCCTGGCAACCACTAATCTACTTTCTGTTTCCATGGATTTGCCTGTTCTGGACATTTCACATAAATGGAATCATACACTACATGGCCTTTTGTGAGTGGCTTTCACTTAGCATAATGTTTGCAAGGTTCATCCATGAGGTAGCATGTGTCAGTACTTCATTCTTTTTAAGGCGGAATAATATTCCATTGTATGAGTATGCTACCTCTTGTTTATCCAATGGATAATGAAAACATTTGAGTCCATTCCTCCCTGAAAACTCTACTGGGCCTCAGATGGTTGTTACACTTATTAATTTGGAGGAACCAAGATTCTTATTTGCCTCTCTGTTCATGTCTTACTTTTGGTCCTGTGTGATTAGATCCTACAATTTTCTTCATGTTGGACCTCTAATTCTCTTTTAAAATTTGTTGGTAGGAATTTTATAATTTTTGTTGCAATTATGAAATGATTTTCCCATTTCTACTTCTAATAGTATGAAATAAAACTATTGATTTCCATTGTGTCCTGTTATTTCCCAAATTCTCTTATTAATCTTAGTGGGTTGTTTTAGTACACTCTGTTGGGTTTTCTTGGTCACAGCATCTGCAAATAAGAGAATTTCTTCTCTTTTCCAATAGTAATAGATTATTTTATTTTCTTGCCTTATTACATTAAATACTATAAAATACTGTTGAATGATGGTGATGATGGAGGTATTCTTGACTTGCATTTTGATAGAACATGACTTCAATACTTTATCAGTTAATATGATATTTGGTGTTCAATTTTTCTCATTTTTGGTAAATTTATCATATTTAAGTAATATCCTTTTATTCTTATATCATTTAAAATTTTTATTTAGCAGATTGTTTTTTAACCTTGGAGAGGAAGACATTTCAAAGCAAGATAGGAAAACTAGAAACCACAAGGCAAAAGAAAGACATACCGGACTGCACAAAAATTAAGAAAAAATTCTTTTTGAATGGAAAAATAGATTTTGAATGTCAAAATACTATAAGACTATACTATAAGAATAT
This sequence comes from Hipposideros armiger, assembly GCF_001890085.2. Lineage (NCBI taxonomy): Eukaryota > Metazoa > Chordata > Mammalia > Chiroptera > Hipposideridae > Hipposideros > Hipposideros armiger. Next base: position 1,830,535 of record NW_017731491.1, on the reverse strand, counting down.
ACTATACAAAATACTATAAGACTATACTATAACACTATACTATAAGAATGTCAAAATACTATAAGACTAAAGTAAAACAAAATGTCAAGTCAAGGAGAAAACTATTTGCAACCCATTTAATATCCCTAACATATAAGGAGCACCTACAAATCAATAAGGGAAAATAATTTAATAAAATATGAGCAATGGATTTAAACAGGCAATTTTTAAAAGAGGAAACCTAAATGATCAATAAATAGTAAAGATATGAAGATACTCAAATGTGCAAATTAAAATAATGAAATATCCTTTTTCATCTGGTACACTTGCCAAAATTATAAATACCAATAATATTCATGGCAGGCAAGGA
>NW_017731491.1:1823303-1825666 GCF_001890085.2 Hipposideros armiger | reverse complement strand
AAAACCTCAATTGACATCACATTTCTGCAAAGATCCACAATGCTGTTCATGGCATCTCTGCCCCCAAATTAGTGCTTGTTTGTGAAACAGCCTCCTCAGTGCAGCCACAAGCAATCACTGCATAGAGGTCCAGCTGCCCACACGGGTGTGGGTGGGGGCTGAGGGCACAGAGAGGGATGAACCAGTGTGAGCCACGTGGAGAAAGTGGCGGGTATCGCCCTGGTACCCACGGCACCGCCTGGCTGGCTGACGGCCTGAACGTCAATTGCTATTCCGGGAAAGGGGGCAAAGTGGACTTACCTCTCCCTCGGGCCCACGTGTAGACTCGACCGGTCTCAGTGCTCCTGGGCTCTTGCTCTGCAGGCTCCACAGGCAAAGGTCGTAAGTGGGGGTCATCAGCCCGGCCTGGCGTCTTCAGGGGCAGGATATACTTGGGGAGCCCTTTGTAGAACCAGGCCCCTGATCTTTTCCAGACCTGGGTGGGAGAGACACCTGCTTAGACGACAGGATGCAGAGCAGCCCTCCCTGTATGGAGCTCCCATGGAGGCCCACCCTCCCCTCCTGGTGCAAAGTTGCAAAGTGCTCAAAAGATGCCACCTGCATTCCTCCAGCCCGACTCTTGCCCTGGAGACTCGGGCAGAGTGACAAGAGGCTGGAAGAAGAGGTGGGATGGGCCACGCAGGGTACTGGAAGCTGTGTGGAGAGCTCCTGGGGATGAGATAACCTGCAGCAGGCACAGAAAGGGCCTGACTCTCAGAGAGCCACCGAGTAGAATCCAGAGTCCAGCTGAGATAAAGCCCCTGAACTGGATGTCTACATCCAACAACTCCCAGCACTTCCTAATCTCTTTTGTGATGAAAGAAATACATTCGGGGTGTTTAATAAGAGGAGTGGGAGTGTGTGGAGGAATGATGTGACCTTTTCAAAAAAGAGGAAGCCTTGGCAGTTCAGAGCGGACGTGCCGGGTTTAAATCCTGGATCTGTCACCCAGCAGCTGTGAGTTTGGTCACATCTCGATCCTCAACTTCATTACTAGTAGGTGGATGTAAGAACAGCGCCCGTCTCACAGGGTGGCCATGAGGATCAGACTTACGAATGAACGTAAGGCCCACGGCCCAGTGCTGGGCACAGAGCAGCTACTTGACAGAGGGGATGCTCATGATGGTCACTGTCCCCCTCCTCTCATCTGACAAACGTGGGCAGCTTTACAGTGAGTGAGCCAAGTCCCCTCTCAAAAGGGAGAGGTTAAGATCAGAAGACCAGAGCCTGCCCTGATTCTCTCCAGGGCAGTATTTCGTTCTGTCCCCCGCCCCCCACTTCCTCTGCACCATATTAGTTCTGTGGGATATTAACAGGGGCTATGCTAAAAAGAAAAAACAAAAAAAAGGAAAGAAAAAATAAAAGTAACGGTTCCTGATTATGTACACTGGGAAGTGCTAAGTTAAACTAAGCTCTGAGACTGCAGGACTTCTCAGAGCCTTTACTATGCCAACGTGCACAGGGTTTTCCAACAGGCCGAAAGAATACACAGTGCTTCCCTCTTGGAACCTACCTGGTAAGTTTTCCTAGAGGAACTCAACTCTGGTCATGGGTCTGCATAGACTCAGCGCTTAGCTGTACAGCACCGACTGTTCACTTTTGAGTGATGTGCATTTATTTCTCCAAGTAGACAACAGTTGTCTCTTTATGCTACAGAGTGCCAGGCGCAGGACCACAGAGTGCAAACCCTGTCCCTGGAATGAATCATTCATCCGTCCCTCCCAGCTACCCTGTGTGGAAGGGCCTGCTTTTGTGTGGCTCCTGAAAAACGCAGAACCCCTCTAGTGGGAAGAATGCTATGTGGAATCCCCTTTGAAAATACCTTTCTGATCCTTTCATAGCCCTCCTACAATAAATAATTATTTATTTGAATTGGTAACACACGCACATGATCTAAAATTCACAATGCGCACAATTAAAAAGTCCCCTCCCCATTCCCAGAGGCATCTGGTGATAACAGTTCTTTCAGGAAGCTCTATTTTCATCCCTGCTTTTTAGATGGGAAAACTGAGGCTCCGTCCAACAAGTTAAGCAGCTTGCCCAAGGCCAGCCCACCACTCTATTAGCCTCTACGCCACATTGGAGGCCGTAGTCTCCTCCCAACACTTTACAGATACAAAGTAGATGCTCGCTAAATTGTGGTTGGGTGGTGAGTAAATCTTCAGTGGGTCATCATCATGGACACTAAGTGTCCTACAGGATGGACACCTAGAGGGGAGGTAAGCACCGTACAGGGAGAGGAAACTTATACAAGCAGCAGCTGCCCAGGCCACCCTGTCCCTGCAGAGCTGCTGCGTCGCTCCTGAGATCCCCAAGCCCAAGAC
>NW_017731491.1:1815400-1821726 GCF_001890085.2 Hipposideros armiger | reverse complement strand
CTCTACAGCTAAGATGGTGAACAACAGCTCGACCTGGAGCTGGGCTGCCATGAGTCGCCGGTGATGGCGTGGGCTGCAGTGGGGCTGGCCAGCAGCGGCCGTGAGCTGTTGTGAGCGGCCGTTAAATGGCCGGCGAGCGACTGCCTCACCCAGAAAGAGTGCAATGATAAAACCGACATGGGCAGTGAAGCGATGTCCTCCACAACTAGACTGAAGAACAAAAAGGACAGCAACTTGTCTGTTCCCCTCCCCCAATTGCCCAATAAAATCTTAAAAAAAAAAAAAAAAGTAAAATGAAGAAACTTTGGGTCACTCATAACATTACCACACAGAGGAAGGCCCGTTTAACACTGTGTTGTGAATTTTTCACACCCCTTTCTGGGTATATACACAATTTGTTTTTTTTAAGAACAGGATCATGCAGATGCAACCTGTTGTTTTTATTTTAACTTTTTATTGGGGAACTGTGTGTTTTCCCAGGACCCATCAGCTCCAAATCAAGCAGTTGTCTTCAATCTAGTCGTGGAGGGGGCAGCTCCTTGGCCCATGTGGGAATTGAACCGGTAGTCTTTGTGTTTTGAGCCTGTGCTCTAACCACCTGAGCTAACCAGCCACCCAGATGCAACCTGTTTTTGCCCCCACTTAACTATATATCATAGCAGCTGTTCTGTGTTAATAAGTAATGGTCTCCTCCATCATTAATGGCTCTATTGTTTGGATTTATTAAACTTAATTAAAGCAGCCCTCCACTGATGCATATGTAAATTGTTTCTAATTTTTCACTCCTATGAGCAGTGCTGTAACCATCACCTTGTACACATATCATCAGACAGGTGTCAATTATTGCCTTAGGAAACATTCCAGGGAGTAGTAGGTCAAGGGACGTGTGTTCATTTAGATCAGCGGTTCTCAACCTTCCTAATGCCGCGACCCCTTAATACAGTTCCTCATGGTGTGGTGACCCCCAACCATAAAATTATTTTCGTTGCTCTATAATTGTAATTTTGCTACTGTTATGAATCGTAATGTAAGTATCTTTTTGTTTTCCGATGGTCTTAGGCGACCCCTGTGAAAGGGTCGTTCGACCCCCAAAGGGGTCACAACCCACAGGTTGAGAACCGCTGATTTAGATGATGGTGTATGTTTTCTTCTCCAGGAAGAAAAGTCGAATCCCCAGTGGGGCACTAAGTGTCTTCTGGGCGAGGATCCCATACTATACTTCCTGGTGGGATCCGGGGCCTGGCCGAGGGGCCCCGCTTAGGAGCAGTGACCTAAGAAAGATTCTTCTTTCAGACTTGGGGAGACCTTGTCAGGTCCTGAGGTCACCAGAATTAGGTGCCACAGGAGGAAGGATGGGGACCCACTGCGGCCCCTGGGGCACACCACCTGGGGTAGAGGGCACAGTCCCCTGAGGGTGACTCAGAGATGTGGCTCACCCTTCAGTGTTGTGTGGCTTTGCTGAGGAGAGACCAAGAAACGCTGCAGAGCAGCGTTTGGGGACGCCACGGGGCCAAACCTATCACTGACGCCCAGGGAGCCCTCATCTCATAGCCTCTGTGCTTTTCCTGTGGAGCTGGGACCCTGGTGCCAGCTTGTGAAAGTGCGCGTTCCTTTCTTTTTTTCTTTTTTCATTAAAAAAAGTTTGTGTTAAAATACACATAACATAAAATTTACCATCCTAACCATTTCTAAGTGTACAGTTCAGTAGTGTAAGTACATCCACATTATTGGGTAGTCAATTTCTAGAAGTCTTTTTATCTTATAAAACTTAAACTTGTACCCATTAAACAAATCCCCATTTCCCTCTCCCCGTAGCCCCTGGTAACTACTGTTCTTTCTATCTATGAAGCTAAGTCTAGGTACTTCATATAAGTAGAATCATACAGTATTTGACATACCTACAGTATTTGGCTTATTTCACTTAGCATAATGTCCTCAAAGTTCATCCTTGTTGCAACATGTGTCAGAATTTCCTTCCTTTTTGAGGCTGAATAGGATTCTGTTGTAGGTAAATACCACATTTTGCTTATCTATTTCATCCATCACTTGGATTGCTTCCACCTTTTGGCTGGTCCTTTCTATTTTATCTCACTCTCCCACTAGGGTCTACCATCCAGGAGGGAGGGTCAAGGTGCTTTTGCTTATCACTGTATCTTCAAGCTCCTAGCACACTCCTGACACAGAGAAGGTGCTCAATAAACAGTGTTGAGTGGCTGAATTGGCAGCTGTGGATTGTTTGCTAAAATGTGTACCAATCCATAAAGTCTGAGCACTCCTGGGGAAGTGGCTGGAGGGTTTCATCCAAGTTCTTGTAATCAATCAAATGGATTTACTCTTTCAGGTTAAAAGAGAGATAAAGAGGAAGTTCCCAGGAGGGCGTGCTAATGCAGAGCAGGTTCCAGTGAACCTCCCTGACCATAACCTCCAGAGCATAAGGCAGCTGCACGCTCCCAGCCCTTCCTCAAGCACCAGTGAGACNAGCCGCAGTGAGCGGCCGTCTAGAAGCCGGTGACTGATCTGCCTCGCCTGGGAAGAGTGCAGTGATGGTGCCAACTTGGGCCAGTGAAGCAACGTCCTCCACAACTAGACTGAAGAACAAAAGGACAGCAACCTGTCTGTTCCCTTTCCCCCAATTCCCCAATAAAAATCTTTAAACAAACAAACAAACAAAAAACTAACATTTTTGGCATATAGTTTCGCAATGCCTATTAAAATTTAAAACACAGAGCCCCATTTTTGGAAAACTACCCCATGGAAATAAAAGCATCATGTACATATAAAGAGGTCTCATTATTGCTTGCAGTGACAAAAAGCTAGAAACAATTTGAATGTCCATCAATCGGTGAATAATTTAATAACAATAAACAATATGATGGGATTTTATCCAGCTATGAAAACAGTCAAGTAAAATCTATAGCTATTGACCTGGAGGGATGCCCATGATATTCTTTCAAGTGAAAAAAGCAACATGTGGAGTTATGGGTAAGAGCCTATTTTTGTTGTTAAAATAAAAGCAAAAACCAAACCAAACCAAAAATAACCCGATAACAAGTATACGTTCGTAGGAACAGGGAGAAAGGGGTTTGGAGATGATGGCAAGAGAAAAGCTTTTAATTTTTCATATACTTTTGAATTAATTTGTTAAAATATATTATGTCTTCTTATGTAATTAAAAATTAACAAAGAGAATGTAAAGGAGGAAGAGAAGAAACCTGCCTCAGAAACATCAATACATTTCATTTGATGTCTCTGTGGACTGAAGAATTCATGGTTTGTATCTACTGATTACCCTTCTTCTTACAACAGGGCAGGAGAGAGACAGTGCGGAGGGCTGGAATGGGGGAGAATCTGGGCCGTGGGTGTACCAGCCCCAAGGGCAGAAAGAGAGAAACAGAGAGAGGAATGGGGGTGAGGAAGAGGGTCCGAGAGAATGCGCTGGTGTCAGGGTCAGCTTCCATGCCAGGGAGCAGGGGCTGCGGGGCAGGTGGGGGATGACGGCCCTGGGGTACCCTGAGGCGGGGCCTGCGGTAAGAGCCACCTCATGAGAGTTGGGTGGCTTTAACATCCTCTGAGTGTCTCCTGGGTCTGTCCAACAGACCCCTGACCTGTGGGAGCTTGCAGGCCCTAATGAAACTCCTCCATAGGCCTTTTAAAATATCCTGGAGCAGGTGGGTGGTTCATTCATTCATCTACTAAACATTTACCCCGTGCCTCTCCCGCGCTCCATGCTGAGAAATCAGTCTGTTCAGGGCAGACACAGCCCTGCCAGCACGCCGTTTCCAGTGTGAGGGTGCACCCACACCCCAATGCTGGTCACTGTTTCCACCTGGCCCGGAGCTCAGATTCAGTGCTGTGAAGGCTGGGCTTACCAGACAGGCACTGATCTAGACCACACACTGCAGCTCTGACCCAGTTAGCTGCCTAGCACCTGGGCTGGTGGGGCTGGGGGAGAAGAGGGCAAGCCACTCTCAAAGCTGGGAAAATAGCAACTGGTTCCCCAGTCAGGAGGGGCCTGACCCTGTGCCAGGCTGCCAAGGCTGCCAAGGCTGCCCGCTGGGGTCTGTCTGCTGCTGGCAGCCTGATAACTCTCAATCCGGATGAAGGCAGCTTGAGGGGCTTCCCAGGGGCAGGCATGGCCATGAGGCCACGTGGACCTCCAGGAAGCCGCAGAAGGGCTAGCCTCCTGGAGGGCTCTCCCTTTGGCCCCAGGATCAGGACCAGCTGTAAGGCTAGTTCCAGCTGGCCCAGGCCTCTGGTCTCCCACAGTATCTGGTTGCTACAAAGTGCCTCGGGGAGGAGGGGTGGGTGCATGGCCAGGTCTGGGTCAGGAGCAGTTGGCCTATTGGTAGCCTTCAGGCACCCCTCCTTGCAAACCCCTGGCACTTTGGCTTCCATGGCATGGAACCTCTATGCTTTCCTCCTGCTTCTCCCGCAATGCCTCTTCCATCAGCTCCTACTCCTCCCTCTCCCCCGATTGTGGGTTTCCTCAAGTTCAGCCCTGCCCACCACATGCACCCCCCCCCCACACACACACACATTCTTGGTGCCCCTCTCTCTGGGTGGGCGCGCAGACACCAACCTGCCCAGGGCCATCAGCCTTCACTGTCCTGCTGCCCCTGGGAGAGACATGTAGGTCACTTGTCTGGGCCACTTCCTGCTCCGCACTAGAATGTGGATTGTCACAGAGCTGCGAAGCCTCTGGCATGGGGCCTGGCGTGGAGGAAGCACTGCCTCGTGCTCTGGGAGCCTGGGGGGCTTCCAATCAGGTCTGCAGAGGGAGACCAAGTTCAACACAAGGGGGACTCCACATAGCCTGGCCTGGCCTTACTGCAAACTTGGTTAATAAATAGTGCTGACTCCAAGCGTGTGGGCTGCTGGCTTCTTTGCCCACGTAATTAAAAGGCCATCTGTGTCTGTGTGGCTGAGGAGGAGACGGAGGCTCTGCCCTTCCCCAGGGGTGCGTGCATGAGTGTGTGTGGTGGGGGCCTCAGGGCCTCCCCTCCTCAACCCACTCGAAGCAACATTCTAAACCTGACAGTGTCCACCAGCTTCTGTGTCCATGGCTGCATCTCTCCCCTCAGTCTGAGGGACATGAACGCACTGTGACAGGGCTGGGACAGGAGAAAGGCCCAGCTCTGAGGGTGGAAACCAGACAGAAGGAAAGAGAGACCCACTTCCCCAGAAAATTCCCCCAAGCTCCCTCAGGGGGCTGGCAGGGCCACAGGGGGCTAGCGCCCCCCCCCATCCCCTCCTCAGGCCAGCCCCAGCTGGGCTGGCTCCCCTACTGCCTGCCCAGTTTCCACCTGCACTGGCCCAGTGATCCATGCAAGGGCTTCTGTAGCAGTGATGGCAGGGAAGGCGAACTCATGGGAATTAGAAGTGCCAACAGAGTCCAGCAGAATTAGCAAAAATTAGAAGGCCTGCTGCAGAAAGAGCCGAATGATACCGAGGGAAAGATATCTGGAGAGCAGATACCCAGCTGTTAATGCCGCTTATGTCTAGAAGGGCCAGCCTACAGGGAATTTTTAACTTCTAAATTATATTGCTTGACAACCTTCACAATTTTATAATTAACACGACTTATCTTTGTAACAAGAAAAAAAAAACACCCAAATGATATAAAGATAGTTGGATACCAGGCCATAATCCAAACACAGAGCTGTTCAGAGCCCCTCAGAAGCAGCTGTTTATCTATTATTTTGGGTCCATCAGCCTCAGCCTCAGGATGAGCCCATCTCTCCGGCTGCCTTGTCTCATTTAGGGCCCTCAGACCTGAGTCTTGGGCTGAAACTCAGGCACATCAGGGCAGAAGGAGCCAGCGCCCAGGGGCTTTCGGTCCCAGCTTTGCCGCACATTGGCTGAGTCAGTCCCTCTTTTTCTCCGGGTCTCAGGCTACTCACCTATAAGATGGGGCAGCTGAATACCTGCCCTGTCCACTTTTAGAGCCTGTTGTGAGACCAGGAACTTTGAAAATAAGGTCATGAACGTTAAAAGCATCATGCAAGCTGTGGAGAGCTGTGTGTATCATACTGTAGCACACCAGGTACTATCATTATGACCAGTGGGCAGAGTGCCCCTTCTGATGGTGGGGGACTGAGAAGCACCCACATCACTGCAACCAAGGGCACCCACAAATACCAAAAGGCCCTGGGCACAAAGTCACTTTGCTCATTAGGACCAGGGAAGCCAGGAAGTTCCCCCTTACTGAGACAGAAGAAATGAAAAGAGATGCTACAGGCCTGCTTTGGAAAGATGCATTTTCATATTTTGCGCAAAACTTCAATTGACATCACATTTCTGCAAAGATCCACAATGCTGTTCATGGC
>NW_017731491.1:1813967-1814933 GCF_001890085.2 Hipposideros armiger | reverse complement strand
TCCAGATTTCAAGGCTTCGTGTAACTCAGGTTCCCTAAGAACAGCATTGGCTGTAAGAGGGGGCTATGGACTGAATTGTACCCTACCCCCAAATTCATATGTTGATGCCCTAAATCCCAATATGATGGTATTTGGGGGGTAATTAGGGTTAGATGAAGTCATGAGGGTGTGGCTCCCACGATGGGATCAGTGTCCTTATGAGAAGAGACACTAGAGAGCTTGCTTCTCTCCCCTCTGTGTGAGGACGCAGCAAGAGGGCAGCCATCTGCGAGGCAGGAAGAGGGCTCTCACCAGGAATGAAATCTGCCGGCACCTTGATCTTAGACTTCCAGCCTCCAGAACTGTGAGAAATAAACTGTTGTTTAAGTCCACCCCTGTCTATGGCATTTGGTTATGGTAACCCTAGCTAAGATAGAGGGAGAAGCTGCCTGGGAGGTTGTAGTAGATTAAACAGGGACACAAATTATTTTCCTCCCCTCCCATCATCAGGTGGAGTCTATTTCCCCATCCCTGTAATCTGGTCTAGGCTTATGACTTGCTTTGACCCACAGAATGTGGCAGAAGGAACGTGTGACTTCTAAGCAGGTCTCAAGAGGCCCAGAAGCTTCCTTTCTCACCACTTAGAACACTGCTGCCATCATGTGAGAAAGCCTCGTGTACTAGAAAGCCTAGAAAGTACTGGACGAGAGGCCAAACAGAGGAGAACCAAGACACCCCAGCCAACAGCCAGCACCGCCTGCAGAGGAGTGAACCTTCTTGGGCCTCCACTCCAGTTGAACTGTCAGATGACTACAGACCGTGAAATGCCCCAAGCAAAGGTGACCTAAAGAACCGCCCTACTGAGCCCAGCCCAAATTGCAGAGTTGTGAGCAAATAAAGAATTGTTATTTTAAGCCATTTAAGCCTCCACACCTAAACAATCAGATATGTTGCTAATTAATTGAATAAAATAGGCAAGTTAAATTC
>NW_017731491.1:1810418-1811372 GCF_001890085.2 Hipposideros armiger | reverse complement strand
CAATCAAAGAGCTAAAGATAATAAAAGTATCAAAAATTAGGAGGAGGAGAGGGAACGCAGAGTAGTCCAAGCTAGCCAGCTCCTCACCTTTCAGAGCGTGGAGTCAATAGAGAGTATCTAAACTTGATAAATCATGAAGGTCATGAAGGCAGGAGCCAGCCTGTGAGATAAAGCAAGTGGTCTGTGCATGGTGGGCTGCGTGAGGAAAGGGCCGGGCAGGTACCTGCCATCTCCAGCATAAGTTCTTCAGAACAATTGGATTTTTTTTTCTAACCACGTGCATGTATTATTTTGGTTAAAATGAAAGTATAACGTGTTGGTAATTGGATGTCAATATCATTAAATCCCTGGGCTTCATGGCAGATTGATACATGGGAAGTTGGGACCGTCTATGCCTGGTATATGGAATCTGGATATGACTTATGGGAGAAAAGCTGTGTTGACCAGAAAGCGTCCAAACCTACAGAAAAGTTTTATAAGCGTTTATTGGAGGGGCGGCTGGGTGGCTCAGTTGGTTAGAGCATGTGCTCTGAACAACAAGGTTGCCAGTTCGATTCCCACATGGGCCAGTGAGCTGCGCCTCCCGCAACTAGATTGAAAGACAACGACTTAAGCTGAGCTACTGCTGAGTTGCCAGTGGGTGGCCGGGTGGCTCAGTTTGTTAGAGCACGCGCTCTTAACACGGTTGCCGGTTCGACTCCCGCATGGGATGGTGAGCTGTGCCCCCTGCAACTACACTGAAAACAGCGAATGAACTCGGAGCTGAGCTGCACCTTCCACAACTAGACTGAAGGACAGCGACCTGACTTGGAGCTGATGGGTCCTGGAAAAGCCACACTGTTACCCAATAAAAATGAAAAAAGAAAAGAGTTTATTGGAGCCAAGTTTTTTGAGAACATGCCTGGAAGCTAGATCTCAATGGATTGAGCAAATGGTCCAGAAAATGGCAGTTTT
>NW_017731491.1:1805722-1807543 GCF_001890085.2 Hipposideros armiger | reverse complement strand
GGTGTAGAGAGCACCAGTAAGCAATCCGCAGTCCACCAGGGGCTTTGAGAAGCGCTGGGAGAGCTCCCCTCCCATCCCATCCGGTTCTGATTTCACTAATCCCTTCTAAATGCCACTCAGAATCCAGGTGTTATAGGAAAGCTAAGTGAGACCCCCTTCCAGGAGTATTTGCATTTTAATGGATATCACTTTAAAACCTGTGTGTCCCCGTCTTCCCCGTCCCCTCTCCCCCCAACACACATATACCAGGAGATGGGCTGGAAATAAAGCCCCAGCAAAAACAGAGGGCACACCTGCCCCTTGCTCAGCCCAACAGCACGGGCCCTCACTAGGGCTTGAGCACATTTCCTCTTCATTTCAAGTGGGTTTTCCAGGAAGCAGGTCAGTCTGCAAGGCAGGCAATTGCCAGCACAGTGGAAAGGGAAAAAATGCAGTGAGAAAAAATACTCTGAAGGTGCTGTGTTCTTGATAGATAATTTAAACACTTTGCCTAGATTGTTTCAGAACCAGAGGAAATGCTTGGCTTCCATTAACCCCTGTTGAGGGGCGGGATCCTGTGAGGCGTCTGCACAATTACTGCTGAGTAGCGTTGCCAGCTTCCGAGAGAGGTGACGCCCAACCATGGCTCTCCATGGCTCTCCATGGCCGTGGGGCTGTATGTTCTGGGTCAGGGAGAACCTCTGGGGGTGGGCAGGCCAGCTTCCAACTCTGGCCTCAGCACCCCCTCCTCACTGCCCATGCTCAGGGTCTGTGCCCCGATGGGTGCCCCGCACCCCCACACCTGCATTACCTATAAGCCACTGAAAACAGGGACCCCTATTTTTCTTCTCTCTCTGCTCCCACATGCTGTCTTCTCCCTTTGTCCAGAATGGTCTTGCAAGTTCCACAAACCCATGCAGGCTAAGGACGCTTTCACTATTGGTCTTAATTACTTGCTTTATCCACACTGTATGGATGCCGCCTCTCACTCTTCATTTGCATGCAGCATGAAATCCCTTTGAATCCCAAATATTTAATGATTTTCCTTGTTCCAACACAGATCTGAGAGAGGGCAAATGCATTACAGCGGTGTTTGGCTGCAAAGCCAGCCTGTGTTCCCAGATGGAGTGGGCCGCCCACAGGAAATGAATAGGGCTGGATCAGAAAATTGGACAGGCCAATTATACCCAGCCAGGTCTTTTCCGAAGAGCTTTGTGATTTTGATTCAATTCCCAGAACAACAAACATCCTATGTTGAAACACAGTCTCAGAAACATAGTCCAAAGCCAATGTGAAACCATTCCTGGGCTGACCCCTACCCACAGGGCTCATGGGCCAAGCTGGGGACAGTCTCAAATCGGGGACATTTTCCTCAGTTATGGATTTGGTTATTTCCGATTGGTCTTGTTTGTTCTTGGGGAAAACCTATTACATAATTCTGAGGTTTCGTTGCCTTCTCTGTCTTCCAGATTCATCACTGTCTCCCTTATTGTTTTCAGCGCTTTGGTTTTTTTTTTGTTTTTTTTTTCCCCACTGCATTCTGAGAGCTTGTAAAAGTTTTTCTCCACTTCACTGATTCCAGCTTTTTTGGGTCTGATTTTAGTGGTCTGTTATCTTTTGGGTGTGTGCCTGTGAAATCTAGCATCCACACGAAAGTGTATGACAACACACTACATATCATATCAAAGAACCATATTCAAGTAAACACCTGTGAACTCATCAAGAAATTAATTATTGGGGGCCTGCCGAGTGGCACGTTGGTTAAGAGCTGGCTTGGGACGCCAGCTCTGAGCAGCAGGGCCCTGGTTCGGATCCCACATGAGGGCCAGTGACACTGACCTC
>NW_017731491.1:1789821-1796302 GCF_001890085.2 Hipposideros armiger | reverse complement strand
CTAGCTGTTCCATTTGCTGCCGCTCCCTCATGGTGGCTCTTTTCGCATGTGGTTGGTAGAAATGGGCAAATCTGTAGAATTTTGAGTGGGAAAGGTTATGGCCAATTGCATTATCAGTCAAGTTGTCTTTTTTGTAGAAAGGCAACAGCTGTTATCAGATAGCAAAAGCCTCGGAAAATACACCATCCACATGCCCTTATTTAAAAAGATGACATAAAATTATCCACCAGCTAATTATGAGATAAGTCAACAGTGATAACTCAAGGGACTATAAGAAAAGAAGGAATATAGACACTGATGTTAATTTTTGCCTTCTAAGAATCCACTCTGATGATATAATCTAAAATATAGTCAAAGATCTATGTACACAAATATATATCACAGTTATTAATAAGAGGGGAAAAAAGAAAATACTTAGGTGTCCTGAATTAGCAGAATATCCATATGACAGACTGTTTTACAAATAGTTACTAATTACACTGAGAACTACTTATGATATAATGTTAATTTTAAAACATGGGTTCAACAATGTAAAGAAAAAAGACACACACACAAAGAGAAATCAGAAGTAAATATGCCAAAATGTTAACAGTGATTGAATAGACAGACTATGGATTTTGTGTGTTGTGTGTATCACTTTGTTTTTCTATGCATTGTAAATGTCAATGATCTGTATTAATTTTATAATCAGAAAAGAGTAAAATGCATACACTATTTCTTAAAATGAAAATTTCTAAGGGTAACAACAGTTAAGAACTTAAATATATTGGGGCCATGATACTGATTCTGACATTGTAGTCTACAATTTATTCTCAACAAATCATCTTTTAAAAAGGGGGAGAATTCAGATCATGTCTCTCCTCCCCTCCAGANCCACTCCTGATCCCTCTGCCCTGTTCTACTCTTTCATCTCCCCACTCAGCATCTAACATACTTTGTAATTTCTTATCTATTAGTTTAGTTATGTTTATTATCTATTCCCTCTCTCCTCCCCCAGCCCTTGCTGGAATGTAAACTCAGGACGGAGATATTTGACCGTTTCGATCATTGCTGTTTTTCCAAAGGTCTAAAACAGTACCCGCACATAGTAAACATTCAATGACTATTACATATGAATGAAAGAATGAATGAATGAACAGAAAGTAAAGTTGTTAGAAGGAGTTTTGGAGGCAGACACACCTGGCTTCAACCTCTGGCTCCATCAATTACTACTTGGTGTCTTTGGGCAAACGACCGCTTTTCTTTAATCCTCAGTTTCCCCATCTGTCACATGGGGACAGTAATGAGTACCTCACTGGGCTCCTGTGAGGATGAAGCTAGATACTTACTGTCTGGCTCATAGTAGGTACTCAGTTAATGTCCGCTACTCAATGCCAGGCTGTATCCCTTTGGCATGCATGGGTAGGACAGCTGGCTCAGGGGACTAGAGCACAGTAGTAAGAAAGTCAGTTCCCTCTTGGATAGGGCAGCATCTCAGAGAGGAAAGTTCTTTCTCTGGTGCATAGACACAGGCTCAGGTAGGCACCCCAAACAAGGCAGGGAGGGAGTGAGTGGGAGACTGCTCCGCACCTAGGGGAGAAAGGGGGACTAGTGGGTGCCAGGAGCCTCCCCCTCCTGCCACTTGCACATGTGTGGGAGGCCAGGAGCCTGCACTGATAGTGGGTCTGCTTGGCAGAGCTGTGGCACGTGGGAGGTGACCAACACATTGAGGAAGTGTGACCATCTGGGTCCCCTGGGGACGCCCCGACAGCAGCCCAGAGTGAGTTAGACGCAGATGGCGGAGAGCTCAGGCAGCCACCCAGCCGCCCACCCGAGCGCCACCAGCCGCCCACCCCTGACTGCACTCACAGGCCTCCGGAGGGGCCCTTTGGCAAAGCTGTTTGCAGCAAAAATCCAAACTGCAAGTAACAGCAGGAACAGGAGAGAACCAGCGTGGGGAAACAGATGGCAGCCTGCAGTGAGCGCAGGCTGCCTGCCCGAGAGGCAGGTGCCACAAGGAGGCTGGGCTCGGCTGGCATGACTGCTCCCCATGGGAGCTGCCCGGGAGCGAGGGGGCCTAGCTTCTCCCAGCCTTGTGCAGGCCTGTGTCAAGGTGGACTCCCTCCAGGGGCCCTAACTGGGCTACTGGTCACCTCTCAGCCTGGGTGGGTTGGAGATGATTTAAAGACCACCCCGTGAAGACACTTTCCTACTTTATTAATTCCTCTTTCAGTCAATCAACAAGCAAGAAAGGGGCCACGGGGAGGAAATACAGACCAAGTATCCCCTTGGGCATTGTGGGACCCCAGCCAGGGCCATCTGTAATAAGATTTCAGCAAAATCAAAAGCGCCCTACTGGGAAAAGGTTCTAAAGCGATCTGAACAAGGAACCAGCTTTCCGTTTTTTTTTTTTTTTTTGCAAATGTCTCTTTCAATCAACAAACATTTCCTGAGCACCTTTTATATGCAAAACACCTAAGGAAACACAGTAGGTGTTGGTACAGCCTGGCCTCCCTCTGAGCTATAATCAGGATGCGTGTGAACCTGGGAAGACGAACAGAGAAGAGCACTCTAATTGTATCAATAAGCTTACAATTACTTACAAATTGGCCTTCACCCTCCTCCTAGCCCATCCCCTTCAGAGAATGCCTGCATCCTTAAAGAAGCCTTCTTACTCCACAGGTACTTTTTAGAAGCTGGAGGAATGCTTTCTAGAATCCTGGGGAATCTAGATTCCAATTAACTTTTCCACTGATTACAATATAACTTTAAATGAGTCACTGTTTTTTTTTTTTTTAAACGAATGGGTTTAAAGGCTAAACAGTATGTGAAATTAATTTCCGGCTTGCAACGTCATGTGTTTAGAAGCCTCTGATGCAGTCTGTCCCAACCTCACACTAACGCATCTGTGAAAGCACGTGAAGAAAGGGCACGCAAACACCAGCACAGGGGGGATCTGACGTCAACTTACAGTTAGTCTCCCTTTGGACAGCAGGCAAGTGGGCTGGATTAAAAGTGTGTCACTGCTCACCTGGGCCTTGCCTGCCCGGCAAAGATCAGGGTGTAGGGCTCAAGTCCTGTGGGCAGTGTTCCTGGCATGGCATGCCTGTGCGGTTTTGGTGCCACACAGGGGCTTGTCTTTCCTCCTCCAACTCTATCTTTATCCTTGAGAGACACTTGCAGAAAATAACCAACCAGGCAGGAGTGGGAAGGAGCTGAACAGGAAGCTGCATCTGGGAAGGTGTATTGCTTTTAGTAAAGCTCAGCAGTGGAAAGCAGGAGAGGCAGGAAGAGCCAAGGAAACAGCATAAACCAGCGTCTGCAGATTTCCATGTCCTCCCTAGTGCCAATGGCCAGAGCGCCAGGTCACGGGAGGGTCACAGGTGCCCTCTCTGTGGAGCAGAGCATCACAGGTAAAATCCTGGACAAAGGAAGGGGCTGGGAGAGGTGTGTGTGCTGCCTCTGGTAAACCCTGGGTCTGTGGAGCTCACAGTATCTGAAGACGGATAAAGGCAAAGGCACATGCACAAGACAAGACACAGGTAACCACCAAAGTCAGCAACCCCCCCCCCCAAAAAGGAATTAGTGACATGGAAGAAAAGCTTTAAGATTTCTGTGAATGGAGGAAAAAAATGAAAGGAGTTGAAACTGACTTGGTAGAAGATGATGAATACAGGAGACAGAATGGAAATGCAACCTTTAAATTAAAAGTGCTCCTGAGACGAAACAAGAATAGTTTGGAACAAAATAATAAGCAAAAAGATAAATGAAAAGCTTCCCTGAATCAAAGATCCAAATATTTATGTTCTAGGCAAAAATCTATGAAAATGACCTAGGCATAGCCTGATGGAAATTTTAATTTCCAAATTCACACACACCACCACCACCACCAGGTTATTTAAAGGGGAATAAAAGCATAAATCCGGCTTCAGACTTCTCCCCCATGTCTCTGTTCCTGCCTTGAAAACTACTTTCTGATGTGTATTAGATCTTGTCACCCTGCTTCCTCTTCTCTCAACTGTGACATCAAGGGCATCACTTAACTGTCGCCTATGCTGCATCCGTGGAACTGTCTTCTGGTTCACAAGGTCCTTCTTCGGGTTCTTCAGGCATGTCTGATGTGCTATTTAACCAGTACACTGAGGGTGGTTTCATTCCCTTTTCTGTTTCTTTAAATCTTGAACACATGTCAGAGTTTTTTAATTTACCANCCTACACTCTTGGTTTCCTGGGAGCACGGGTGAGAGTTTCTTTAAGTCGTACAGCCAGGAGTGGGGTGTGAGGTCAAGCATCATGCGCTTGTCAAGTGCCAGGCGAAATGTGGAGATGAACCAGCTGGGAGCATCTGAACGGGTCTCTCTGATTTAGTTTGCAAACAGCATCAGGAGCTGGCCCATGACTATGACATGACCCTCAGCAGCAGGTAAAGTTCAAGGGTCAAGGGGACAACCAGGTGCTGGGACCCAAAGCCAGGTTCAGAGATGCAAGTAGATAATAGTCAGGGCCAGGCTGGGCTTCAGTTGTGGGTGTGTTAGCCCGGTCTGGGCTGTAACAACCCACAAAGTAAGGACAAGGAGAATTGGGGCAGGGACCCAGGAATCACCCAAAGTGTTGGGGATCACTATTTTGGCAACTGAAGAGAAAGGGGCGGAAGGGCCACCTCCACTCATTCATCCTGTCTTTCTCCAGCCTGCAGGCCATTCTCGAATAGAAAGGGCTGAGGGCTTATTCCTGAAGGCAGTGGTCGCTGGCTTGGTAGAAATCAGGAGGAGAAAGGTGGTCTAATGGAAGAGGCTGTCAGACAGCCCAGGTTCAAATCCCAGCTCTGTATGTCCCTGCTGTGCCACCTGGGACTTGTCACTGAAGGTCCCAGAGCTTCCATTTGGCTAGAAAATGGGGACATGGAGCCCCACGCCTAGCCCAGGGGAGGATCCCCACAAAGGCCGGTTCTCTTCTGCTTTCTTGTTTCACAGAGGGATTTTCTGACACCTCAGTGGGACAGGCATCTTGAGTTATTTCCTTAGGAGAGGGGTTGGGTGTGCTTTTCCCGGGCTGGACACCGCCTAGGAGCTTAAATACTTCCTGAAAGATGGAGCTACACTCTACTCCCCAGTCTCCACCTTCGAGACAGCTGGCTAGGGGGAGGGGCACAATCGTGCCAGCCAATGTCACTGGGCATCTGAAAAATGGGCAGGAAAATCTAATGATGCAAAATTGTATTCAAATTAATGCAAGAAAATGACCCAATTCAGATGTTTTCTCCCTAGGTTTTCTCCCACCTCCCCAGGGGCACAAACAGGAGAGTATGTATCATAGCAGGGCCAAACAAATGAGGAGTGGGGTGGGGGTGGGGCGGGTGAGCTGGGCTGTGGCGTCAGGACGCTGTCACACCAGCACATCCACAGAGATACTGAAGCCACTCTTCACCTTGTTATTCTCAATGTCGGTCACACAGACCAAAGGGTTCCCAACACCACGATGGCTGAGCACCCCGGGATGGCTGAGTTAGTAAGGGGGAGAGCCAAATGCTAGAAGCTATGGTCCATGTTCCTGATGGGCTAAGGGGCTTCCTATCAGATCACATCAACCCACCTCCCTACCCATCCTGGCCAAAGAGCCTCCTGGGACCAACTCCTCCATGCCCGCCTCAGGGAAACCGAGGACCCCACATGTAGATGGCGGGGAGCCTTGTTGGCTCCAGCATGGCATGTCCCCATCGGGCCACTTGTTCCCCAGGGACTGCTGGCCTCCCTGCTACTTCTTTCAGGTCTTTGCTTACATTTCACCTTCACATAGACGACCACCCTGGCTGGGCTCCTGTTTTTTGTTTTTTTGTAATTTGATAAAATACAGAGGGTGCCCAAAAAACGAATACAAATTTAAAGCAAAGAAACAAACTGTTTTTAAAATGTATATACATTTTTTTGGGTACCCTCTGTATACATAACATAAAAGTTACCATTCTAACCATTTTTAGGTGTACAGTCCAAGGGCACTAAGTATATTCACACTGATGTGCTCCTGTCCCCACAATTTTGAGACCTTTTTCATCTTCCCAGATTGAAACTGTGTGCGCATTAAACAAAAACTCCTCATTCCCCCTCACCCAAGCCCCTGGCAACCACCAATTTACTTTCTGTCTCTATGAATTTGACTACTCCAGGGACCTCATATAAGTGGGATCCTGCAATATTTGGCCTTTTGTGTCGGGCTTGTTTCATTTAGCATAATGTCCTCAGGGTTCTTCCATGTTGTAATATGTGTCAGAATTCCATTCTTTAAGGCGGAATAATATGAATAATAATAGGTCTGGACCACATTTCGTTTATCCAGTCATCCAGTGGTAGATTCTTCAGTTGCTTCCAACTTTGGGCTATTTTGAATAATGCTGCAATGAACATGGGTGTGCAAGTATCTGTTTCATGCCCTGCTTTCAATTCTTCAGGGTATATATCCAGAAGTAGACTTGCTAGATCATTCATTTTTTGAGGAACTGCCATAC
>NW_017731491.1:1785318-1786321 GCF_001890085.2 Hipposideros armiger | reverse complement strand
CCCCTTTATCCTGGGTACTGTATCACCATCTGCAACATGGCAGCATTTACTTTACTGTGTTTGTGGTCTCCCTCCCCCAACAAGAGCTATTTTGCCTGGCACATAGAAGATGCTCAATAAAGATGAGCTGAGTACCGGAATGAATTAGATTGTTAAACCCTCAAGAGTAAAAGGGTTAAAGCATACACTGATCCACTGTGAAATGCACAAAACAGGCAGCAACACCAACCTGATATCTCGAGGACCTTTAACCAGCATTCATCCCACTCCAGAAAAAATCCTTAACGATTGCAGGAAGAGACGATGGATGTGAAGCATCCAAAGGAAAGAAAGAAAAGAGTGTTTGGGCAGACCAGTGTAAGAGTTTTCCATCAGAAAATTCAAGAGCTATCAGGACATAGCTTCTTGTGCAGGACAGAACTCCTAATTTTTATCACAGACTCAAAACCAGCTATTTGTGGCACTTACAATGACATTTTAAATGCTCTTTCTATTTAGCTCTCTCTTTGTTGTGATTAGGTATTTTTCTCATTGAAAAAAGAGGCAATTAGGAAACCAATTACCCTGTCACTCTCCCACCCTAAAAGCAGGCAGGAAAATGCAACACCTGGGTATGGCGTCCACAGGCACCCAGACTCACAGACACGCACACTGTCAGGCCCATCCATGCCTACTGAATGTCCACCGTATGCCCGGTGCTGCAGGGAGCGGATGTAGTGCTCTTCGTCTTGTTAAATTTTATCGGCCTCTAGAAATTCAAGGACAAACTGATAGCATAATGTACAGCCTCACATTCTTTGCCTTAGGAAAGATAAGAAAATTTATCCTAAGCTATTTTGGATTTTCTGGGCACCGCAGGGCTCTGGCGATTAGGAAGGGCTGGTGGTGGGCCCTGTACATGGTAGCTCAGGACTGTCAAGGATGTGAGGGTAACTCGTGGTAGGGCTGGATGGGGGCAGCTGCCTCTGCAGCACTCCACTAAATTATTACGCTTGCTGCATTC
>NW_017731491.1:1782199-1783373 GCF_001890085.2 Hipposideros armiger | reverse complement strand
CTGAAGGCCCTGCTGAGCTCTAGGTCAAGAAGCAGGTGGAGGCAGCTGGGAGCTTGGTTTTCCAGGGCACAGGGACTAAAAGTGCCCCATGGGAGGTGGGGGACCAGAGCCAGAGTTGCTGAAAATGGCGACTGGTGAAGGAATTTCCCACCTGAGAAAAAATGCTGAAAAAGTCAGAGGCCCCCCCCCCTGCCGCCCCAGACTAGAGCTAATCTAAGAACATGAACACTGAGGGGAGCTAGAAGCAGCATACACACAGCCAGAGACTGGCTAGGCTGCCAGCAGCTTTGACGACTGGCTCTGGGAAAAAAAAAATCCCATTATCACCATGGACACACAGCTTATCACTAAGCTAAGGCACCTGGCTCTGCACTGGGGCACCCAGGACCCAGGTGGAGGCAACGGTGTAATCAGTCAGCAAGGAGAGCTGGGTGGGGGGTGATGAGCAGGGGGAGAAAGAGGGAGAAACTGACTCCCACTCAAGCTGAGCACACAAGCCCCATTCTGGAACACCCGAGGAAAGCTAACGTTAAGAAAGACGACCAGTACCACCAGTAGGCGGGAGAAGGTCTCAAAGGTGTAGTGAACTGGAAGGCAGCACTGAAGAATTTACCCAGAAAGACAAAGAAGTGGACAAGGAAGAGCAGTTGGGACCTACGGACGATGGGCTGGAAGCTTCTACAACGTCTCCAGCAGGATTTCCAGAAGACGAGACATGGGATGGCAGGACAGCAATATTCAAGGAGAGCACCACTGAGAATTTTCCATTACTGAAGACATTTTATGGATTCTCAGATGAAAAGCACATACCAAGTGCCAGGCAAGTAAAAAAAAAAAAAAGAAAAAACTAAACAAAAAAACCACATCTGGAAAACCAGGGGTACGCTCCCTTTGCCGGGCTCATTCTGTCCCCACGATCCCCAGCCCACGAGCCTCCCCAGAAGCTGCCTGCCAATGTCCTGCTCAGGTTTGGCCCCACTTCTGATCCCGATACAGGGAGAAAAGCCCTGGGTTTGGGGGGTTAAGAGACACAAGTTCTGTTTTTGCTTCACCGAGCCTTGATTTCTTCCCCTAAAACGGGGTCAGAACTAGAATTGTAGAACCTTAGCACCAGGAGGGACTTTGGGGGTGGCGCCATCACAGCAGACCATGGCCGCATTGATGCCAAGCATCT
>NW_017731491.1:1681484-1781714 GCF_001890085.2 Hipposideros armiger | reverse complement strand
GGGGAGACCTCGATCCCACATTTGGTGCAGACTTTCTACAAGAGAGAGGACATGGGAACATAAACACTTGAGCTGCTTCCTCCTTAGCTGAGGGGCTGGGGAACTGTAACCGAGGAACGCTTTGCCATCTTCCAAAGGGATGGCTTTTGCTTTGCCATCTTCCAAAGGGCAGAAAAGTAGGTTACCCAAAGGGCACACAGCTCATCGAAAACCTGTGGGTGGCTTTGGGGGCACAATGGATGCACCGTCCATGGATCTCCATGATACAGATCCACCCCCACAATTACATTCTGTTAGGAACACATCAAAAATAAGCTTGCTGATATTCACAGCTGCATCGTGCTCAATAGCAAAGAACTGGAAACAGCCCAAACGCCCAACACCCGAGGAAGATCCAAGCACCATAACGGATTTAGATATGGCCTGTCCACAGCAGGCTGTGTCCATCCCTGGAAATGTGGGCAGGAAATGATCTTACTCAACAAAGAAAACATACATGTGTAGAACCACACAAAAATATGTGCCTGACCAGGTGAGATGATACAGTGAGAAACACCAGTGACAGCTTGAGCACTTGCTTTATGCCAAGTCTCTTCACTGAGTCATCCCAGGAACTCTATTATATAAGTATAAGGCCCATTTTACAGGTGAGGAATCTGGGGCCCGCAGTAGTTTAAGAACTCGCCAAGTTCACCCAGCAAGTAAGTAACAGACTCAGGTCTGATGCTAGAGTCATTATATAATTTTCTCCAGACGTATAAGTAACCAGAACCCAGTTTCTGCAGTGTTTTTCCTTCTAAAGTGTTGCTTAAGCTTATAACTCCTAAACACATATTTTGCTTTCCCTAAACGTACAGCAACACGCAGTGGTGGGAAAGGCCAGATGAGACATGCCGGGAGGCAGAGGGGTCTTGGTGGGGCTGAGACTTGTTCCCAGCCCACCAGGCAAAGTCTGACTTGGTGGCAGCAGGTCCTCTGAAAACTGTCACGTGGGGCTAATCAACCTGAGCTGCCACGTGGAAGCTGCCTGGTCCCTGCAGGGCTGGGGGGTTCTCTTGCCCACCCCTCCTCCCACTGAGGGAAGGCTGGATCTGTTGCTTGGCCTTTTCTGCAGACTACCAACTGAGCAAGAAGCACACCTCTCCACAGAGAGGAAAATGTCACCAACTTGGCTTCCCAGAGCATGTCGTCACTGCCTGATTGGGCAGCTGAGCCCAGCACCACAGGAGGTGGGGAGCCAGCTCTCTGATATGTTCTTGAGGGGTATGCATTTGTTATCATCTAATACTCAGATATGAGAAATGTCACTTTTCTTTAATTTCTCCAAATAAAACGTAATCTGTTCCAAGCTCCCGGCTCTCTGGGTTAGCAAGAAAAAATCCATCCCACTCACAACTGGGGCCCCTCCCCAGCTCTCTTGACGGTCCTGGGCTTGGGGTCTTCCGAGATGCGACACCTCTGGGGAGGGTACCCTGTATGGGGTGCTCACTGCTGTGCTGCTCTTCCTCTGAGCTCCCATGTCCCTCGGAGGCGGAAGGGACCTGGCCACTTCTGTGCCAGGCCTGGGTTTGCGATCTGTGCCCAGCTAGGGCCAGCAGCCTGTTCCCTGGAGCTGCCATCCCTTCCCCCTTCTCCACTAGAGCTGTCTCTTGTTACCCCTCCCAATGCTTGCCCCAACCCTTCTACCTCTAGGACAGGGTCCCCCATAAGCCCACAGGGTGGGCCTCAAGAAACGCATGGGCCTCTCCTCCCGGGATACGGAGAGAGGAAGGAGATGCGAAGGCTGTTTTCCTTGCTAATACCCACTATCTGGTATAAATAAATGGCGCACATGTGAAAATAAGTGTGGCCCTCCCTGAAAGATGATATTTTCCTACTAAATTTTCTATAGGCTTATAGGGTTCAACATCAGCTAGCTTTCCAAGCACACAGAGTGCTCTGTCCCCACCCAGTTAGATGTTGGTGATGGGAATAAGGAAAGAATAGAAGACCAGCTGCTACCATGTACTGATCAATTGTGTGTTCCAGGAAACAAAGTATGAAGGGGGTGGGTTTTATGATCTCCATTATACAGATGAGGAAACTGAGGCTCAGAGATGTTAAAGACTACTCAAGGTCCAGTTAGGGACGATCAAGACTTGGGAGGCTCCCTTCTTCCAGACCTCAGGAGAGTTAGATAACACCCTCCCCTGCCTGGCGCCAGGGAGCTGGTTCATGTGCCTGGCGGTGTGGCTGAGGACTTTCAAATGAATGGGCAGGGAAGCGACATGGGGTGACCTGCGACAAAGCTTTGCTGGGGATGGGTGTGTAGCCGCATGTGCTCATCAGCTCCATGACATCGGTTCTCGAAGCAAAGACTCGGTCTGGGGCGTCTGGCTCTGCCGCCTCAGTATCTCACAGGAGAGAGGGTGGCCGCTCTTCACAGGAAAGAGGTTTCCAGCCGCAGGCAGGGAGCCCAGGCCCAGCGACCTCCCCAACAACACCCCTTGGGCTTCCTCCCAGCCTCCCTCCTTTGTGGCCACTCCGCCTCACACATTCAGCAAAGGATGGGGGAGTATGGCCTCTGCCCGTCTTAGTCAGCTCTGGCTGCTGTAACAAACATGCCACAGAGGAGGCGACTCAAACAACAGATACTTATTTCAGTTCTGGGGGCTGGAAGTCCCAGATGAGGGTACCAACATGGTTGGTTGGGTTCTTGGTGAGGGACCCTCACATATGGCTACCTTTTCACCGTGTCCTCAGGTGATAGAGAGCGAGCTCTGGTATCTTCGTCTTCTTATAAGTGTACAGATCCCATCATGGGGGCCCCACCCTCACGGCCTCGTCTAAACCTAATCACCTCCCAAAGGCCTCACCTCCAAATACCATCACACTGGAGTCAGGGCTTTCACATGTGGATGTTGAGGGGACAGAGCCCCCGACCAGGACTGGGCCCCTTCCTTTGCTTCTGTACATTGGGAGCCCTAGAAATGGACTCATCGTCTCTCTCAACCCTGGATCACGCAGAGTCCCCAGTCCGCCTGGGCTCTCCATCTCACGCTATCCTGTACTGTCACCGATATTATGTTCCAGAAACACCGTCTGAGCCCGTTCGGAGGTCTCTCGGCTTGGTGCTCTGGGTACAGCCTTTGGATTGAGGCAGGCCTGATTGGGCCCTTGGGCAAACCACTTAAAGCCTCTCTAAGCCTGAGATGTTCTCATCTGTAAAATGGGTTACTATTTATTCCCTAGGGTTGTCTTGAGGATTAAGTGAGATACACATCAAAATCGACCAGCACATGGTAAGCACTGAACACATGCTGGTCGTCATTATTAGTGACACCCCCTTGTGTCCTGCTGTAAAACTTGCATGATTTCCTTCTAGACCTGCACCATCTAATGTGGCAGCCACCAGTCACATGTGGCTATTTAAATTGAAATTAAAATTAAATAAAATGAAAAACCTAGTTCCTCGGTCACACTAACCACATTTCAAGGGCTCAGCAGTCACAGGTGGTTGGTGGCTATCGTATCAGACGGCACAGAAATGGACCATTTTCATCACTGCAGGGAGTTCTGTTGGATGACGCTGGGCCAGAGGACCCGGCTCTCAGCCTTAGCATCTTAAGAGTCACCATTGGCCCCAACGGCCTGTTCCCATTGCTCCCCCAAAAGGCCTCATTTCCAATCAGACAAATGTGCCCGCGTGTTTGCTCTTGTCAGCCTGTCTCCTGTCTCCACTCCACCCCATCCCGTCTGACTCCTACCCACCCTCCGATTTACTGATTCCTGTAACCATCACCTGCTGAACGCCCATGTGGAGCATGGCCCTGTGTTGGGAGGACAGGGTCCAGGCCTCATATGCTCCCAGTGAGTCATCCAACGCTTGGTCCCAGGTCAGCCTGCCAAGTACAAGGGGGCGTGCCCAGCTGCATTGCAGGAGTGACATTTAAGCAGGGTTTGAAGGATAGGGGTGCATATGCCCTCGATAAATAGCATCTGATTGATTGAACAGCTATGCTGTTTGGAGGCAGAAAAAGAAACCAGGAGAGAGTGCATAAAGCTGTGTTCTGTTTTCTACTCAAAGACCATGGCACACAGAGCCACTTGACCTGGGGACAGGAGTGGCGTGGACCAGTGGCCCTTCAGAGGCTGGATCAAAGGCTCCCATTCTAGGGGGGTTGGGGGTGGGGGTGGACGAATGGCATCTCCGAGATGTTCCCTCCTCTCCTTGCACTGTGGTGCTGTTGGGGTGGGGGGTAGCATGACAAGGCACAGGCTCCCTGCCCAGGCACAGCCCTGTTTTCAGGCGACCAGCCATCACTAGTGGAACCCATGGTCAGATCCCACCATCTCTTGGTTGTAGTGTCTCTGCCTGGGGAATCCAGGCCAGCAAAAAAGATAACCTGCTCCAGCTCAAATAACACAGACTTGCTGCTCTATTAAATCTTGGATCAATAAGAGAATAATAAGCCATTTCCCATATGGGCTTGTTCTTTATTCCCAGGTTCCAAAAAAAGAAAATTAAACAAGTAGTATTTTAAAAAGCCAGTGAGAAAGAGTGTGAGCCAGCTGCGACATTAACTCCGTGCAAAGGAAACACCACACAGCCATGTCAAGGACAGCCCTGGGGACTGGGGGTGGTCACTTGCTTCCCTGCCTGAGATGGGCTTCCGTTGGGCAGAAGTGCCCTGGGCGAGCAAGCACTGGCTTTCTGGGCTTGGCTGCCTCGTGACCCTTGCAGCCTGGGACTGTGTCTGAGTATTAAACAAACCAAGTCTAGCTTCTGGGCCTGACTCAGAGCAGAAGTGACAGAAGTCCAGGCCTTTCGCCTGCACATGCTCTCTCCTCACTCCTGCCTCAGGCACTCCATGCATTCCTTTTGCAAATACATATCCCAGCCCAGAACACACATGGGGAAGGGAGTGATTCAGGGTGTAGCCCACAGGACACAGGCTTTGGGGGAGGAGAGCACTGAGTCTGCCATGTAGACGTAACCTTGGATTTGTTACTAACCTTCTCTGAGGCTCATTTCCTCTTCTATAAAATAGTGGTAACAGGTAGACGCGTGCCACCATTGGCAGACTCAAGGGAGATGATTCATAAAAGTGCTGAGCACAGTACACGGTAAAGAGCAGGCAATCACCACGGTCCTTTACCACATGCCTGTATCCATGAAGGATGCCAGCACCCATCAGTCATACGCGCCAAAATCCAGAACCATCCTCGGTCCTCCCTCTCCCATGTTCCTACCCAAAGAACCCTAAATCTTGCTTGAACTGTCGACTCCTCTCTAGCACCTTCCCCGATCCATGCTGCCATCGCCAGTGAGGCCTCCCGGCAGATCGCCTCACCCCCACTTTGGCCAGTCTCCAGGTGGTTCCCGACACAGCAGCCGGAGTGATCTTTTCAAGATGCAAATCGAATCATGTTTCTTCTCCCATCCCTGCTAGCCTAAAAGTCTCCAAAGACTTCCTGTTGCTCTCTGGATGAAGACTACCCCTTTCACACGGCATATGGTATCTGCTCAGGCTAAACCTTACTTCCTTGCCAGCGCCTCCACCTGTTCCTCAGTCTCCCTCTCCACACTCTGAGCCCCAAGCCAGTCCCCTGGTCCTCACTACGCTTTTCCTGCCACAGGATCTTGGCATCGGCTGCTCCCTCTGTCTGGGATGCACATGGCCACACTCTCTCCTCACTAGCCTATGCATCCTTTAGACCTCAGCAAAAGCACCACTAGCCTTCCCTGGCTTCTTACTTGGTTACAGCTTCCATAATAGGCTCTTGCCTCTTCTCCTCCATGGTCAGGAAGTGTACCCTCATTCATGTGGCTATGTGACTACCATCACTTCCCCTACCAGGCTGTCGGCTCCCCGAGGGCGGGGACCATATCTGTTACTGTTCACCTTCCTGTTTCCAGTGATTGGCACAATGGATATTTGCAGAATCAATGAAGGAACAAACAGGAGCTACTTTTAGTGTTACAGCTGAGAAGGCAAGGTGTGGGCCCTCCTGGAATGTGCCTGTTGCTGGGAAGACAAGACACACAGAGACATGAAACACTCACTCGGCAGCACAGGACAGGGTGCTCCCCCATCCACACTGAGTGATGCCAACTGGTAGGGTGATGGGAGAGCCTGCCCAAGGGATAGAGTGTCCGGGGGTGGTGGGGCTGTTGGCTGGGCAGGCCTCACTCTCAGGGTATGGGGCGTGAGTCCCGGCTGGCCCAACCACAGGGGAAATGACACCAAGGGTCCTTTGTTAAGGGAGGGTCAGGGATGTGAATCCTCCCCACCCCCGACCCCCCCGCCCCACACGCCCCCACTCTACATGACCGCTTCTGCCTACAGGAAGTATACTTTCTCTGCGAGGCGCATCAGAGCTCAGGCCTCTTCTTCCCAGGCTGGGCCTTCACATCCTCACTCTGAGTCCCCCACCCATTTCATACAGAACTCCCAGCTCCACAACGGGGTTCCCGAGCTGACACTGATCAGAAGAAGGGAGGGGGTGCAGTGCAGTGCAGTGCAGTGCAGGGGTGAGAACAAAACTGCTCAGCATGCAGACACCAACGCCTCTCAGAAACAGTGGTCTGAGAGCATTCAATAACCGGGAAACAGCCATGCCCCCTCGACAGGCCCTGAGGACTTTGAGGTATTATCATCTATCACACAGACAGCGAAGTCCATGATGCTCAGTCAACCAAAGAAAGATGAAATTGTGCTCAAATGTTCCGTACAAGGAGGCCAGGAAAATGTACGCTGCGTTGCAGAAATGAGTAATGAAGATGGTTAATTTGAAAATACTTGGTGCTTCACGTTAACAAACATTTATTCGATGCTAGATGTAAGGCATTGTTCTAGGAGTGACGAGGATGAACAAGGCACAACCCTTGGTCCTCAATGAGTGCCCCATCAAACGGAGGAGGTGATGAACTAGCAAGACTCATTTGGAAAAGGACTTTCCCAAGAGTGCCAACCAACTGAAGTTTGTAGTGAAATGGTGTCTTGCGGGAACTATGCTGCAAATGATGCTTACGGTGCGGTCGTCCTCCCATCCTAATAGAGTAGGGAAGAAACGGCTACATACAAATGATGGTGGAACACACACAAAGCAGTGTGAAGACGCGAACCCACAAAGGTGCATTTCACATCACACAATGTGTTCCCAATGCTAGAAATCAAATCCTCAACAAGGAAAAACCCAATTGTGTTTTAGGAAAAACTTTGCAGAAAAAAAAAAAAAGACATAAATAGAAAGTGAAAACAATCACAGCAAAGCTGTATAGGTACTGAAATGGAGCAATATGCACAATAAATGAAGTTTTAAAAAAAAGCACGTTATAAACAGTATGCACAGTGTGATTCTCTACCATATAAATATGCATATGTGCTGCAGCTATTTAGACATCGATATATGCACAGAAAGATATCTGGAAGGGTACTGGCTAAAATGTAAATCAAATTGTGCTAAGTCAAAATCTATTTTAAATGGATAAGCAGAATTCCTATTTAAAGGAAGCTTATGTTAAATGTTTTGGGAAATCACTCGCCCCAACTCCATTTTTTGACCAGATCTAGATATTTGTGTGTCAGGACGGATTACGGAAGCTGAAACATATGCACAGGTAGGCGGGAGACAGAACTTCTTGGTTGACTGTAGTTCAAAAGTAGATAGTCAGCCCTGCCCCCCACAACCCCAAAATGTCACTGGGCTACTGACCCCTCTGATCATAGGCTCAGTCCTGCTCGTCATCCAGGCTTGGAGGTGTCTCACCAGCCCTGGGGGACCCCGACTACAGAGGGCCAGAAACGGCCTTGTTGCCATAGATTCAGTATCTGGAACCCAAGTCCTCCTGCCAAATGACCTAAAATAATGTAGATATCGATGTACATATAAATAGTTATATACTTTATCGAGCACTTATACTTCACCAGGCACCAAGCGAGGTGTTTTATATAGAATCTCATTTGATTTTCATGACCACCCTAGGAGGTGGGTATTATTGCCCCTGTTTTATAAATGAGGGATCTGAGGCTTGAGGTTAAGTCTCTTGACCACAGGGAGCTGTTTGAGCCCCAGGTGGCTGCCCTGACAAGAGACTTTTCTAAGCCCTCAATCTCCCCCAGAGCCCCAAGTGAAGGCAGGGCTGGCCCCTCCTCCAGAACTACAGACCAGGTCAAGCCTCAGGTGGCAGAGGGCACAGGTAGGCCCCTGTTCATTAGGACACAGCCTGGGGGGCAGTGGGGCTGAGGGCATGCTGACCTTAGCCTTGGCCACTGCAAATACTAAGTCATCAGGGCCCAAAGACGCATAGCCTTAATGCCAGTTGCCTGCTGCTTGGTCTGAGACAGAAGCCAGGAGGTGACCAGAGAAGGACTTCAGAAGGAGGACAAGTCTCTCTGTGCTTCCTACTCTAATGCCCCACCAGGGAAACGCCAGCATTCCTCCCTCCCGGCCGGCCGCAGGTGGCAGATGTATTACCCAGTCTCGGCTGGGCCTCCTCTGTTCACCCAGGCTTCCAGAAAGCTGCACCGCCACTTTCAAGCAGATGAGCCACTGGTGCTGCTGGGGGACCACCCACAAACCTCAGGCCTGTGCAGCCCCAGCTCCCAGCGCCCCCCAAGCCGTCTCTCCCAGGGGAAAAGAAGCACGGCAGGTATTTCAGAACTAGCTTCCAAAACACTCCCTCCCTCCACCTGCCACTGACTAGTCAGTCAGCACCACGTCCTGGGTGGAGAGTAGGGTTAAAAAGGCAACAGAAGCAGCTTATGATCATTCATGGGCGCATAAGAAATCATGCCTGGCATGTGGCTGTGGATCATTTCTGCACTTGAGCCCCACTGAGCGTGTCTGACGGGGGAAAGGGGACTTCAGGCAGGACGGAACCACCAGGCTGGCTGAGGGGAGGATAATGGCTGCAGCTGCCCATCTGCCCCCTCCACCCTCGCCCCGCCCCCCCCCCAAGCCCCGTTAACTCTTCCTGTCCTGGTTATCAACATCACCTCTCAGACCACAGACTGTGTGCCTGGTTTTTGCCTCTTTTCCAGGAGAACATGGGAAACAAAGGAGGTTTGAGCTGTCTCAATGGGGCCAAAGGGGCATGTCACGTGGGTGACAGAGACACAAGTGGAGGCAGTCGTGGTTTCAAAGAAGAGCCAGGCAAAGGAGTGGAGAAGAGGTTATTCAATCTGAAGCTAAGAGGAAGGTTTTTAAAAACCAGCCAATCTAATAATGTGCAATCAAAGGGGGACCCCAAGAGCCACGGCACTCTGTCTTGAGGAATTCATTCATTCATTCAACAGGCAGCTGTGGAGGACACGCTGGGTGCCGGGTATGTGCTCGGCATGAGGTGTTAAGAAGTGCCCACAACCAAAAAAAAAAAAATAGTCACGGGGATTTGTAGTACAGCGTGGGGAATATAGTCAATAATGCTTTAATAACTATGTACAGGGTCCAGTGGGTAGTAGACTTTTGGGGCTATCACTTTGCGAGTTTTATAAATGTCTAATCACTATGTTGTTTTGTATGTCTGAAACTAATTAAAAAAAAAAAAAAGGGGCCATGACAGCCTCTTGGGGGCAAGAGACGTACCAATGCTGGCCTGCATGCACAGAGCATTAAGTGTGACCAAAACTGGAGAGCACTGACGCAGAACTGTGTGCGCACAAGGGGATTATGCACATAAACATGGAAGGGACAAAGGACTGGAGGAGACGGCCAGGGACAGTTCCCAGATCCAGCTCCATCTCAGGCAAGGACCAGATGTCCCACCCCAGAGGCTGGGGTGAGCCCCTCACACATGTGTTTCCGTAAACGTCCCACGGTGGCCAGCAATCTGTGACTCCATCTGGAGTCCCTCTCCTCTGAGGGGGTGTCAGAACCTCTGGGGCCCGAGGACAGGTCAAGCGTAACAGGAAAAAACACATTCAATATTATATTCACTTTTTTCAAACACAGGATATTATTTTGAAATTTCAAAGAGTGTTAAAAAAGAATGTGGAAGGTTTCCTTGTTTAGCAAAAGGTTTGGAAAGGCTAAACGATGCTGTTCTAAAGTCCTGACAGAGAAGGAGAAGGAGCCCCACTA
Source organism: Hipposideros armiger (assembly GCF_001890085.2). Lineage (NCBI taxonomy): Eukaryota > Metazoa > Chordata > Mammalia > Chiroptera > Hipposideridae > Hipposideros > Hipposideros armiger. The sequence goes on along the minus strand of NW_017731491.1, from coordinate 1,771,649 downwards.
GTTCCTGGTCAGGAGGTCATGTGGGGACTTCACACTTTTCCTCTCAAATACTTAAGGGGGCCTTTGGGGTGTCATGGGGCTTGTGTGGAAACGGGCGATAGCACCAACTCTTCTCTAGGTTACGTGAAGACTAGAAATAAATGTGCATAAGAACTTGCCACTCCTGCGAGAAGGGTTCTATCAGGGGTTCTCAAACACAACCCTCCTAAAATCTCCTGGGCCTGGTGTGCACCTCAGAGCCCACCCCTGTCTCAGAGTCAGACTCCTGAGAAGAAGAATATATGGCAGACAAAGTTCCACCATACGCGAGGGCTCCCTGACCCTTGTCAAGCTTTCCATAAACTCTGAACATGGCCTGCTCCACCCTGCTTGGCTCTGACAAGTCCTGGGATTGTACGCCTAGAGCTTTCCTTAGCTCCTTCCTGCCCTAAAGGGAAGAAACCCTTTGCTTCTGCACCCGCCTGCCAGCCCTGGGCTCCTGGAACTGACAGGGCCTGAGCTCATCATGTCACCCAGGCTCCCAGCCGCAGGGCCACGTGACTCCATCTGAATTACTGGGGGATTACGCTCAGGCCCATGGTCTCCGTAGGATGGCCACAGCACACGGTGACCTGTGCCTCTCCAGCTCCACTCTGGCTGGGAGGGAGTCCGGGCAGCGGAAGGCCCAGGAGGCAGAGGAAGCCAATTTACATCCATCTTGCTCCTTGCTGCATGGTTACTTAGAGTTACAACTCAAAATAATGATAATAGCCACCATTTATTGAACACCTATTCCCTGCCTGGCACCATGCTCAGCGCTCAACACACATTATCATTATCACATTTAATCTCGTTTATGTTCACAATGGCCCCTTGAAGAAGGTTTTATGATCTGAACGTCATGGATGAAGAATCGGAGGCCCAGAGATGTTCAGTGGCTTGGCTAAGTCCATGTAATGAGGAGACGGCAGAGCCTGGATGGGGACCCAGTCCACAGTAATAAAAGCGAGAGCTCATATAACACGTACTGTGTGCTGGGCACACAGCGTGAGTGCTTTACACCGATTATTCACTTAACAATGACAGGACTGGGGCAGACAGCATAGGTAATTGGTCTGGGGTCATACAAGGATAGTCAGTGAAGGGCAGACTGAGGTCCTAGTCCTGATCTCGCCTCTCACCCACACTCTCTATGACCCCCACACTTGCTGAGAAGGATGCTTATGGGACCTAGGAAACGGATATCACTGGGAGAGAGCAAGTGGACAGAGTTATCCTATGGACAATGGCAGCCTACTTTCTGAGACAGACATTGGCCATGCCGGGAACACGAACATAGGAATTGAAAGCTAGGCAAAGCCAGCTCCAGTCTCCCCCAGGCCAGCCCTGGTTGCATAACTAACCTCTGTTTTCTGGAAGCCCTGGAGCTGGGACTCCCACTATTTCTCACCCAGGGGTGATTTTATTACTGCCCCATCGGGCAGTAACCAGGCTCAAGCCCTGTTAAAGGAGCCTGCTTCTCACAGCCACAGCCAAAGAAGAGGGTGGATCTCTTTTTTAAATTTTTTTTGTCCTCATGTCCATTGTCCTGAAAATGCTGGGCCCATTTCAGGAGCCCCTGAGCATTAGCACGTGAGCCTGGCTCCTTGGGGGCTGCCACAAAGCCACACTTTGGAGGGAGGACATTTACTGTGGTCGGTACTGACTATGCAAGGACTTCTGGCCAGGTCTGCTGACAAGATCCTAGCTCTGAAATTCTACAACTTCGAGGCATGTGACCAGCTTGTGGGGGCCTGACGTCAAAGACATGAAGTCACAGCCCTGCTTTTGGAAGCTTGAAATCTCCATGAGAAGGTGAGGCAGGGGGTTCTGGTTAGCCTTACACTATCCCTTCCCCTGGAATTTGGTGGGCAGCAACTTGAGCGGCAGGTCGGGGCCAATGATATCAGGAGCATTTAGCAGACACTTCCTAAGGCCCTGCTGCTACCAGGCCCTGGACTAGGCGGAGAGCATGGTGAGGCTCACAGGCTGAGGGGCAGAGAGACAAGAAACCGAATGTACATGAGTATTAGAGCTTTCCTCCCGGGCCCCCACCTAACTCTCCTGCCTCACCAAGCCCACCATGCACGTCCCCCATGCTTTACTGTCTGCTCCTGACACACTAGGTATTCCACCCCTCCATGCTTTTGCCCAGGCTGTGCCTCATGGTTAGTGAACGTCTATGTTTCCTTCAGGTACAACTCACCTCTGTGACCCCCCCCCCCCCCCCCCCCCCCCCACACACTAGTTACTCCCTCCTGTGTACTCCCACAGTGAAATGTCAGGAGAGAACTGATTGCGTCATATGGAAATTGTCTCTCCAGTGACTGAGCTGTTCTAGAAAAAGGACATTGTTATTCATATTTAAATCCCCAGGTTTAGCAGGTGCCTGGCATGTGATTGATTAGGAACGGAGGGAGGGGCTGAGTGACAAGCACAATGTGCCAGTGGGGTTGGGATTCTATTAACATCTGGGGCCTATGGTGGCTAGAGACAAAGTGCCTTTGCTGAGAATATGGATTCAGTCACTCTCTCCTGATTAATTTGTCCTGCATATTCTCAGCAGAAGCTCTTTTTCCAGAACATTCTTAAATGCCTATGGAATTCCAGCTCCTAGCTGGGTATGGGAGGTGAGGAAAAGGAAGGACTCTGGGTTATTCTGAGGCTGCCGGCCAGACAACAGGATGAACAGTGGTGATGTTAACAGAATGGGGATGAGGAGCAGGCGAAATATTCGGCTTTGGACACACTGATATTTGCAGTGTGAGTGGATTCCCTTGGAAAAGCTATCCAGCAGCAGTTGTTACCCAGGACCAGAGCTTGGGAGGAAGGCCTGGTGACAGGGAAAAGGGAGGGCCAGCATATGGTGCAGACTGAAGCTTGGGAACTCAAGAGAAGGCCATGTAGATCAATGAACTTCTGATATTGATCTGTGTGCTGTCTGTGATCGATTCACCACTGCCAGAACAGGCACTTCTAGAGGTCCGAAGCTTTGCCTAACCCTGCGGTAGCTCCAGACCGGGAGTAGTGCTTGGCACACTGTAGGTGTTCAATAAATGTGTGTTTAGACTGGTGCTTGGCACTCTGCAGGTGTTCAATAAATGTGTGTTTAGGCAGAAGGAGACGTGAGCATTTGGGTTCTTAGGGATGGAGCTAGTGGAGGGGGAGAGCGTAGAAGGGAGAGGGGCCACCACAGGGGCCAGGACCTGGGGGAGGCGGGAGGGGACCCAGAGCATAACCACAGGCCTGAAGCTGGATGTAGACAGCCATCCACCAGCCATCCACCCAACAGACTTGAGCTACTAGGCCAAAGAGAATGGAGTGAGAAGTGGCAAAGTCTTGGGGAGACGGGAGAAGGCCAGTCTGGCGTCCACCAGAGCCAAGTTAGCACAGACCCCCCCCCAACCCTGGCCAAAGTCAGGAGACCCCCTACACTCCCCCTGCTCATCCCAGCCCCCCAACTCAGTAAGGGACATTTCGGCCCTTTGGCAGCCCGCCCTATTCCAGAGATCAGCCTTGTCTTCTCTGACTTTCCAGGATCATCGAAACTCTCAAAAGGTCAGTTTATGCGAAAATATATTCTCTTCTCTGCACCACCTCCAGTGCCTGGGACATAGTAAATATCCTTGAAGCCAGTAAATACTTGTTGTTGGACCTCATATTTTTTTATTTGAAGAATACAGTAGACTAGACAAACACCCTCGGGCTTCTTAACATTCTAGTCGCAGCAGCACTAATGATTAATTAGGGACCCTGGTGATGTGCGGGGACAGAGCTCCAAAGAGAGCGGTGACAGGTCTGGGGCCGGTGCAGTCAGGCCTGACCCTCAGGCCTCAGAACTCCCATCCTGGGTTTTTTCATTTATGCTGCGCAAGTCAGCAGCTTGTACCTAGGGAATGGACGGAGGGCTCTGGACACCATGCGGAGGCGGTTAGGCTTCATTATGTAGGCAGTAGGGAACCACTGAAGACTTCAGACGGAGGGCAGAGCACACTGATCAAAGCCGCACTTGAGCAAGATGAACAAGCAGAGGTGCAGAGAATGAGCTGGAAAGCAAATGAGACTCCACCACGGGCAGCCGGAATCCCGGTGGGGAGGCCCTGCAGTGGCACCCGGGTGCCCAGGCCCTACTTTCTGGTGGGTCCAAACTACACTCCTGTGTGTGCCTGGAAACTCAGCATGGCAGATATGGCTCCTGAACACAGGGGTCTTTGGAAAGGCCTGATTTCTCTCTTGGTTTGGAGGCCCAAGCTAAAGGGAGCCTCAGGAGAAAAGCTGGCTTCCTTTCTCCCCCTCACCTCCAGCTGCTCCCATCAGCAGCACAGGGGCCCTGATGCCCTTCTGAGGGGGAACAGAAAGACTAGCTAAATCCACCTTCAGTTAAGGTCACTGAACAGCAAACAGCCACGTGGGAAAGGCTGCAGCAGGAAAAACGGGCGATTGGAGAGCAATGCAGAATCGCAGGCCTTCCCAAGTGTGGCAGCTTGCTGGGTGCAGTGGGTGAGATGAGGCCCGTGTGTGCGCTGCCCGGCCACACCACGGACTGGAAATGTCATTATCTGTTATTTACCACAACAGCAGACAAGAGGCTGCACAAAATTACCGTTCCTGGTAACAGCTGCTAAATAGATTTGCCAACACTGCTTCCTGCTGTCTGAATTCTCTCGAATGTACACTGACCAGACCCAGGGAATAAAGCCACTGAGCTCTGGTGGCAAGGGGCCTGAGGGGGAGACAGACAGGTGTCTCAGGGAAGAAGCCCGACTGGCGTCCCCAGTCCCAAACTGAGCATACAGGCGGTTTTGCCCATTCAGCAAGGGGCTGGCCTCACAGTGGCTCTGTTCATGATTCAACAGCCATAAACACAACCCCTGCAAGCCCCTACATGTGTCCAGCTACTGCCCAGCCACCCCTGGAGGTGTGACAAATCAGGGCAAGGCCCCGGGGCCCACTCTGTGGGGGGCCTGCCTTAGGGGGTCCCAGAATGCCATACCCTACTGTGGATAATTGTTGGCTCTAAGGGCTTTAATCCCTCCTTCAGTGTTGGGGGGCACTTAGTCAATGGTCTCGGCACCCAATTGGCAAGCTGGCACCAGACATCACCTCCCTTTGGGGTCTCCTATTACTTAGGTCTCTTTACTCCCCAAAGGGTATATGGGCAAAGTTCTGAACGGAGCTGTAAGAGTAATTACAAGGCCTTGGCTGTGCCACCAGGAGCAAGTCATGGCCTTGAGCCTCAGTTTCTCCATCTGGAAAATGGGTATAGTCGCTGCTTTCCACCTGCCTACCCCTGGAGGAACATGATGGGCATGTGGCAGCCCAGAAACATCAGAGGCGGGGGACGGGGGTCTCAGAAGCACATGCCAACTCCCACAGTGGCTTCCCCCTGCTAAGAGGACACAGACTCAATCACTTTAGGACACTTCCTAAATCAAAGAGATTTAGGAAGCAAACCCGCCACAGCCTTTAAAACAATAAACCAAGCTGTGTTCAGAAGCACAGAGAAATGACTTTTAGCTCACAGCTGCGGCTGCTGCCACTATAATCTGTGGGGGCCCATGGAGGCCCCTGAGGAGCAGGTTTTGGGATAGTAATGCTTCAAGGGCTGGACCGAGCCTGAGCTTCGCAGGAGGAAACTCCCGGAAGGGCCTCAGGGACCCTCTCCTCCAACTATTTCCTTTTACAGGGGAGGACAAAAGCCCCAGAGGGATAAAGGGATTTTTATCCAAGCTTGCATGGGAAGTTCAAAACAAGAGTTGCGACTGTGGCCAGGTATGCTGAAGCTTGGTCCACCCACTGCAGTTGCAGGCAAAGCAGACAGGGACAGCTGAGATGTGGATGTATTTCACCTGGGGATTTAGGCAACAATGCCCCCACCCCACTCAGCCAGCTATGTCCCTCCTCTGATTTACACAGGGACCAAAAAGTCTTTTGAGAAATAAACTTGACCCACACCCTCAACTAGATTTCAGACACGGGTGGGTACGAGGGGCAGGGGAAGTGCTGAGCAGAAGAAGGCAGCAGAAGCCAAACTGCAAAGAGGGCTGTGGCCCTGGAGGAGATTCCGGCACAGGGAAGAAGCCAGACTCAGCAGGGGGCAGGATGAGGGGTGTTTGGAGTGAAAGAGGGTGGGCCTGGTCCAGCACCCCCACCCAGTCCTGCCCCGCACAGGGTATGTGAACAGCCTGGCAAAGAAGGGGCTTCAGAGAAATGCAACCCTCTCCCCTATATCCTATAGCAACTAAAGATGGTATTAGATTTCCATGTATAGACTTGGGGATGTCTTTAATATGCTATTAAATGCAAAAAGGAAATTACAGAGCAAGGGGTCTATTATGGTCCCATTCAAAAAATATGTATGCATACATACCGGCCAATGTCTGCACACGTGTGGCGAGGGGAGGACAAATGCCCAGGCTGCTAAGGTCAGGGGTAGGGCAGGGGCGTGGTAATAGTTTATAAACTCTGTATTGTTTGATTTTATAATTATTGAGCGATTACTATGTGCCAGCCCCTGTTTCTAAGAGCTTATCCTATGCTTCACTCATTTCAATCCTCACACCACCTTATGAGGGAGGTACTAGTATTAGTCCCAATTTCCAGGTGAGAAAACTGAGGCAGAGAGGCAAGGTAACTTGCCCAAGCCAAGAGAAGAACCCACACAGCCCGAAGCCAGGGCTCTTAACCTCTATGCAAGAACATAAATTACTCTTTTAAATTCCAGGAAAAGAAAACCAATAACAAAGTAAAGGGTCTATATTTCACTAAATCCTTCAGTATTTTGAAGCCTGAACAACCAATCCTGGCACCATCCAACTGGTTCCCAACAACACATGACAGGGAGGGAAAGAAAGCCACACCCCTTCTCACTTCTGAGTGGCCTGGCACCTGGCTGGAGGGCTACTAATGGGCTAGAACAAGGGTCAGCACACTTTTTATGTAAAAGGCCAGAAAGTAAATATTCTAGGCTCTCTGTCGCAAACTCCTGACCTTGCCAATATAGCACTGAAGCAGCAGTGGTGATATGTAAATGAATGGGCGTGGCCTGTTCCAATAGAACTTTATAGACATTGAAATTTAAATTTCATATAATTTTCACATCTCACAAGATATTCTTCTTCCCTTTGATTCCCCCCCCCCCGATTTACAAATGTAAAAACCATCTACCTCATGATTATACAAAAGCAGGTGCTGACCTTCTGGTCAAGTGCCACCCAGCTCCTGGGTCTCTGGTGCAGCAGAGGAACACGAAAGGGGCAGGGTCACCAGGACGGTGGGAGTGGGCTCTGGGGGGCACAGCCTGGGAGGGGACAGGAGCTATCAAACTGGAAACACAGTCAGAAGTAAAGCTGGGGGGGTCTAGGCACTGGCGGCTGTAACTTGGGGTAAAGCCCAAGTTGGGGCTCGGTCGAGATGGACCACGGAAGCCCTGAGTTCTTGGTGGTCATGCTGAAGATCGCCTCACTAGGGCCAATCTGGAGGACGGAGCTTGCTCACAGCTGAGGGGCTAAGCAGGGGAGAACCACCCCTCCCTGGAGGCCCAGCTCTCACCAACCTCTCTGCCCTCCATGCCCCAGGAATGCAGCTTCAACAGCATTTACAGGATGGCTCCTTCTCAACGTGACACCCCTCACACCTGGGTGACCTGACTGCATACAGTAGGTGTCCAGTGACCGGTCCTGGCTCACTTATTTACAGAGAGGCTCTGCCACTTCAACAGCATGACATCCATGGGGGGAAAACAGATCACAGAAATGTCTCCAGGCAGGTCATTTAGGCAGGTTCAAGGGGAGAAGCCAGCTGTCCCCCACCCAACCCTTCCACCATGCTCTACCTGGTGGGAATCTTCTCCTCAACCGGGCCCTCTGTGCTCTCCCGTTACTTCAGTCACCCCCACGTCCACCTCCGGGCTGCCAATCTCCCTCCAGGGCCCCCCTTCACACCCGCAGCCTGGGATCCAGCCCACAGATCACTCGGACCATGCAACTTCCCCCAGGAACCTCAGCCCTACCTGCAGTGACATGCCCACCAGCCCCTCCCCACACCTGCTCCTGCTCCAGTCCAGCCTTGCACAATGGGCCCCAAGCATAAGTGCAGCACACTGGGCAAGGCCAGTGAAACTTGCCACTGACCACGCCCCCCCAAACCCCTATGGTCAGGCAAGGGACTTAACCTCCACACACTTGCTTCTTCAGGGCAAAGGGCAGATCATGACCTCCCAGGGTAGCTATAATTAGGTGGGGGAGGGGCCTGGCATAGAGTGAGCTATCAGTCATTGGTAGCTTTTGTTATTTCTAATTCTTAACTGTCTTTTGAGTCTCCATGCCAGTGGTTCCTGCCTGAATTCATGCCCTTGTTATTGCTAATTGGATAATTCAGCATCCAACAAGCTCTCTCCAACGTACCACACATTCCCCACTCCAAATCTGCCTCTGGGCTTAACCTCCCCAGAGACCTACCTAATTGTCATCCCTGCTTCGCACCCTTTGATGGCTCTGCTGCCTACAGGGCACTTCTCAGCCTGGCACCCAGGGCCCTTCGCAAGCCTTACTTCATTCTCTCCCCTCCCCCTCAGCCTGTCTCCCTCCCTGCTGCTCACTTCCTCATATCCCCAAACCATTAGCTATGCCAAATGCCCACCTGTCCCTGACCCTCCTCCTACCCATGCCCCTACAGAGCTGTGCCACCTTCTGAAATGCCCTCCCCTGGCACCTCAGTCTCCACTCCTTCAGGCCCTGAGTGGAGATAATAAGCTCCACTCTGCAGCCTCCCATACCTCTCCAGGTGGCAGCCTTACCACCCTTCTGCTCCGAGATCACTCCATGCCTTTTGCTCCTAAAGCACTTCTCACACTATGTTGCATTATCTGTCACCAGGGGTGAGCTGCTGGAGGGCAGGGCTTGCACGAAGGTGAGCTAAGTGGGCAGGGTCTCTGGAGGGCTGCAGGAACTGACTCAATGACCATAAGGCTGGTCTCTTTCCAGAAAGCTCTGGGTCTTGCCACCGGGGCTCCAGCGGTTCCTTGAGCCCACCTTGGTTCTTGGCAGCGGCTTCGCTGCCTCTGACCTTGAGCTGAAGGTCAGTGCTCGATGGGATGAACGGAATGGTCTCTGGACTGCACAAAGTGGCAAGAAAGAAGCTACTCTGGGGGAAGAGAAGCCATGCCACGGGCACCAGGACAGCAAGAAACAAGTGTGTCTTAATGGAGTCGTTCTGTCAGCCTGGCAGGCTGATGTTCCAAGATGCTGCGTGGTGTCTCCAATCTGGCAACCGTGGCCAAGTCAATTGCTGCCAAGCAGCCTGGGCAATGAAGGAGCGTCAGAGCGAGCCCTCAGGGCAGGCGAATTAAGTGACTTTTTCTGGGAATTTAGGAAACATCAGTAGCTGAATGAAAAGAATCCATCTTTGTAATGAGACACAAACATGTGTCTTCTACATCTGAATTAGGTTGCAGAGGAGAAAGGTCGTTGCGAGGCCAATGTGGAGGCAACTCAGATGAAATGGCTATTGTTCCAGGAGGCGGCTACTTTTGTGGCCGCACCCGAGGGACAGAGGTGCTGAAGGCTGGCTTTCGAAAGGGAGCGGGGGACATGGACGGGTTTCATCGCACCCCATTCAGGAGGGAGGCTCTGTAGAAAAACTGTCCCTTCCTAACCCTTGTGCACTGTTGGTGGGAAGGTAAAATAGTGTGGCCGCCATGGAAAGCAGGATGACAACTCCTCCAAAAATTTAAAAAATTACCACATGATCCAGCAACTCCTCTTGTGGGTATATGCCCCAAAGAATTGAAAGCTGGGACTCGAAGAAATATTTGCATACCTATATTCATAGGAATATTATTCACAGTAGCTAAACTGTGAAGCAAGCCAAGTGTCTGTGGACAGATGAATGGATCAAGAAAATGTGTTACCTTATTGGGTCTTCAGAAAAATCATGACGTATTTTGTCTATGTTTTTCAAAGGTCATTTATTTATATAAAGTACAAAGATCAATCAATGATATATTGCCCGTTTTGTTTGATAACCTTTTGCCATCTTTCGGTGAGTTTCATAATTCCTCGTTCACAGAAGGACTTGTCTTTATTTGTGAAAAACTGAACAAGGTGCTGATTTACAGCCTCATCTGAATTGAACGTTGTACTACGCAAGGAGTTTTGAAGAGAGCGAAACAAGTGGAAGTCTGATGGCACACGGTCAGGCGAGTATGGTGGGTGTAGCAACACATCCCATCCAAGTTCCAAGAATATTTGACGGGTGATCAAACTTGTGTGTGGTCTCGCGTTGTTGCGATGGAACACAACTCCTTTACAATTAACAAGTTCTGGACGTTTCTGGATGATGGATTCGTTCAAACTGTCCAATTGCTGATAGTACACATTCGAATTGATTGTTTGGTTCCTTGGTAGGAGCTCGAAAAACACGGCACCTTTAAAATCCCACCACACTGAGAGCATAACCTTCCTCTGATGAATGTCTGCTTTCGATGTTGTTTGAGGCGAATCATCACGTCGGGACCAAGACAATTTGCGCACCACATTGTTGTAAACAATCCACTTCTCATCACCAGTTATCAGTCGCTTCAAAAAAGGATCGTTTTCCTCACATTTAATGAGCATATTACAGATGTCTATATGCACCATCAAATGAACTTCTTTGAGTTCATGCGGAACCCAAATATCGAGCTTGCTTATGTATCCCAGCTTCTTCAGGTGGTCGTGAATGCTTGAATGATAGATGTTCAATGTTTCTGCAATCTCTTGTGTCATGTAACATGGGTTTGACTCGATCAATGTCTTTATTGTGTCGTCATCAACCTTGGTGGGCCTCCCTGACCGAGGAGCGTCATTGAGATTTAAATCACCAGCACGGAATTTTGTGAACCATCGTTGGCACTGACGTTCTTGTACAGCATTGTCACTGTAAACTTTATGCAACTTTTCACAAGCTTGACGCGTGTTCTTAGCTTTATGGAAGTAAAACAGTCAAGTATGGCAAATATACACAGTTTGGTCTTCCATCTTCAACTTGTAAAATCTCCAAAACTCAATCAAATCGCTCAATTTTTCTTTTAGAATGAAGCTAGAACTGTCAGCTGTCCAATGACATAGCAATAACATAGATGCGAATGACTCTAGTACTTCCAAAAATGAACTAGTGCCATCTGTTGCAAACATGCGTCATGACCTTTCCGAAGACACAATATATACAATGGAATATTAGCCTTAAAAAGGGAGGAAATTCTGACACATGCTACAACATGGATGTGCTTGAAGACATTATGCTAAGTGAAATATGCCAGTCACAAAAGGACAAATATTATATTGTCGATGAAAAATATCCAGCCTAAGAGAAAACTTATGAGTTTATTTAAGCCAAACTGTTGACAATTGCTGGGAAGCAAAGTTTCAATGGATTGAGAAAATGCTCCAGAAAAAGGCCGTTTTGCAATTTATTTTATACATTAGAATCAAAGGAGGAAGGTTACATGAAATCCATTGGTTGCAGATTAAGGGGGTGGGAGAAAGCAAAGCAGGGAAATCTCTGGGATTGGATAAAAAGTAAAATGGAGAGGGACACTTCTTTTACACTGGTGGCTACAGCATAGTTAATAGTATTTTACAGCACTTAGAGATAGTATTTGGGGAACAAGATAACAATGAGGGATTTTATAGATTCCTGCTCTGGTGTGGGGGTCTGGAAAAAGAGATTACTCTGATATTGTAAAGGTGTGTTATCTTAGATGCAAAAAAAGACGACAGACAGGCTTGAGGTAAAGATTGACCTTTGTCAAGGAAGCTACAGGCCAAGGATGTGACTTCCCGCCATGGCCCATCTTAGTTAGGAAATTTTATGCTCACACCATCCTCTGTGTTTTTTTCAGTCTCCTGAACTTGTCAGGTTTAACATGTGGCCCCTTTTCCGTCCACAATATGATTCTGCTTATATGAGGTAAATAGAGTCATCAAATTCACAAGGACAGAACGTAGAATGGTGGGTGTCAGGGGTTGGGGTGGGTGGGAACGGGAAGTTCATGTTTAATGGGTATAGAGTTTCAGTTTTGCGAGATGAGAAAGTTCTGGAGATGATGGTGGTGATGGAAGCACAGCAACGTGAGAGTATTTAATGCCCCTGAACTGTACACTTAAAATGGTCAATTTTATGTTATGTACATTTTACCACAACTTAAAAAATAAATAATTTAAAAAATTGCCTCCTCCTATTTTGGGGACTCAAGTTAATCCAAGGAGCAGGGTGGGGCAGCCCCCACTCTGCAGGCCCAGTAAGGGCCAGGCCACAAAGCTTGAAGGGTCCTTTGTAGGGTGCTCTCCCTGCCCCATGCCTCCCTGGCTTTCTTTTTCTTTTTTTAAATTTTTTCCCCTTTTTTGTTTTGTTTTGTTTTGTTTTTAAGGAGGGAGCAGCTCACAGTGGCCCATGTGGGGATTGAACCGGCAACACTGGTGTTATCAGCACCATGCTCTAACCAATTGAGCTAGCTGGCTACCCCTCCCTGGCTTTCTTTCTGTTCTTGCTTATGCCACATTCTTCCCAACCCAGTACCTCATCCATGCTGCTCCCTCTGCCTGGGACATTTTCTGCCAGATATGACATTTTCTCGTCATAGTCTCAGCTCAAATCTCACCTCCTCATAGAGGCCCATGCTGTGCATCCAAAATAAAATAGCTGCCTTCTCACTCCCTCCCCACTGGCTCTTATAGTGCCCTATATCCCTCTCCCACTTTTTATGTTTTCGTCACTTTCTGGAATTATTGTATTTACTTGTTCTTGTCCATCTTGCCTTTTCAGGTCATAAACTCTATGGGGTGGATGTAGCACAGTGGTTAATGGCAAGGGTGCTCAGAACCAGACTGCTTGGGTTCAAATCCTGGCTCTACAACCAACTAGTGGAGTGACCTTGGGCAAGGTACTTAACCACTCTGTGCCTCAGTTTGCCTATCTGTAAAAGGGGGATGATAATAGTGCCAACCCCACAGGGCTGTTAGGAGGACTGAATGAGTTAACTTGTGAGAAGCCCTTCGAACAGTGTCTGGCAGAGTGAGAGAGGGAAGTACTAGCTCTTACTATTACCTAGTAGTGGTTATGAGGGTGAGGCCACCTCCTGCCTTGTTCATCGCAGTACCTCCAGGGGCCTGGCATATAGTCAGTACCCAATAAAACGCTGCAAGAAGAATGAATGAAAAAATTCTGCAGAGACAAGCCCGTCATAAAATTCAATTTCATTTGCAAGGATTGGACTAGGGAGCTGAGCTGGCTCCAAAGAAGGTCAAAGTCTCCCCAAGGGGCTGTCTGTCCTCTCACCCGCCAGGCCGTGGCCCCTTAAGGAGGGCTCAGCCAGCCCCAGACGTTTAGCTTTTGCAGTGGGAATATCCTGAGAACATTTGGCTGCTTCTGAAGATCCTGGGAAAGGGGCTGGAAGAGCTATTCTCCCTGGTGGTGGTGAGGGCAGCCAGCTGGCCACTGCTGGCACTGGACAGAGTACAGGGGGGAGGGTGGCCACTGGACAGGGCTTCTGGGTGCTCCCGGGGTCCCTAAAGGCATCGCCCATGCTGATATGGGCACCCACTCTTTCACCTTACAGCGACTTCTCCTGTGTTCATTTGTTCTTTCCTTTTTTCTTCCTTTCTTTATCCTCCAAAATATTGATTATTTTACCTTTCACATTTAAATCTAAAAATCATTCAGGAATTGACTTTTGTGCCTAGTGTAAGGTAAAGGTCAAGATATACTTTTTTCCATATGAACACTCCAATGACCTCGCATTATTTATCCAAAAGACCATTCTTTTCCCACTGCACACCAGTGTGCCCTTTGTCATGAATTAGACTTTTTACTTTCTCTCATTTTTGTCTCAGGTGTATAGAAAGACTGATTTTCTTGTTTGTATATTGAACTTGTATACAACCACCTTGCTAAAGTCACCTACTAATGCTAGCCATTTGTATTTAGATTCTGTCAGATTTCCTAGTTACATAATCACGTTATTCATGGATAATGACAGTTTTAGCTATCATTTTCCACCCCTTTGTCATATATTTCTTTTCTTTTTTGCCTGATTACACTGGTGAGGTCTCCAGTACAATGCCAGATAGAAGTGGTGATTAAGATACAAAGAACTTGTCTTGTTCCTGATTTTATGAGCGAAGTTTTTAATATACAACCATTAAGTATGTTTCTTCGCCTATGCCAGTGGTTCTCAACCTTCCTAATGCCGCGACCCCTTAATACAGTTCCTCATGTTGTGGTGATCCCCAACCATAAAATTATTTTCGTTGCTACTCTGTAACTGTAATTGTGCTACTGTTATGAATCATAATGTAAATATCTTTTTGTTTTCCGATGGTCTTAGGCGACCCCTGTGAAAGGGTCGTTCGACCCCCAAAGGGGTCGCGACCCGCAGGTTGAGAACCGCTGGCCTATGCGCTTAAGAAAGCTACCCCTGCTTCTCCAAGGAAGAGAAAGCACACAGAGCGAATGCTTTGGTCTGAAGGAATGGACGGCAGCACGACACAACAAACACCCCTGGGGGACCTAGCTCCCCGTTACCCACTGAGCCTCTGTCCTCTATCTGTGACTTGGGAACAGCCTCAGCTCCCCCATTGCCCTTACAGCTTTGTCCTGAGGACCAAACAGGGTGACTTCTGTGAAAGCATTGTCACAAAAGCATTGTCAGACTCACAAGGCTGACAGTGGTCTCAGTGTTCACTGTTGGCCAGAGCAAGGTTGGCCTGAAGGCGGGCACAGGGGATCCTGAGCTGGGGGGGGGGGGGGGGGTGTGCGCGCGCATGCGCGCGCCCAAGTGTGTAGTGTGATGTGGGGTGTGGGGTACAAGGGGGTATGGGGGCATGTGGGAGTGTGGGCGTAGGTGGGGGTGTGGTATATGTGTGGGGGTATGGTCTGGTGTGGTATATGAAGATGGAGGTGAGGTGTGAGGGGGTGGGGGTTGTGTGGTTCTGGGAGGGCATGGGGGGAGGGCAAGGGGGGCAAGGCGAGCCGAGGGGAGGTCGGCCACGGAGCTTCTTCACCACCGCCCTGAGCCAGGCCTGGGGCTGGGACCTGAGAGCAGGGTTTTCAAACATAGGGAGAATCCCCGGGAGGGTTTGATAAATACAGTATCTTTTCAGTAGGTGTAATGGACCGAATGTTCGTGTCCCCTCAGATTCACAGGGTGATGCCTTAACCC
Organism: Hipposideros armiger; assembly: GCF_001890085.2. Classification (NCBI taxonomy): domain Eukaryota; kingdom Metazoa; phylum Chordata; class Mammalia; order Chiroptera; family Hipposideridae; genus Hipposideros; species Hipposideros armiger. Next base: position 1,756,432 of record NW_017731491.1, on the reverse strand, counting down.
CCAATGTGATGGTGTTTGAAGGTGGAGACTAAGGGGGTGATTAGAGTTCCATGAAGTCATAAGGGGGGGGCTCCCGTGATGGGATTCGTGGTCCCTGGGTTACTTCCAGCTCCCCTGCTGGGGTCTGGAATGACCCCCACCTCTCCACACACACAGCCTCTCAGAGCCTTGAGCAGGGTAAGGGGCAGGGATCAGGTTCGAGCTTGGCCCCTTCCCTCCAGTTTATCCCCATCCTGGACGGGGGATGCCTGACCCCCCTCCCCTCATCCCCACCTCCCCCGGACTTTCCCAAAGGGCTTTGAGCAGAGTGCAGGGCTACGGGGTTGCCTCATCTTCTTTCACAGGGACTCAGCACACATTACTGAGACCATGAAGCTCCTCTGCACCCACACAGTTTGGCTGGGACCAGAAAAATTCCTATTATTTCTTCCCTTGCATGATGATAACGCCTCTGGTGGGTCCTCCTGCAGCCCTACCCGACCTCCCATCGCTGGTGAAGCCCGACTCTCAATTAAACTGAAAGCTGGCTGACTCAGACCCTAAGCAATTAGGAGTGCCAGGCCTCTCTAATTAGCCAGCCGACCCCTCTCCCTTCCCATCACAGCCCTCCCGTCGTGAGGGCAGGCAGCCTGGGCATGCGGGCCCAATTACGGAGGGGATGCTGTGGCGAGGGCTGGCATCATGGGTTCCACCCGCACGCTTGTTAGCTTGTGGCTGCTGAATGCTACCAGGGCTTTTGCAGGGGATGGCTCCATGGGGCCGGGAGCACCTGAGGACCTGCATCCCAGCCCTAGATCTGGACACTTCCCATGCCAGAGATCTCCTCAGCATCCTTTCTCGGCAGCCTGCCCAGGCCCACACGCCTCTTGGCACCCATTGAAAAAGGAGACGAGGTGGAAAGTGGAGATAGAAATAAACAGTGAGGCGCCCCCACAAATCAGAGGAGAACTCCTGATGCCCCTAGTTAGGCCAGTACCCTGTTAGAGCTCTCTCAGACTCCCAGGGCTGCCTCCATAACCCCAACCACAACTGTAATTCATTATCCACGGTCCTTTAACACCTCCCTCCTGAGCAGCAGGGATCTGTGTGTCTTTACACTATATCCCTCTGTGCCTGTACCAGTAGGCGTACAATAAATATTTGCTGGCCGAGTGAATGGATGACAATGGCCTCCCCTCCCAAACACCAGAGAGCCCCTGCAGGAGCCAAAGCTTTGCAGGAGGATCTGAGGCTGAGTCGGCCTCGTGATTCTCCAGGGACTCGGCTCCAAAGTGACCAGCACCTGACAGAGTGGCCCCAGGGTGTCTGTGCAATCATCTGTGATTATCTCCTGGGGGGCCCAGGGCTCTAAGGACCTGCCCACTCTGATCAAATGCAGCTTGGCCCTCAGAAAACTCTTCCTTCCAACGAGCCCCATCTCCTACACCAAGATCTCAGCTCTGTCCCATGTCTTCAGGTTTCCTTGCTCTTGCCCCTTGACCCTCCTCCAAGGTCCCCTGCTCCTAAGTCAAATCTGATGTCATCGCCTACGTTCTTTCTTCTTTCAACACATTTCTCCCAGCCCTTAGGGCCTGTGTCTTCACAGTCAGGTGCTTGCTCAGCCCATTTCCAGCTATGTGCTTCTGCTGCACTCTCCTCCCCTGCCTGGGAGGCCCTTAGCTCTGCTATCGGCCTCTGAGAAGCCTTCCGGAGCCAACTTCCAGGCAGCCCTCCTGTCTGCTCTCAGTCCTCGAAACCCTGGTCTCAGCCACAGTCAGCATCACTCTAGAGAATACTGTCTTCCCACTTTGATCATCAGGACCTGAGCTTTTCAGTGACTGTTTTGGACACTTCTCCTTTTGGGTGCCCCTAAAGCAGAATGCGTTCACCACGGGCTGAAAAAGGGATGGTTAGTTTCACATGAGGAACTTGTACAGAATCCTGTGAGCAGCTTGGTTTCCATGTTGGCTCAAGACATCCAATGTTGGAGAGCTAAAAAGGCTGCCAGAGGCTTTTACATAAACTACGAAAAATATGGAACTGTGGGAACTCCAAGTTTAAGTTCAAGAAAGCATGAATTTTAATAAGGAGAAGGCGTGGTGCTATGGGCCACATTGCAGCCCCTCACAACTCTTACATTGAAGCCCTAACCCCCAATGTGACTACATATTTGAGACAGAGTTTTTAGTAGATAATTAAGGTGAAACAAGGTCATAATCCCTGATCCGATAGGACTGGTGTCCTTATTAGACGTGGAAGAGAGGCCAGGGTTTTCTCTTCACCATGTGAGGACACAGCGAGAAGGTGGCATCTGCAAGCCATGAAGAAGGCCCTCACCAGGAGCTGAATTGGCCTTGGCCTTGGACTTCCCAGCCTCCAGAACTATATGTGAAATCAATGCCTGTGGGGATTCCACCAAACCTTTTCTGAGATATATGGGAGGTCAGTTCCATCCTTTATAACATGTGGACAGTCTGAAAAGCTAGGACCTTGAAGAGGATTAATAATAACAACAGTCACAACAGCAGGTATCCTTCCCTGAGTGTTCAAAACAGACCCGACATTCTGCTAAGGGCTTCCCTGCACTATTAGCTCATTTATTCCTCACACCAAGCTTACGATGACATAAGCTTGATTACCCCGTTTACAGATGAAGAAACAGAGGCTCAGACAGGTTAAGTGACTTGTACAAGGTGGCACTGTGGCCAAGCTGGGACCACAATCCAACTCCGTCTGCATGGGAACAGCCCTTACTGGCAAACCCAGGAGGACTACCACCCACTCACCATGCAGGGTGGACCAAGTGACCTCTTGCCCTGGCCCAATTACATTCTAGGATCCTCTCTCCTTCCTAGGGCCCTCAATCATGCTCTCTAACCCTCCTCCATCTGCTTAGAATACACTGAAGAGACTGATTTTCTTAGCATATGTCCCTAACTCTATCACCTCCCAAAGACAGCTGTCGCCACCTAACTCGTCTCCAACTTTCACTCGATGCCCCCTGCAATCCACTCGCTAGACAGCAGCTAGGCTCATCTCTTAAAAATAAACCAGATCACATCACACTCCTGCTTAAAATGCTCCACTGGTATCCCATTAAACTTAGAATCAAGTCTCAACTCCTGACCTTGACTTACGCGTCTCTGCGTGATCAGCTGTGCCCACCTCTCACTCCCCCTGCCCCAGATGCCTTCATGGTTTCTGCCTCAGGGCCTTTGTGCTTGATGTTCCCTCTGCCTGCAACACTTGTGCACCCATCTTCCGAGGGGCTGGCTCTTGCTTGTGTTCAGGTCTGAGCTCAGAGGGGCCCTTCCAGTCATACTCTATCGCATTGCCCTGTTTTAATTCACTTCAGAGTCCCCAGACTACTAGACACTATTTTATGTTTGTTTATTTGTTTGTGTCTCTCTTCTCCCACCCCTGGAAAATAATCTTTATGACAGCAAGGATTTCATCTGTCTTGTTCATAGTATCACCAGCACCTAGACCAGGGCCTGCACACAGTGGGCCCTCTATATTTGCAGAATGAATGAATGAATGAATGAATGAATGAACAAGTGAATGAACGTACGACACAATCTTCTCAAGGACAGGTGAAGAAAACCCCAAATGCCCATCATTCAGCTGTGGCCCTGACATACATTCCTCCCACTTTCATTCAGGAACAATTCCCCTCAGGGGCTCAAGGGCTCCTCGCCTTGCCACCCAAGCCAGGACCAAGTCCTCAGCCTCCTGCAAAATAAGAACAATTTCAAATGGAACCGTCCTCTGGTCTAGCCCAGTGCTCCAGGGTACCGTGGGGTGGGGGTGGCAAGACTGTCTGGAAAAGCATTTTCTTCCACCCCCACATTCAGCTGAGGTCTTCCCCTGGGACTGCCACTGTGGCCGAGGAAATGGCTCCCGGGAGCAGCTGGCATTAACCTTTCAGCAGCAGGGGCAGCAGCCTGCCTCTGTGGCAGAGGCCCCAGACTTTTCCAGGGGTTAGGAGATACGGCTCTGTCCCATTGTCACGGTCCTGCAAACCTGAACATTTACAGCAGTTGTGGGGTTGAGCGGCAGAAAAAGGAACTAGGATGCTGTGCCCTATTCTCCCAGGCAGAAATCACAAAATATAACCCCACCTGCCCAGGTGCTGGGAGCAAGATGTGCCGGGTCCCTGTGCCCACTGCTTTTGTTGGTTTCTAGTCCAGGACCTATGGAGGGCTTAAGGAGGAGCTAGCACACGAATACCCATCCCCTCCCTGACACCCAGGCTCCTGCCATATCTCCACTGTTTTTGGGACCCTTTACCAGTTAATCTACATTCCTCAGCCCAGTTTACCACATGTCACACAGCAGGAAAGAAATAAAATAAAGATCTTAGCTGAAATCCTGGCTTTTCTGCTTATCAGTTGCACATATTAACCTCTGTGCACCTTTATCATCCAGCTTTTGAATGCCACTGACGGTGCCCTTGACGAGGTTCCCAAGGGCTTCCATGTTGCCAAGTCCATATTTCTGTTTTGACTTTGTATTTTACAGCCCTTTCAACTCTTATCACCCCATCTCTAGTCTTATATCCCCTGTTACTTCTTCCCAGAATTTATTACTTACTGAAATCTTCTTATTTATTTGGGCATTTTTGATCAAATTTTTTTGGTTCCTCCACCCAAGGTAATCTCAAGAGAGAAGGTTCTTTCTCTGTCTTGTTCACCAAAATAACTCCAGGCTTAAAAAAGTGACTGGCACAAGGTAGTTACATGAGGATTGATTCCAGTAAGATTAGAGTGAAAAACTAAAAAAGTGGAAGACATGGTATCTTGGGAACAGTGTTTTGTTTTTTTTTCTTTTTGATTCTTCTTTGGTTTATTTTTTTGGGAACAGTGTTTCTAACCCAGGAGGGCAGTCCCATGATTATCGCTGTGCCGCAACCAGTCTAAGCTTGAGCAGGAATAAGAATCTAGAAGGGTTCCTTCCTGGCAGGAAAAAAACATAGGCTCCATGCAGTAGAGAATAAAACTGAGATGCTAAATAATCTTGAGGATCAGAAAGCACATTATTCTTTGGTCAATAAGAAAAAGAAAGGCAATTAGAAACTCCAGGAAAAACAAAGAAGTTATTATAAAACGTATTAGACTCAATATGAAACAATTTAATATGTGGCACACTTTAGAACCATCAGTGGAGTCTAATAAGAACAGGGGAAAATCCATTTGACCTCCCTGAAAAGATCATTCTCATTTGAGAGGGCAAGAATCAAGAGAACAGACCAACGGAACAGGAAGTGCAATCCTAGCATACTATTTGGCCCTGAGGAGGACTGTATTTTACTTAATAACAATTAATAACATTTATTGAGCACTTAACATGCCAGACAAGGTTTTTAGAGCTTTGCACATAATATTTAATCCTCACAACTCTTGAAGGTACATATTATCATTATCCCTATTTTACAGATGAGGATGGTGAGTCATGCGATATTAAGCAAGTTTCCTGAGGTCAGATGGTTAGTGGAAGAGCTGTATTCCTAACTGGGCCCATGAGACCCAGAGGCCCACTCCCCAGGGCTGGCCTTAGAAGACAGGCCATTTGACCTTTAGCCTCCAATCCTTCTTGCCAAGAAGCATAGGGTACCATGTGCTTACACATGTATGCACACACACACACACACACACACACACACACACACACACACATTCCTGGTGGCCAGGATTCAAAGCCACAGAGCAGCAGGAGAGCTCGTCCAGGCTGGGTAGCCAGAGTGACTGGGCCAGAGCAGGGCCTTACCTTCCTGCAGTCTTTGCAGAACACCGATGAGCTGCCCAGGAAGCCCAGCACCTCCCCACAGAGCAGACACTGGGAGAGGCCGTTCCCCATCACGTTGCGTCTCATGGTCTCCACCCGCTCCACCAGCCGCCTGTAGCACAGGACACAGAAGTCAGATGGGATGTGCTTCGTGCTTCCACCCCGACCACTGCCCACACACGGCTGCCACGAGGCCCCAACACTACACCAAGGCCCATGTGCTGTTTCCTTACCTAGGGTACTGTTCCCTGCCTCACCTCTTTTCCTAATGATTAGGCTAACTCCTAATCATTCATGTACTCACCAGTATTAATTGAGCACCTATGATGTGCCAGGCCCCGGGATTATTATAGCAAACAAGCCAGAGACAGACATGGTCCCTGCTCTCATGGAACTCATGTTCAGTAAAAGGGAGAAAGTCCAGAAAAATAAGTAAATAAGCAAACTGACTTTAGAGGGGGAAGTGCTTATGAAATAAAATAAGTGGGCAGGGACAGGGGGCGTGTTAGATGGTCATCAGTGAAGGTCTGTCTGAGAACATCTGAGCTGAAAGCTAAAGGGTGACAAGGACCAAACCATGTGAAGAGCTTAGGGGAGGAAGCTTTCCAAGCAGGGGGAACAGGAAGTGCTAACTAAGGTCGGGGGTGAGAACGGGCCTGACACATTAGAATGGTAAAAAGGCCATTGTGGCTGCTGCCTTGTAAGCGAGCGGGAGCCTGGGAGAAAAGGAGGCTGGAGGGGTAAAGAGGGCCCAGATAACACGGGTTTAATCGGTCACAAAATGTAGTTTGGATTATTCTCTAAGATCCCTGTGAAGCTGCTGAGGAGTTGTAAGGAGAGGGGTGATTCGATCTGAGTGACATTTTTAAAAGCTCACTCAGGATTACAAGAGGAGTGGAGGTGAGGAAGCCAGCAGGAGGTGGTGGGAGGTCCAGGACAGGGAGATGGAGGCTAGGACAGGCTGTATTTCAGAGGCAGCATGGATGGACATGGGGTGAGGGGAGGGAAAAAGGATCCAGGATGATGTAGCAACTTCTTCATTTGAGCAACTGGACAGATGAAGAAGCTGGAGAAAGAAAGAAAAAGAGCCCCTCTTTGAACCTCTGATGCTGAGTGCCCGGGAGCCTGCCCTGAACCCCACTAAGCCTGGCGTAGGTGCGTCTCCTCGGGGGTCCCACGGTCCCTCACCCCACTGTGACCTGTTTCATGACAACTTGTAAGGGAATGCTACCATCTCCACAAAACTGGCAGCCACTTCTGGCCGCTGTATCACCAGTGCCCAATGGACATGCAGTGAAAATGCTTGAATGAATGAAGGGCAGAGTGCAGATACATGATCTCCTCTAATTGTCACAAGCCCCCAGTGAGGAGGATGCTACCTCCCCCCCCCCCATTTTAAAGATGGGAAGGTTGAGGCTCAGAAGATATGAAGTCACTTGCCAGGGTCACACCAACTCCTAAGAGGTGGAGCGCAGGTCCATCCCCAGGCCCCCTCTCATGACAACCCCACACTCTCCCCTGAGGTGATCAGGCCTTTGCTAGGGGCTGAGGGAGAGCAGACTGGGCATTGAGGCTGCCTCTACCCACATGCCCTCAAGCAAGCACTCCTGACTTCCACGGGGGTCATCGACCCTTACCCAGGGACCCGCAGGGACTCGGGAGCAAACCCAGCTTCAGTCCTGGCCTGATGCACTTGTTCTCAGGGACACCTGTCAGTGCATCCCGGTGCCTCCTAACTCTCGAAACACACAAGATGCACCTCCTCCTTCTGAGATGATGAACCTGAGGCACTGCCTTTTGGGTCACTCTGCACCCTGCCAAACCCAGTGCTCGCAGAGGGGGCCCGACGATGTGAGCGGCACAGGAAAGTCCAAGACAGCAGCCCGGATGGGTTCCCACTGCATGGGGAGCCCACATGAGACACCACCACCACTCCCCGCACCCTCTTCTGGGGGAGTCCGAGGGATGCAATGCTGGCATGTCAATCATCAGCGCGAGGTCTGCAGAGAGCCTTGCAGGGTCCTGGGCAGCACAGGGCCAGAGCCCGGTTAGGTGGGGAAAAAAGCAAAAAATAGGCAACTGGTCTGTGTGGTCTAACCCTTTTTGTAATACAATGATAATAACAGGTCAGTATCATTGAGGCATATACATTAAATGTTTGGATAGCATTGGTCTTTGAAGTGGTACTTTCACTTTCTAGGGCTGTGCCTTCCTACAGTGTCTGACTTTTTTAAATGATCATATATTTACTAGAAAAAGATAAATAGAAGAACAAGGAGATCAGAATCGAATTAACTCCTGCCCAAAGCAACACACTGCATTTGTGTTTTCCCACTTGTGCTTTTGTGTGTTTTCCCAATTTTAGAGGACGTGTAAATTGCTTTTGTAATTAAACAAACAAACAAAAAGATACAACAAAGCTGCCTGAGAACCGTACAGTGGTCAGCTCTGGACGCTGGAGACCAGGAGACGAACTTAGAACAATGTGGAGAGTGTCTCCTACTGGAGTCTTTGATGGGACGACCCAGGTTTGGCCTCGACTTAAATCCCTCCCTGCTGGACCACAGCTGACCCTTAAGAGTGAAGAGCTGAACGATCCTAACGTGTTTTGCCCCATTCATTCATCCTCCCACAGCCTGGGGCCCACACTTCAGCTGCTGTCCCCTTCTTACAGAGGGGTGTATTGAGGCTTTGCCGCCTGGGTTATGGGTCCGCACTCCAGGAGTGTTCAGGCAGAGCCGACTCGCTCCCCGTGGTGAAGAGCCAGCCTTAGGGCCCAGGGCTCGTCTCCCAGCCCACTCGTCTGGCACTCGGTGCCCTTGCTCTCCTCTCACCGATCCGCCCCTGCCCCAGCTCGGAGCAGCCCTTACCCGATCCTCTGCTGCTCCATGACATCGAGCTGCTCAGCCCTCTGGATGACCTGCAGGATGGCCTCCACCTCACCTGTGCTGAGGCACTGGCTCTTCCTCTGCTTCTCTGTCTGGTAGGTGTGCACAGACCAGCCCGTGTGCAGCCTCGAGAGAGAACAACACAGAGGCCTTGAGGCCACCCCAATGCAAACCCCAGCACTCCTGCCACATCCACAAAGCCCCCCCTGAGAACAGTCTGAGGAGGGCCCAGCTGCTGCGTGTTGGGGGCGAGGAGTTCAGGGAACAGGGCAGACATGAGGCGCCAAGTGCTGGCTCTGCTACCCTCCAGCTACTGGGCCCCACGGACACAGCAGCACCACCTTAGCACCTTCCGGGCAGGAGCATGGGAGGCGCCCGCTCCACAAATGGAGAAGGCCACCGCCATGGCGCGTGAGGTTTTGAGGGGGGGGGGTGCGCAGGAGATTATCAAGAGGAGAATGAAAGCCTAGATCTGAGTTATATAAGCAAGTGAGATGGAGTTTATTACGGACTAGGAAAGAACTCTAATTAGGTTAAAAATGAAACTTGAGGATAAAAGGAGATACACAGCATTTTGAAAACTAGAGGGTTCAAGGACAGGAGGGTAACCAAACTGCATGAGAGGGGAGGTAGCAAGGATAGGCAAGATGGCGAGATGGGGCTGAGGCCCGGCCCAGGGCACTCAGCCGTCTCCACTCCACGGGGCTTTAGGAGTGACACCTCCTGAGGCTGATCCCAGGGGCTGAGGGGAAGAACTCAAACCCTTTCTACTCTCCTGGATGAGGAAGGAGTGGCGGCAGCAGACCAAACCCCAAGCTCCCTGCCCTGAGTCTCTGCTTCTCCGAGACACTCTGTGCCAGGTACTGGGAACACAGGTGGATAAGACGGCAAAGTTGCTGCTTTGAAGAATTACAGTATGTGGGGGGTGATTGGTGCCCAATCAGTTACACAAATATTTATTTAATGGAAAATTATAAGAGCTATTCATTCGATGCATATTTATTGAACAGTCACTGTGATGCCAGGCTCATTAGGTGCTAGAGATATGCTGCCGGGTGGAACACGCAGGTGGGCCTTAGGGGGGTATAGAAATAAGGGGGATTCACCTAGTCACTCAAAGAAGGAAGGGCACAGCACCAGTGAACACAGCTTCTAGCCAACTCACTCTGGGCCCGCCCTCAGCCAAGGCTTCCACAGACCCATTACCCACCCCTCTCCCGCCCCCCGCAATACACACTGGACCTCCTGTCGTCCTGCAAGGCAGGCCTCTTCATTTCTCAGGAGAGCAAAGAGGCACAGCGCAGTTAGATGGCTTTCTAAAGGCAAGGCAGGAGTCAGCAGGCCTCCCAGCCAGGGAGCTACCATCTAGCACTGGTGACAGCCCTGTCAGGCACCCCCAGGCCATTCTCTGAGCCTCATTTCCTGCCTCCATCTGATCACCCACCAAGCCACCAATTTACTTTCCATCATTTGATCTCCTCCTTGTCTAGTCAGGCCCTGACTCCCACTTCAGGCCACGGCTGCCACCAAGCATCTTGTTCCCTGCAGGGTGCAACGCCCCTCCACACAGCCAAAGGGGGCCGGCTCAAGCTGCTAGATATAGACGGGCTGCAATCCCCAAGGGAGAACCTTCAGTGGTGCCCAGCACCCCTCTGTCCAGCCCCTGTATGGTGCCCGTCTCTCAGTTCCCCTGGCCTCACACGGTATGAGTTACCAACAACTGCTCCGAGTTCCCTGAGCGCTGGGCTGCGTGAGGTCTTCACACCTTTGCTATGCTGTTCCCTCCACCTGGGGAACCTGTCCCTCTCCCTAAACCCTCTTTCCACTGGCTCATTCCTATTCTTTTAAAGACTTGAGCCATGATCCACCAGGAGGCTTTTCCTCATCCTCTCCAAGATGGGTTAACAGTCCATCTTGAGAGTTTTCATAAGACCTGGGCATAGCTCCATCACTGGGCTTAAACATTATGCTTGAACATTATTTTGAGGCAAGTTGGGACCCTCTGTCTCCTCTTCAGAATGCGAGTCTCTGGAGGACCAGGCCCTGCCCCATCTCACCCCTGCCCACCTCTCCATCTTCCTTTCACTCCATTCAACAACTCGCTCACTCTCTGCATTCAAGTCAACACTGGCCTCCTGACAGGTTCTCTACATGCCATGGTCCTTTTGCCCCAGGGCCTTTGCACATACGGTTCCTTCTGCCTAGAAGCTCCTCCCCCATATTTCCATCTAACATTCACCCCTCCTCCAGAACCCAAGGTAAGCATCACACTCTCAGCTAAGCCTCTCCTAATCCCCAGATTAAGTTAGATCCCCCTTCACCCCCACAGCCTGTTTCCACTGTCAAAGCACATGGGTAATTATGTGTATAGAACTCACTCCTCTCCATCAGTGCCTTAAGACGAGAGACCACGTTGGTCTCATTTGCTGCTGTGCAACCAGTGCCTGGCACACAGTACGGGTTTGGAAAATGTTTGATGGTGGCTGGAGGATGGACCTGAGCTAGAGCCAGAGAAGGTAATTTCCCCAGGCTTCCCAGAGGAACTCTCCATGCAGTGTCTGGGTATGGGGATCTGTAGTACTCTCCTTTACAAAGCCTGGCATTACAAGGAGGCTGGCATTACATTACAAGGAGCCTGGCATTACAAGGCAGCACACCCCGGGGAGGAGATAAAAGCATTTGCTCTTCTCAAAGGCGCTACAACAGCTTTTGGCTGCTGCTGTGCACAAGACAAGGTCAGGGAGAACTGAAGGGAACACTAGAGGGGTAGCCAGGGGTCACGCCAGGCCCTCCTGTAAGAGCACAGCTCTCCCTCGCTCCTTGTACCCAGCCAAGGAGGACATATCTTCTCTCCTGCCAATCAGAGGAGTGAGGGAGAGGGGCTGGTTTCCTCCCGGGTCTCTCCCCTTGCCAGGACTGAGCCATCCCAGTGACAGGGACAAAGTAATTGTTGGACAAAGATTCCTGCAAATCACGCAGGACTCCACTCTGCTTGGTCATATTGGATTAATTTTTCCCTCCTCCTTTGATGTTTCAGCTCTGTGTCCCTGCAGGCTCATAACATCTAATTGCAAATTTTTTGAACTCACTCCCATTTGGAAAATGCTGGCTCCCGTAATTGGCACTGTCTGATGGATGAAGGGGACTCTTGGGCTTATCTGACTCCAGGGATCCCCAACTTCCTGGACAGATAGGGAGACAGGAAGGCAGGAGAGGCATCTGGGAGCCCCTGGTTTCCAGCCACAGGGGGACGGTGGGTGGAGACGGCCTGACCAAACTGAAGCTGAGGGGTCACCAGGCTGAGGGATAACAAGAAAACCAGGACCCCAAGGGGAGAAGCCAAAACCAGAGAGACCCTGACAGGAGCGTGAAGGAACCCTAGGAAGCATCAAGGCTGGCTGTCTATTTAAGCCAGGGGGCAGCCCTTCATGCATCTGACGAGCCTTCAGCCTTCAGTCTGTCCTGTCTGTCAGTGCCAGGCACTCAGCTATGAAGTGGGCCTCCAGGGATCAAAGGCTCCCAGCCTCCAGGGGCTCAGGGACTGAAGGCTCAATGACAGGGGAGGTTTATGCTCTTAACAGAGGAGGCACATGAAGTAGTCTGGCTCCCTGCCGCCTGCTGTGATAGAAAGAACAGATCTGGGTGTGGTACCGGCCCTGACAATTACAAGTAAGTGACTTGGGCAAGGAACCTCCCTTTCCTCACTGAGAAATGAAGATAAATTCCTTGCGATGGTTAAATACGTGAATGGCTGTTCAGTGCCCAGCCCAGTGCATGGAGGATGGTGTTTATTAGACAGGCACTTGTCTCCCAGCTTCTCTCTCTGGGTCCTTGGGACTGAATCTTGTGACTGAAATGAGGGAGGCAGGGAAGGGAGGGAGGGGTAGACCTGGCTGGGCCTTGGAGGTACTCACTTGGCTCGCAGGGCAAGCTGCCGATCATTGGGGCAAACCCACTGATCACTCCCGCTGCCAAAGATGGTGTCGGCCATGCTTGGAGCACCCAGCCAGAGTGGGGAGTCACATCTGAGGTGAGAAGAGGAAAAAGAAAGAACACGTCATTGGCTGGGGTGCAGATGGCAGGCAGGGCCCCTTAGGCTCCAAACACTTGGCACTTCCAACCTATCCCCATTGGATATCCCTGCTGACGCCTGGAATCTCACCATCAGAATCACTCTTCCGGCTAAAGACTGTTACCTCCAAGCTCCTCTTTCAAAAGGCTCATAATACTGGAAAGGGCAGCTAGGTGGATCATGTGGCTAAGTGACAAGATTGGACATGACTGGCAGGACATTAAAGGGTTAGAACCAGAAAGAAGAGGCAACCACAGTAATTTTCAACTTGGCTGGCAAGCCCTGGAGGGCATTTGATCTACTTCCAAGTACAGCCCCTGTTGTGCTTGGCACATTGCCTAGCAGGAGGGGCCCGGGGGTGGGGGTGGGGTAGGGATGGTTAGACAGCCTGGGCAGACCCTACACCACTCCCAGCCGTGGGGGACCAGCAGCAGCAGCCCCAGGCACATGGGGGTGGCTGAAGCCAGCCACCTTCCTCAGCTCCGCAAACAAGGTCTTCACAGACTCTGCTCCCCAAGGGGTTCTGCCAACGATCACAGTGCTCTCCAGAGCAGGAAAGAGGGCAGGGAGCAAGAGCTGCACCAGGACCCCCACCCTGCACAATGCAGGGGACACTGTCCACCAGGAATGCAATAAAAATGGCACCCTCGGAAATCCTGTAGGGAGGTGACCCTGCTCCAGCACTTCCTGGTGGTTTAACTTGTACAGTGTGGCTTAGTTGGCTTTCTCCTTGCCACCAAAGACTTGAGGGGGGTAGGCAGGTAGGGTAGGGGTAAGAGAGAGATGAGTTTGAGGGATTCTCAACACCAGGAGCAAAGACAAGGAACTGTACTGAGTTATCCATATTCCCCTGGTCTAATCCCATCTAGGCTGTCTGTGGCTCTCAAACATAGGACTCCTTTGCACCCTTAAAATTAAACTACTGAGGTTCGGTATTAGTCTAGCAGTTCCTCAAATGTTAAACAGAGTTACCACATGACCCAGAAACTACTGCTAAGTATATACTCAACAGAACTAAATACACCCACACAAAAACTCGTATATGAATGTTCGTAACAGCATTATTCATAATAGCCAAAAAGTGGAAACAATTCAACGGATGGATAAAATGTGGCATATCATACAATGGAATATTACTTGGCCATAAAAACAATGGAAGCACTGATACATGCTATAACGTATATGAACCTTGAAAACATTATGGGAAGTGAAAGAAGCCAGTCACAAACAACCACATACTGTAAGGTCCAGTTTACAGGAAATGTCCAGAATAGGCAAATCCAAAGAGACAGAAAGTTGATTTGCAGTTGTCAGGAGCTGAGGTGGGAGGAAGGGAGGAATGGGGAGTGACTGCTAAAGGGTTCAGGGTGTCTTTTTGGGGTGATGAAGTGTTCTGGAATTAGATAGTGGTGATGGTTGCACAATTTTGTGAAAACACAAAACCACTGAATTGTACCCTTTAAAAGTGAATTTTATGGTATGAGAACTATATCTCATTAAACTGTTATAAAAATTCTTGGGCCGGCCGACTGGTGCATTGGTTAAGAGTTAACTTGGGAGCGCGAGCTGTGAGCAGCAGGGCCGCCAGTTCAGATTCCACATGAGGGCCAATGACGCTGCGCCTGCTACAGCTAAGATGATGAACAACAGCTCGACCTGGATCTGGGCTGCCGTAAGCTACTGTGAGCAGCCGTAAACTACCGTGAGCAGCCGGAAGCTGGCGTGAGTGGCCGGCAGCCAGCATGAGTGGCTGTCCAATGGCCAGTGAGCGACTGCCTCAGCCGGGAAGAGCGCAATGATCACAATACCAACATGGGCCAGTGAAGCGACGTCCTCCACAACTAGACTGAAGAACAAAAGGACAGCAACTTGTCTGTTCCCCTTCCCCCAATTCCCCAGCACTGTTCCCATCCCCCCAATTCCCCAATTAAAAAAAAAATCTAAAAAAAACCAAAACACCTTAGTGAGAATAATAGCATTGTTTTACATTTTTACAAATCGATGTGATGTTTGGCTTAACAAAAGGCAGCTGGATGTTCATATCTGATTTTTCATTCAATTTTTTTGTGATATGTGGTTTTGTTAAAGTGCACAAAGGACATCCAGAGTCTCACAGATATATACTAAGGTTGTAAAGGGGAGGAACATTTTAATAGCCTTTTCAGATAATTGTGGCTATTCTTCTTTCATACTGCCCAAAACTCAATATTTAGTTGTTTCTTAAAGATTAGTTATAATGTGGTATCTGAAACTGTATCAATGAACTTTTCATCTTATGTACCTATGTGAGAAAATGGGACCAAATGTCTCGTTATTATGATAAAAATAGTTTTGACATTGTAGACCCCCCTGACCCGTTGGGCCCCCCAGCCTATGGTTTGAGAAAGGCTGTTCCAGCCAATGTCACCCATTTCCATGATAACCAGCAGGGGTCAGCGTGCACGCTGCAGCTAACCGACCCACACAGGGACCAAGCCTACCACCCTGACCACAGGAGTCTCTCTATCCCACTGGGCACATCCAGGCACCCAGTCTCCACTGTGGACCACTTAGGGAAAGAGACATGTGTGGAGACCCCATGGCCAGGCCCAGCACGGGGTGCCACCATCATCAAAGGGCTCCTCAGATTGAAAGTCTTGACCTTCTCCCAAATGAAGCTAACATACAATTCAGGAAAACGCAGATGGCATAAAAAAATGATACTTATCAAACAACTTTAAACAGATGTCCCACTTCTATGCACTATGGTTTGTTTTGTTTTGTTTTTAAATTTCTATTATCCTGCAAATGGCACAGTCACACTGCTGGGTGGGTGTGAAAAGCATTACTCTATTCCAAGCAAACATTTAAAACACACTACAGCCCTGTTTCTTTATTTTTATTTTAAAAATACAGTAGCCCCTCCCCTTATCTGGGATGCTGGATATGTTCCAAGACTCCTTCCCCCCATGGATGCCTGAAACCACAGAGAGCATCAAACTCTGTATATACAATGTTATTTCCTATACATACATACTTATGATCAAGTGTCACTTATAAATTAGACACAGTGAGAGATTAACAACAATAATAAAATAAAACAATAACAATATACTAAAACCACATAATAAAAGTTATGTGAATATAGTTAATCTCTCAAAATATCTTATTGCGCTGCACTCAACTTTTCACTTAAAGGAAGCACGTTACAGCTTCTCTTTGGCATACGTGAACTGCCAGCATGCCTCCTCTTGCGTTTTGGGGCCGTTATTAAGTAAAATAAGGGTGACTTGAACACAAGCCCTGCGATACTGGGACAGTCAGTCTGATAACCGAGACAGCTACTAAGAGACTAGTGGGTTGAACAATTGATTCATGTCCCAAGTGGAATGGAGTGGGACGGCACTAGATTTCATCATGCTACTAACGTAAAACTTATAAATTGTTTATTTCTGGAATTTTCCATTTAATATTTTTGGACTGCAGGTAACTGAAACCACAGAAAGCTAAACCATGGAAAGTGAAAGAGGAAACGACTGTATTCTGGCAGCTTCATGAAATGGAAGTGATGGTCTCTCTGACTGGGAGAGGCTGTTCCCTGGGTAAACTGGGTGCCCCTACAGCCGGCCACCTGTCATTGTCTCACAGATGCTGCTGTGCCTGCTTTGGCCTGCAGGGGGCGCCATGTCTCAGGCCACTGCTGTTAGGACTAGAAGGCTCTGAGCCTAACTGTCCATCCGGGGGCAGCTGGGCACTGAGTATGGAGTGGACCCTCTTTTCTGCCAGGCACCCCCTCAGAAGCAAGGAGCACCACTGGTGACCCCAGAAGGGAGGGGCAAGCCAGGGAACCTCAGGGTGTGATGTCCATCTTCTGCCAAAGCTTCTGAGCCAAAAGGATGCGGAGCTGGGCAGGGGAAAGAGGCAGGAAAAGGAAGGGACCCTGTGCTCTCATACTCAAACCTTCACCTCCTTCATTGTGGGACAGGTGGGGACATCCAGAAGACAGCGGCACACAAACGTAGAGACGCAGCAACTCTTCACAGCCCCAAACGAATCACCCCAAATGATTCTCTAGGGATATACCTCATTTCCCCCCTTTAGGTAACTTCCTACTGTGGCCAGAGTTTTGGGATCACTGGCAAGGGAGCCCCCGAACTAACATTTATCTGTCCTCTGACCCATTTTGAGGGCTATTCTTTGTTTTTTCTTTGTTTTTTTAACTTCAGCCAAAACGACTCTGCAACCACCCACAGGATATTGTATTCTGTTCTTCCTAAATCTAATTGTTTTTCCGTTCAATGGAAAAGAGAGAGGTTAAGAAACTTCACACATCTAACTATGCCAATCTACTAACCCTTAACCAATGTTACTTTCTCTGCATCGGGTCACTGTGCGGTAAGTTCGGAGGGAAGGGTTTTGAAGCAGTGGGGAAGGCAGAGATAAAACTCAACTAGGAGAAAAAAACCCCAAAAACCCATGAAAGTTTGGCTTTCATGCAAACTTACTGGAAGATCAGGGACAAATCAGTTATCGTCCCTGGGCCTCAGTTTCCTCATCGGTACCCAAGGGAGCTAAGACGGATAGGCTGGAGACTGCCCTGTACAATTCCAATGACTGATTCCGCCCTGCCAAGTTGCAGGAGGGAGGCACAGGTGGCAGGCAGGGGAGTAGAGAAGAGTCCTGGGGCGGGTGGCGGGTGGCTGGCGGCTGCTCCAGCCTGGGAAGTGGGATCCAAGCCTTCACCCCAGCCTAGCTGCCAGGCCCAGGAAGAGGAGCACGTCCCCGTGCCCCCTACTCCTCTTACTCCTCAAGCTTCATGGAAGTTGAGCCCATAGAGTCAAATACTACAGAGAGATCTAGGAAGATGGGAGGATGTCACCTCCCGAGGCCTGGGGACATGAGTACTGGCTGGCAGGGTCTTCAATGATGCTGTTTGTGGCTGAGTTCATTCACAGGGCGGCTCCAAGTGAGAACCCAGGCCTCTACCCAGGGGCTGCTGTGCATGGCTGGGCTGTGGCTGGCAACTCCTAAGACACAGCTATCTTTTGCTCACAGAGAGCAACCTCGAGACAGACAGTGGGAGAGGAGCCACGTGTTAAGAAACTGCCAACAAACCCAGCTTAGGCTCTCCAAATCATTTCAGTCTGAGCTGTCTGCCAGCTCCCTGACTCGCCAGCCAACCCCTGTCCCTGGTCTTTCACACCTCCTTGACCAGGTGGCTCTGCTGTCAAGCTGTGTGCTCACCACCACCCCACACACCCCTTCTGGGCTCTGCTCCTCATCTAGTGGCGGTCTTGAGGAGGGCCCCTTTCCAAGGCCCTGCTACGTTGTGACCCATGCCCTCTTAAGAGCTGGGTCCTTAAAACCTCCAAAGAGCAGTGTCATGCGAGCTGAATATGGACGCATCCTTGGATTAATAAATGTCAATCTGTCTTGGACAGAAAGCACATGATGAGGGAACAAAACAGAGGCTTAACGAAGGTAAGTAAAAAGCAGGGAAGGAGAACCCACACATTCACAAGGGGAAGGATGGCGCTGGCCAAGGGCCTGGAGGGGAGGCAGCAGAGGCAGCAGGTTTGTGGGAAGAGGGCTGTGTGGAGCTTAATCTTCCTCCATATGCGAGGAGAGGAGGGCCACGTGGGCCAGCCTTGTCTCTGAGGTCCTTCCGGCTGTGAGAGAAAGAGGTTGAGGGAGAGGGTGTGTGCGTGTGTGTGTGCACGTGTGTGTGCGTGTGTGTGTGTGTGTGTGCGCGCGTGTGTGCGTGCGTGTCAGGGTGGTGGTATGTGTGGGGATGGGGTGGTATGTATGTGTATGTGTGTTCTGCTGGGGAGTGAAGCCGGTCCTGGGGGAGGGGAACATTCTACCTGAGAACCGGTCCCAGAGGTCTTCCTTCTTTGACATGTTTCCCTCTCTCCTTTCCCCTTAGACTGTGGGCTCCCCCGGGGGGTTGTGTCCTCCTTTTCTCTCCATCCACGCACAGGACCAGCTACAAAGTAGTTGTTCAGTGAATATCTGTTCCACTGAACTGATTTAATCAGAGATGGCCTTTCCCGGACAAGAATTCAGACAAGCCAGACGTGCTCAGAACAAAGATGGGCTCGAACCACCTCTGTGACTTGTTCACTCACAGGCAGTTTGTGCCTCAGGATTCCCCAGCGGGTAGCTGTGCCCAGGGGCTCCATCTGACAGCTGAGCCACCTCCCCAGTGACCAGTGTGCCCACAAGGCCTCCAGGTGCCGCCTGCACCCTCTGGGCAACATAAACCCAACAAAGGGTGCACCCTCTTGAATGCTTCTAAACCCTGCGGCACAGGGGCTCAGGGGACCCTACTGAGGGCAGTGGGGACAGGACAGGAGTTGCCTGGTGATGATTTCCTGAGAAAATTCCTGGCGGATGGAGCCCCAGGCAACATTCTGAGGCAGAGCTGAGAAAACAAACACATTTTTACAGGGAGGTCCAATTCTTATCTCCCTAAAGTCAAAAGCTCATCACCCTGGGAGCATTAGACACAGCAGGACAGTGTTGTAGTCACAGCTGACTCTGGGGCAACCTCACATGGTTATCTCCTGGGCACAGAAAAATACTAGAAAGAAATAACACCCTAAATTCACTCATCACCCATCCCCAGATGAAGACTCGACATCTTAACGTAAGGTCTTCCATTTTTTTCTAGGAATTTACATAGAGATTTTAAATAAAATTGGGCTTTTATTACATACACTGCTCTGTTTTCTCATCACACTGTACTTTCTCACATTATTAAAAGTCCTCGAAAACATGCTTCTTAATTGTAACTCAGTGTTCTGGATATCTTATAGTTTATCTGTTTCCTGTTTGGGGGGGCACATTGATTATTTCCAATTTTGCTCTATTATATTCAAGACTAAAATGGGCATCCTGGGAGATACCTCTTTG
Organism: Hipposideros armiger; assembly: GCF_001890085.2. Lineage (NCBI taxonomy): Eukaryota > Metazoa > Chordata > Mammalia > Chiroptera > Hipposideridae > Hipposideros > Hipposideros armiger. The sequence continues at coordinate 1,736,815 of NW_017731491.1, read as the reverse complement.
TGCCCATCTCTGAGCATCTCCTTAGGATAAATGCCCCAAAGAGAAAGGAAGTGTATTTTTTATTTTTTCATGTATTGTTGAGACCACTGTTACTACAGAAACAGTCACAGCCACTCAAAGCTCTCAGCTGCAGGCCCAGTGCCTGCTTTCTCCAAAATGCATCTAGAATTGTTCACAAGAAGTTCTGAGGAAGGCAGCTGTGTTCTGTCAGCCTACTGTGGATTTCTGTATTTTCAAAGTCGGAACACGAAGATGGAAGAACCTATCTGTAAATCCCCAATAAGTTGATTTTAATAATGCGTACCGTCCTTTTAATCACTAAAACGAAGGCCTCCTCTTGGCAAACGTTCGCGGCTACTTAAAAGGCTTCTTCCCCTTTAATGAATTCGTGGGCCCACAATCTGGCAAAGGGAGCACCGGTCTTAGAACCCCGAGTAACCTTGGTGGTCACCTAACACCTCTGCAGCCCAGTGTTCTCCTCTGCAAAGGGCGGGGTCTCTGCCTCCACCACAGGCACATGATGGGGATGAAATGAGAGCAAATGCCTGGGGGCCTGGGAACTCCACAGGGCTACTACTCCAGGAAAACTCTGCTCTTTGACGCCCAACCCTGTAAAACTCACAACCACTTTAACAGCGTGGAAAACACCGCCAGCCTGCAGCAGTCTCTAAGATGTAGCGGACTGTGAAAAAGATACCCAAGAGCGAAACCACCTCCCCTTAGGAAAGGATTACACGCACCACCATGGGGTCTCTACCCCACCCACGTGGGACCAGGACAGGGACAAAGGCAGTGTCCCAGCAAAGACAGCTCCTTTTCACCCACACCTTTCCCCAGCTGTGGTTACCTCTCCCACCTTTAGAACCTAGTATTTTCCACCTCCTTGATTTTATTTCAGGGAAGCTTTCACTGATAGAACTGGGTGGTGTGACTAGACGACCTTGCAGGAAGAGAAGAAATGATACAAGGAATGGTGGGAAAGAGGTGGGGGGAATGGAAGAGCTGAAGGAAACCACAGGGTCTAGGAGGGGACACCAAGGCAAAGGCAAACAGGAGTCACCTGCAAGTGAGGAAGTGCAGGGCGCTGAGAGAGACCCAAAGTGCATCCTCCACATGAGTTGCAAGGGGTTTTCTCTCAGTGGCCGGTTTTCTCTCAGCCGCCAAGCCCTGATGAGTGGAATGGATGGCCCAGCTGACCCATAGACTCAGAAGCAATAAATAAATGTTGTAAACCAGAGTTTAGGGGTGCGTGTTATGCAGCATAATCGTGACAATATATAACTGACACAAATGGCATAAAATCCCAACCCTGACCTCCATATCTGGCTAAACCCCTCCCAGAGCTGTTTGGAGTCTGATTTTCAAACTTGTGAGCAGTGGAAAGGCCAAAAAACCAGATAAGGAGGCAAACAGGAGACACAAGAGGCGAGCAAAACCCACTGTGCTCCCCACCCACATACCAGAGCAAGAGCCCTGTGGCGAGGGGCTTGGGGAAGGGCCCAGAGCCTTCCCAGGTGGCCTGTGCAGGACTGGAAAGGAGCCTTCATCCCAGTGCCAAATCTGAGCTAAGGCCCAGGGAGCTACACTGGAAAGGGTGCAGAGTCTGCATGCGGCCTCTGTAGGAAAGAACGCAGTGACCCTTTAGTCATGCCTGCCCTGGGCATGGGAGGGCACAGAGGCTGCACATTCTCTATCACCGAGCTTGCCATCCCAAGACAGCTAGCTGTGCATGGGCTGGATGGCAGGGGAGGAGAGGAGAGGAGGTCTAAAGGAGGGAGAAAAAGCAGGGACAAATATAAAAGGATACTTGCCACCAAGCCGAAGCTTCCCGAGGCCTTGTACGAGCCCTCAGCTCTACACTCAGGTATTAATATTCCAGGGAACCCTTAGCAACAGCCCTGACATCTCTGTTACTATGATACGAGAAACATGATAATAGCAACAAGATAAGGTGAGCTGAGACATCAACATTTCCTCTACCTGTCATGCTGCGCAGAGAGGATGAAAGATTCAGACAGGAAGCCTCGAAGGCCTGTCTGAAACCTGAAGGAACCTCTCTGCGTGTCTGGGGCTCATTATGCATGAGGCCGGGCTCAAAGGAACTCAGCCCGATGAGACAGGAGCCCCAGGGAAGCTACTGCTTGACAAACATCCCCGGAACTCACCCTGTCAGCAGCTGTCCTGCCATATCTGTCTGCTTCTACAGGTGACTCTTGCGCTGCTCTCCCCGTTTCATTCTCCTCCACTCTTGCCCAAGACTGTGACAAGGGCTTCCCCAATTGGCCTTTGGGTCTCCTGGGACTTACCTCACTCCCTTCACTTGCAACCTGAGATGTCATCGTCCTTACAGGGTAGGTCAGGCCATGCAAGTCCCTTGCTCAAAAACCTTCAATGGCTCCCTAATGCCAAAGGAAAAAACCCAAGTCGCACTGTAGGTCACCCATGATCTGGCCCCAACTACCCTTCCGGTCTCACCAGCCGTCACACCCCTCCACAAAACTTACGCTCCAGTCACCAGAAACCCAGATGTATGCTGGCTGCTCAGCCTTGTTCTGGGAACTTCTTATGTGAACCACCTTTCCTGCACATTGTCTACCACAGAGGCCCAGCACCCACTTCTAGGAACCCTCTAGTTTCTCCCCCTTCAACTCCCATTCAAAATTGACCCCATTGCCTCCCCTCAGCATTTCATTCCACTTTGTATCACAGGGGGACGGTTACTCCTATGAAGACTGCAGCTCTCAGTAAGCATCTTGGTGTCCCTGGGCTAGCACTGTCCTCAGAACATGGCGGGTGTCCACTACACAATTACTAACCTTCAAGAGTTCATTGCAGTGCATGGAATAATGCCCAGCCTCCCCAGGCTGGAATTTAAGGCCTTGTGGTGTGACCCCCAGGCCTTAACCTGCTGGCCTCTCAGCCACACGCAGGCGCATGCACTGAACAGGTCTCACCTGAGACACCTGCCTCTGCAAAGTGGCTTACACCAACTAAAACCATGGGAAATCCAGAAAGGACTCCAACTCCTGAGGAATGGCCAACAATGGCACCTCCAGGCACAGTTAATGTCAAAATGACAAATGACCTGGAAAGGGTTACAGCAAGATTAGGTGAAAGAAGTAGAAGCAAACGGTAGACACACTGACAGTACAATATAACGTTTAGAGGAGTACGGTTTGGGATCACGCGTGAATTTATTCCAGCAATCCTTTCATAAGGAGGATTTAGTAAGAGTTAGACAAACAAGGGCTCCCTACCTTGTCCTCATGGCCTCCGCTCAGATTCTTTGGTGTGACTCTCCAAAACCCTACAGCCCTTGTTCAGATTCCTGTAGCCTTTCTTGTCTGTGCCCTTTGAGGAGCAGTCAATCCTGGTCGCCCCATGGCTCATCTCACGGCACATCCCTGCTGAGCCACAGAGCTAAGCATCTGCTGTTGTCCTCAGAAGGGTAAGAAGCAGCCACTTTTGGCTTCATTGCCCTCATTCATTCCACAAACATGCACTGAGTGTCAGGTACATACCCAGCATCAGGTACATTATGCATCAGGTACATACCCAGCATCTCAGTTCGCTGCAGGGTGAGCAAGAGTTGTTTGTGGTACCCTCCAAAGGTGTCACATGGTGCACAGATAGGAGGCCTTACTTATGGCAGCGGGGTCTTCTCCCCGGAAGTGAACCCTCACCTAAACGCCCCTTCTGGCGGACCCAAATACCTGCCTGTCTCTTTGCTGAATGGAAACCATTATCTCATTCCCAGGCTGAAACCCATGCAAAACCTCCAACCGAGATGAGATGCAAAGCATCCTACTCTTCCACCTCTCACTTCCAGTGGCAGCCCTCTAATTTCAAGTCACAAGCTCTGCCTACGTGTCCTCAGAGGCACAGCATGCTTTTGTCATTTCTGACAGGCCTGAAACAGAGCAGGGAGAAGTCCTGGATCAAAGCGATCACAGGGTTGAGGCTACAGGGTAACCAAATTCCTCGGGCAAGAGACAAGTTGAGAACACACAGGAAGGAGGGGAGCCCCACAGGCTGGCTCCTGGGCCCATAATGTCCCCATCGGGCACATGGTATTAGTCTTCTAGGGCCCGTAACAAATTACCACAAGCTAGGGGGACTTAAGACAGTTCTAGAGACTAGAAGTCCAAAACAAAGTTGTTAGTGGGGCGGAGTTCTCTCTGAAGGATCTAGGGGAAAATCTGTCCATGCCTCTCTCTAAGCTTCTGATGTTTGCTGGCAATCCTTGGCAATCACTGGAATGCCTCGGTTTCACTCCAATTTCTGTCTTCATATTCACTGGCATTCTTCCCTCTGCATCTCCACATGGCAGTTTCCCTGTGTCTCTTGTCTTCAAGCGGCCATCTTCCCTCTGCGTCTCTCTTCTTATAGGGACACTCGTCGAATTGGATTAAGATTACAAGAGAGGGCCGGCCAAGTGGTGTGTTGGTTAAGAGTTGGCTTGGGACACCAGCTCTGAGCAGCAGGGTCCCGGTTCAGATCCCACATGAGGGCCAGTGACGCTGCGCCCTCTACAGCTAAGATGGTGAACAACAGCTTGACCTGGAGCTGGGCTGCCCTGAGTCGCCAGTGACGGTGTAGGCTGCAGTGGGGCTGGCCGGCAGCAGGCATGAGCTTTTGTGAGCTGCCATGAGCTGCTGTGAGCGGCCGTCCAATGGCCGGTGAGCAACTGCCTCAATCAGGAAGAGCGTAATGATAATACCAACATGGGCCAGTGAAACAATGTCCTCCACAACTAGACTGAAGAACAAAAGGACAGCAACTTTTCTGTTCCCCTCCCCCAATTCCCCAATAAAATCTTTAAAAAAAAAAGACTACAGGAGACTCCAATATGACCTCATCTTAACTAATTATATCTGCAATGCTGCTTTCTCCAAATGAGGTCACATTCTGAGGTTCTGGGGGTAAGGGCTTCAACATATTCTTTTGAGGACACAATTCAACCCATAACACATGGAGAAAACAGAGCCCAGAGCCTTACCCTGAGAGTAGGGGACAGTAGGCACGGTGCACCCTCTAGTATGTGTGCATGGATATTTAAGCTATTCTAAAGTTCCCCCTGGAGTTCCTGGGGTGCTAAGGACCAGGAGAAGGGTCTAAGCCTGAGACAGGGAGTTATCATGGTTAATGCAAAAAGAGGATAAAGAAAAATGATTTCCTATGGCTATTGCTTGTCTTGGGAGTTTTGTTTTGTTTTGTTTTTAAAGATTTTTATTGAGGAATTGGGGGGATGGGAACAGTGCTGGGGAACTGGGGAAGGGGAACAGACAAGTTGCTGTCATTTTGGTCTTCAGTCTAGTTGTGGGGGACATTGCTTCACTGACCCAAGTTGGCATCATCATTGCGCTCTTTCTGGGCGAGGCAGATCAGTCGCCGGCTTCTAGACGGCCGCTCACTGTGGCTGCTGGCCGCTCACGCTGGCTGCTTGGCTACACACGGTAGCCCATGGCAACCCACTGCCACAGGGGCTGCGGCCTACGCTGTTGCCGGTGACCCACGGCAGCCCAGCTCCAGGTTGAGTTGTTGTTCAGCATCTTAGCTGTAGAGGGCAGTGTCACTGGCCCTCATATGTGGGATCTGAACTGGGCCCTCTGGCGTCCCAAGCCAGCTCCCAACCAATGCACCACTCAGCTGGCCCTTGTCTTGGGAGTTCTTAACAGGGGGGCTGTGACCTTGGGTGGGAACAAATTATATCTTTATTTTCATTAACCTACAACTGAAATTTTCTGTTTCCTTTATTTATGAATATCAGCAACAACCACAGAATTATTCATACCTGTGCCTTGGTCGTCAACAGAATCACACAATACAGAGTTGCAGATCTGCCAGAATATTATTTAAGCTCATCACTACTTTTAAATTATAATAGTTATTGGACCTACTGCAAGGCTGTTTAAGTAATGCTTCCATAAAGAAGAACACAGATTACTATAGCAAAAGTTGGGCTTTTAAAAAATATTCTGATAACTATAAGTCAATATAATTGGTTTCCTCTGTGCATTTACAACCATTATTTTGACAACTGTTCCATAGACTTGCCAAAAAAGTGGTTGATGGTGCACACGCGCGTGCGCACACACACACACACACACACACCCCAAACAAACAAAAAAAGAAGACCAGGAGATGGAATTAGAGCTGGACACAAAGGTTATCAGAATAAAAATCAAACCTTCAGGGTAAGCAGATGTCCATAGCCAGGGGACGCTCTGCTCAGAAAATGCCATGTCCCCCACAGGGGCTGCTAGGCACCTGGCAGTGAGAGGAGTTCATGCTGTTAGTCTTTTAGTGCAGAAATATCAGCCTGTGTTCACGTATGCAATTTGTGCGTGCCTGAACAGTCCTAGGCAAACAGAATTTTTGCAAAGGAAACCTGATTTTAGTTCATACCTGGGAGCTACTTGTTGGAGAAGCCCAAGAGAAACCTATTTATGAAGTAGAGAAACCTCTGGAAGGAAAACAGGCCCACCCCTTCTCACCTGCTTGGTAACGTCCCAATCCTCAGGTGTGCTGACAGGGGCACTCCTCCAGGTCCCCAGGGGGCACCTTTCCACACTGCTGCCTCCCCCAGAGGCCTCTGCACAGCCACACCAGGACTCCAGCTCTCAGGTGGTTCTTGTTGGGCTCTGCCAGGGACTTCATCCTTTTTCCACCCACTTCAGGGAAGCTGGGGAAGGGACTCTGGCCCTGGGTGTTTGCTTAAAGCCAATAGCCAAGGCAATCAATCCCCAGCTGACCTAGCCTGCTATCTGTGGGCCAGCTGTTCCTGCTCGTTCATGGAAATACAAACAGACATCTCTCTGTTCCAACTCCAAGGTTAAGTACTGGGCTGCCTGGGGGCCAGCTGTCAATTTCTCTGCACACTCCTTGTTCAGCTAGGAAAGGCTAAGACCTCAAACAAGTGGGGATGCCCATCACAGTGAGGACCGACGAGGACTCAGGCAATGGGGGAGAGGTGGCCACCAGAGGGTGAGTGAGGGGACCACCCCAGAGCATGGCTTGGTACAGAGAAAATGAGCAGAGAAAAGGCCAACCAGAGCCACCAGCATTTTGCCAGTAGTTTCTAAGGCGTTTAGGAGGAGCACACCAATTAAAACATTCCTGCATATCCTCAGCCTGACCCTGAGCTACCAAATTAGGAAGGGACAGCAGCCAACTTTATGGGCGCAGCCTACCTGCCGGGTGCTTGCCCCGGGCTGACCACCTGAAGTTCATCATAATCTCAAGGGAATGGCATGACCATCTTCCCTTCCAAAGAAGGGGCTCAGATCCAATGCTTAGGAGGCAAAGCCACTCTCTCAAGACCACACAACTGGCCCCCAGCAGGCAGTTTGACCCAACTGACTGAGCCCAGGCACTATCTCCTTCTCTGTCCTCAAGGAGCCCTGGCTTTAGCGTGCGGTGCCCAGTGAAAACAACAGACCAGGGGCATTCTCCAAGCATCTACCATGCTCCCAGCACCCAGGAGTGTGCCAGGAGTACACAGAAACTGAGCTACGCAGGAACTGGCCAAACAGGAGCTCTGAGAAGGCTTGGAGTTTCCTAGGCTGGAGCAGCCTGGAAGTATTGCAGAGGAGGCAGGCTGGCATGGGTTTCCAAGAGCAGGCAGCAGCTGAGATTAGAGGTGTACAGGCCTCTGTGGGCAGTACAGGCCTCCGCTACCCTGCCTCAAGTGCTGCTATTGTCCCATCCTATGCCCGCAGAACAGAGAGGCATGAAGGCACAGGTCTCTCACAGCCCTTGCTCCCCACCATTCCCATTGCCTCACCCAGGTGCTCCCCCAGACCTCAGTCACCCAAAGGATCCTAAGCGGTTCCCCTGTTTCCAGGCTCCTCCGTCCAGACTCAGCCAATCCTGCCAACAGATGGGCACTCCAAAAGTCTAGCTCTGCTTAGACACTTCCAAATCAAGCCCACGTCCTCACCTGAGAGTTTCTAGCCATCCACAGGCTCTATTCTACCTTGGCAAATGTGTCTCCCGCAAATGGAAACACTTGGCATCATCCCCCGCGTCCAAGCCCACACCTCTTTCAGGCAGCTCCTGGCCGCCTCCCACTCCACAACGATTGCCCCAGCCTGAAGCACTGCTCCTTCCTAGGTATTTTCATAAATGCTTATTCTTTACCGCTTCCCAGCACTTCCCAGTTCCTGGTGGTTTATGTCTGACCTCTCCTACTAGACCAAATGAATGCTCCCTGAGAGCAGGACAAACCTTGTGCCTGGATGATTTTAAGATGTATGCACTAGGGGTGGCTGGGTGGGTCAGTTGGTTAGAGTGCACGCTCTTAACAACAAGGTTGCTGGTTTGACTCCCACATGAGATGGTGGGCTGCGCCCCTGCAACTAGATTGGGAAAAAAAAAATGGTGACTGGACTTGGAACTGAGCTGCGCCCTCGACAACTAAGATGAAAGGACAACTTGACTTGGAGCTGATGGGTCCTGGGAAAAACACACTGCTCCCCAATAAAGTTAACAACAACAACAACAAAAAGATGTGTGCACTGGAACAGCATTGAGAGTCCAGAAATAAACCTAAACATCTATGATCAACTGGTGTTCAACAAGATGTCAAGACTATTCAATGGGGAAAAGAAGAGTCTTTTCAACGAATGGAGCTGGGACAACTAGGTAGCCACGTGCCAAAGAAGGAAGCTGGACTCTTTCATCACGCCCTGTAAAACATTTAATTCTCAATGAATCAAAGACCTAAATGGAAGAGCTAAAACTATAAAATGCTTAGCATATAGGGGTAAATCTTCATGAACTCAAATGTGACAGTGGTTTCTTAGATATAACACCAAAAGCATAAGCAACAAAAGAAAACAAGTAGATAAACTAGACTTCATCAACATTGAACATTTTTGTGTCCCCCAAGATTCTATCAATCAAGAAGGTGAAAAGACAACCCACAGAATGGGAAAAAAATATTTGTAAATCCTATATGTGATAAGGGCCTAGAACCTAGAATATCGGAGGTCAGACAATTAAGTTTACGAACTCGTCCTAGAGAAAGTGCTACATACCTCATTGCTGAATTTCACTACGGTCACCTTTGAAGTACTCCCCTTGGGAAGCTATGCACCAATGCCATTGCCTAATCCACCCTTCAAAGCAATTTTGGAACTCTTTCTGAAATGGCCATCAGAGCTGTCATCCTATTACCCTTGATGTCCTGAATGCCATCAAAATATCTTCCTTTCAATATTTCCTTTATCTTCAGGTAAAGAAAGAAGTCATTGGGGGCCAAATCAGGTGAGTAGGGAGGGTATTCCAATGTAGTTATTTGTTTACTGGCTAAAAACTCCCTCACAGACAGTGCTGTGTGAGCTGGTGCATTGTCGTGATGCAACAGCCATGAATTGTTGGCGAAAAGTTCAGGTTGTCTGACTTTTTCACACAGCCTTTTCAGCATTTCCAAATAGTAAACTTGGTTAACTGTTTGTCCAGTTGGTACAAATTCATAATGAATAATCCCTCCGATATCAAAAAAGGTTAGCAACATCGTTGCAACAAGTTCGCAAACTTAATTGTCAGACCTCGTATATATAAAACTCTTACAATTCAACAATAATAAGACAACTCAATTAAAAAATGGGCAAAGGACTTGAGTAGACATTTCCCCAAAGAAGATATACACATGCCCAAAAGCACATGAAAAGATGCTCAACATCATTAGTCATCAGGGAGATGCAAATCACAACCACAATGAGGTAGCACTTCACACCAAATAGGACGGCTATAATTAAAAAAATGGAAACTAACAAGCATCGGTGAGGGTATGGATAAATTGGAACCCTTGTATATTGCTGGCATGAATGTAAAATGGTGCAGCCACTGTGGAAAACAGTTTGGCAGTTCCTCAAAATGTTAGATATAGAATTACCATAAGACCCAACCATTCCACTCCTGGATATATACCCAGAAGAACTGAAAACAGGTGTTCAAATAAAAATTTATACACAAATGTTCATAGCAGCCCTATTCACAACAGCCAAAAGGTGGAAGCAACCCAAATGTCCATCAACTGATGAATGGATAAACAAAATACGGTAAAACCATACAATGGAATGCTATTCAGCCATAAAAAGGAATGAAGTACTGATTAATGCTACAGCATGGAAGAACCCTGGAAATATTATGCTAAAAGAAACCAGCAACAAAAGACCACATAGCTTATTATTCCGTTTATATGAAATGTCCAGAATAGGCAAATCAATAGAGACAGAAAGTAAATTAGTGGTTGTGTAGGACTTACTGGGGAGGAGGGCAGATAATAGCTACAGGACATGGGGTTTCTCTTTGTGGTGATGAAAATGTTCTAAAACTGGATGTGGTGATGGTTGTACCTATCTGTGAAAATACTAAGAACCACGAAATTGTGTGCTTTAAATAGGTGATCTGTGTGGTATGTGAATTACAGCTCAATGAAGCTGTTAAAAAATCATGGGGCACAGTGAGGAATGAACTTGGGCTCTGACTAGGGCAGCCAGTACACAGTCTCCAGGGAACAAAGAACTGGCCACTTACATTTTACCATCAACCTCTAATGACAGGGACAGATTAACTGCAAATGAACCTTAGTAAAACAAAACAAAACAACAGATGGTGCATTTGTGAAAACACTGTAGGGGAGGGGTAGGGGAAATATAATTAAATGCTAAGAATTACTGAATCTGGGTGAAGGGCCGATGGGCTTTCTTTGTACTATCTGTCCAGCTTTTCTGTAATGGTTGAAAACTTTCACAGTAAAAACTTTTGTAATGAGCGCTCAATGTCTAAAGCTTGAACAATTTGAGCAACCAAAGAAATTACAATAGTATTGGATTATAATCCATAATAAGATAAAATATCTGAATCTTTTTTTTTATAAATAACTGAATAAAGAAATAAATAGGGGAGAGGGGCAGCTCTCTCACAGAAGCGCTCTGATTATTAAATGTAAACGGAATGAAGAAAACAGAAGAATCACCATTAAACCACCACTGTAATAACTATCGTAGGCAAGATCTGTGGATGGATACTACAATTAGTAGGCAAAAGTTTGAGGAGAAACAGGATATTTGCACAGTCTCAAAGTATCTCCCCCAAGATATTTATTCATTACAAAGGAAAAAATAATAACATTACAGGGGAGAAACTGTAATGTTTCTTGATCACCTTAACCAAGTGATCAAGATTAGTATCACCAGGGGTGACCGGTTAGCTCAGTTGGTTGGAGCAAGGTGCTGATGGCACCAAGGTTGCCTGTTTGATCCCCGCATAGGCCACTGTGAGCTGCTCCCTACTTAAAGAGTCAACTATACCATTGTAGCATGAAAGCAATGTGTAACCAATGACCATGGCTCTTCCCCAATAAAATTTAAAAAAAAAGACTAGTATCACCAGTGATCAGACATATGAACATCACGTACCTCCTGATATGATGCTCTAAGAAGGACACTTAGTTTCTGTGAGACTCTTGCCAGAAATGCATAACTACAATCTAATCATGAGAAAATATCAGACAAACCCAAACTGAGGAGCATTCTATAAAATAAGTGAGCAGTATTCTTCAAAACTTTTGAAGGTCGTGAAAGATAAGGAAAAAAAGGAGCAGCGGTTATACTGTTACATAAGATGTTAAAAGGGCAAGCAGGGGGAAGGGGTATACAGGAGCTCTCTGTACCTTTTTTCCAACATTCATGTAAGTCCAAAATTATTTTAAAATAAAACGCTTTCAATTTTTTTCCTAACTAAAAAAAAAAAAACAAAAAAACTTTGTATTAAAGGTATCCATTGTCTGGAATCACTTATACCAAAGGGGATGTGATGTGATGTCGTTTGATGCGACGGTTCCGGCGGGGGAACATCCTCTTCCTGCCCGAAGCAGCAGCTAAGTCCCACCTGGGAAAGGTGAAGGGGGACTCAAGATGTGACTGTGGGTTCCCCCACTCACGGCATCTGGGCTGGAGGGAGCAACAGTGCTGAGGAAGGGGTGAGAGTGTCTGCCAGGGTCTTTTCTTATTTCTGAGAGAAAGGAGGGTTCCACAGGAGGGAAAGAAAGAACAATCATTTAGGGTTTCACAAATGTGGCCTTCTTTGTGTCAAGCAATGTATATGACTTTTATTGCTTAAAACTATTGCACTTGTATTCTTTCTACACTTTAAGGTGATAGGGATTAAATACTGGATGCCACTTTAAACTTAGTAACTTGATTTAATTAGTTTTGCTTTCATAGTGATGGATAGGATCGCCCATGATCCTTACCTCCCCATTCACCCTCGTTAATGAAGACCAACTTTGTCTCATTACCACGGTCTATGTTACTAATTTATTCTCTCATGGAGACTGTATGGTGTGCTCACTGACCCACCGGCCAGAGACGACGCTGATCTAGGTCCCAGAAAAGGGAAACAGAAACGTAGTACAAGGATAATAATAGAATCTAAGTGGTAGCCATGTAGGTGTTTACTGTCAAGTTCTTTCCACTTTGCTTTACATTTTAAATTTTTCATAAGTTATTGTTTTAAAAAAAAGTAAAATTACAAATGGGTATTTTGAGCACTCATCCCATAAACCCAGGCTCACAGCCTGAGCGGGAGGAAATAGGCAATGAGCCTAGAAAGGCCCCATTTGCAGAAAAACACACCCACGCCTGTTCCTTCTCCCCACAGGTGTCTGCAGGCGACAGGGCTGCCTGAAGGAAGGAGAAGCAGTGGGACTTACTTCCCTGTCATGACAAAGGCCTGGGGCCTGTGGAGGCCAGCTCCAGGAAAATACATTTTCTTCCAGTTCAAATCAAGTCAGAAAACAGGCAACAGCCACTGTTTACAGTAGCTCCAAACGAATTTGGCAATGGATGGCCAGGGCTGACCAAGCAGGCCCCAACCCTGTCATGGACCCCAGGTGGCCCTGCCAAAGGACTGATGGATTCTCTTCTTCTGCCAAGTAATAAAGGGCAATGGTTACAAGTCAGGTATCGGGGGTTTACATTCTGGTTCTGTGAATTAGTAAGCTCAGTGGCCTTAGGCAACTTCGTGTATTTCTCTAAGCCTTAGTTGCCTCATTTGTAAAATGAGTAGCAGCCTCCTGGAGCTATTGAGATGAAAAAAATTAGATCAATGGTTCTGAGTCAGGGTGATTTTGTTCCCTAAGGGACATTTGGACATGTCTGAAGACATTTGGGGGTGGAGGTGCAACTGGCTACGACCCAGTGGGTAGAGGCCAGGATGTTGCTAAATATCCTACAATGCACAGGATAGCCCCCTACAACATAAAGTTATCCAGCTGAAAATGTCAAAGTGCCAAGTTTGAAAACCCTGATTTATTTATTTATTTATTTATTTTTAAAGATTTTATTGGGGAATCAGGGAAGGGGAACAGACAAGTTGTCCTTTTGTTCTTCAGTCTAGTTGTGGAGGATGTCGCTTCACTGGCCCATGTTGGTATTATCATTACGCTCTTCCCGGGTGAGGCAGTCGCTCGCTGGCCACTGGATGGCCGCTCACAGTGGCTCACGGCAACTCACAAAAGCTCACGCCCGCTGCCAACCAGTCCCACTGCAGCCTATGCTGTCGCCAGCGACCCACGGCAGCCCAGTTCCAGGTTGAGCTGTTCACCATCTTAGCTGTACAGGGTGCAGCGTCACTGGCCCTCATGTGGGATCCGAACCAGGGCCCTGCTGTTTAGAGCTGGTGTCCCAAGCCAACTCCTAACCAATGCGCCACTTGGCCGGCCCTGAAAACCCTGATTTAGATGGTACAGATAACACATCAAGCGCAGAACCTGTAACACTGCACTCTCAGGGCAGGGCTGCCATCACCACCACCATCACCATTGTCATCATCATCACCATCACTGTCACTGTCATCATGATTACCATTGTCATCATCACTGTCATTGTCATCACCATCATCACCATCACCATCACTGTTGGAGTCATTAGCCTTGGAATTCCCTGTCCCAGAGGAGCACAGCTCGAGGGCATCAATGAATGTTGCTGTACTAAATTGAACCAACAAGTCATTCCTTTGGGTTAAGGACTGCTCTCTTGCAAAATGCACCTTCAAGGCCCCAAGCTCCCCTGAGGGAATTGAAGCAGCTTGGGACAGGGAGGTGGGACATGGGTAAGGAGAATGCGAGTGGGGGTGCCCTAGACAAAAGAGTCTGAGCTGATTATGATGATACCAGCTGACATCCTCATTTAATACTGAATGTGTGAGTTCTGTTCTAAGCATTTTACATGTATTAATTCGTCTGACTCAATGACCTAGGAGGTCAGTTCATAATAGGATAATATATCTCCATTCCCCACCATGATCATAACCACTGACCTGCTGCTTCCCTGGTGGGAGGGAGCCATGGCTTTGCAGAATTCGCCCTCTGCCTGTGGCTGGCTAGTGCTGTTGCTTGCCTGACCACTCTACAAGGAACCTCAGAAGGCACGGCTTTGTCTCCAAGCAACGCATGATGGATGTGGATAGTTTCTGGGCCTTCCATTCGCGTATTGTGGAAAATGCTCAGCAGGCATCATTTCTGGGCAGGGCAGAGGCTTGTTAGTGAGGCCATAGCAGGAACTAACCCCACTGCCCACGTCTAAAGCAGCCAGGAGCTGGCCAGTCTAGAACCACTGCTGGGGGGATTCTGCCAACATGGTCACTGTCCTGCCTCTCTGACTTTTCCTCACTGCCATCAGCAGGAGCTCTCTCAAAACAGGCCTGGGGTTTGTCCTCAGGGAAGTGAGAATGGGGAATAGCTGGGCTGTTAAATTTGTAGCCAGGCATGAAGAAACAGCCGCCCAGGGGATATGGCCAGTGGAAGGAGTGACCAAGAAGACGCAAGTAGAATGAGTTGCGATCTTGCAACAAGAAAAGTGAGAGGAGGCCAGGGAAAGGTTTAGACTGGGAAGTGGGCACCTTCTGGGGCACAGCATGCTCCCCATATGCACGCACACCCCAACTTTGCACTGTAAGGAAAAATGGGATTCCAGCGAGCTCTGGAGTCTCAAAGACTAGGACACAAGGGAAACACAAAATGTCACACAGGAGAAGAGAAAGGTATGTCTGTTAATTATCTATGAGAACCACCCTTTGACAAATGTTACTATTTATTAAACTTGGTGCCAAGTGCTTTATAGAATCATCTCCTTTATTTTTCACAGCAGGTTTTAACACCCTTATTTTATAGGTGAGCAAACTGAGGCTCAGAGAGGTGAATGATTTACCCAAAGTTACACATAAGTGGACAGGATTTGAACTCCAAGCACAAGCTCTTAATCTCAAGGGGATCCCAACTTTTCAACACTAAAAAAACTATGTGTGTTCTGGGACCTTTTCCCATTGCCAGTCACCACCACATACACATACAATCTTTTCTCCTTATCCTTTCAGATAAGTCTAAGACAATGAACAAGATTGTAAACTGGGGGGAGGGGGGGAAATCATTTTTTCAAAAATAAGAAAACAAACAACTAGTTAAAAAAAATGGGCAAAAGATATGACCAGATCTCACCAAAGAAGATATATAGATAGCAAATAAGCATGTGAAAAGATGTTCAATATTATATGTCATTAAGGAAAAGCAACTGAGATGACAATGAGATACCTCCTATTAGAGTGGCCAAAATCCAGAACACTGCCATCAGCAAATGTTGGCGAGAATGTGGAGCAACGGGAACTCTTATTCATTGCAAAATGGTACAGCCACTTTGGGAGGCAGTATCTCACAAAACTAAACAGACTCTTACCATATGATCCAGCAATTATACTCCTTGGTATTTACCCAACGAACTGAAAACTCACGTCCGCACAATGGCACACTAATGTTTATACCAATTTTATTCATCATGGCTGAAATTTGAAAGTAGCCAAGATGTCCTTTGGTAGCTGAACAGATAAACGCACAGCGGTAGATCCATATAATGGAATAAAATTCAGTGATAAAAATGAGCTCTCAAACCATGAAAAGATATGGAGGAACCTTAAATGCATAGTGCTAAGTGAATGAAGTCAATCAGAAAAGGCTACATACTGTATGATTCCAGCTATATGACATTCTGGAAAAGGCAAAAATATAGACAGTGAAAAGATCAGAGGTTCAGGGGGAGAGAAGAAAGGATGAATACGAGTGGACCACAGGAGATTTTTAAGGCAGTAAATCTATTATTCTGCATGATACTATAATGGTAGATATGTATCATTATATATTTGTCAAAATACATACAATGTACAATACCAGGAGTGACCCCTAATGTAAACTATGGACTTTAGTTAATAATAATGTGTCAATATTGGCTCATCATTTGTAAGAAATGTACCCCATCTATGCAAGATGTTAATAATGGGAAATTGGGGGAGGTAAGGGGGTATTTTCACGAATTTTTTATGTAAACCTAAAACTGTCTCGTTTTGTTTTTTAAGTCAAACACTATCAGTGCAATGGGAAAAAATATTTTTTTAAATTTTCTTCTACAGAGAAAAATACTAGTACCCTAATCTTCATCAGTGAGAAAGAATCTTGTGATACTACTACTGTTACATTTGTGTAATGTGTCATGCCCTTCCAAATGTTTCTGTGTCGATTGATAATTTGCTCTCATCCTCCCCATTTGCAAATGAGGAAAGCATGCCTTTATTCTCTTGAACATCCAGTCCGCCCCAACCACATGGCCCTCCTGGGGGGGGGGGGACACAGCTTAGGGCAGAAGACTGAGAAGTCAACAAATACTAGCTCCCGATTCTTTTTCCTCATCACGCGCATCACGATTTGAATGTGTGCGCTTTTTTCTTTGTTTTCTTGTTAATCTTTGTGAGGTCCGTGGGGAGAGGGGCAGCCTCTGTTTTCTTCCCTGTGAATGCCCAGTGTGGGCTGCACAGGATCGGGATGAATCCCAAATGAATCAGGCAACGGCTCTGATAAATGCTGGGACTGTACAAAGAAGAGTGGGAGCAAAGCGAGATGCAGTCAGGATTTCTCTTTGCAGCAATCCCAGAGGGCTTCAAAGGAGAAGCATCTGATGGAGGGCTAAAAGGAAAAAGTAGGAACTTGGCAGGCATTCAGCAGGCATTCCAGGAAGAGAATCATCTGGGTCGAATTGCCAGAAAGGAAGAAGACTCTGAATTTTAGAGCTGGAAAGTAACTCAAAGAACAGCTAGTTAAGGTCACAGGCACCAGCTTAGGGCAGGTGAGATCAGAGACCTGGGAACTCCTGGGAGCCCATGAAAATGGCAAAGCCCACCTCAATTCTCAAGCTTTCACCTAAGTAAGGCTAATGACAGAGGAAAGTGAACACAGATACCCCCTGCCCCTACACACACATCCCCCGCCATCCAGGGACCATAAGTGTGGCCACAAACAGTCATAAAGGCAAAATGTCTCTGATATCATTCTATGGCATATATATTATTTTTAAATTAGGGTTGGCTGAGTGGCTCAGTTGGTTAAGAGCGTGAGCTCTGAGCAACAGGGTCGCCAGTTCGATTCCTACATGGGCCAATGAGCTGTGCCTGAGCTGAGCTGTCGCTGAACTGGTTAGAGCGCGTGCTCTTAGCAGCAAAGTTGCCGGTTCGACTCCCTCATGGGATCGTGGGCTGCAACCCCCTCTCCCCTCCCCTGCAACTAAAATTGAACACTGCACCTTGAGCTGAGCAGCAGTGAGCTGCGGATGGGACCCCGGATGGCTCAGTGTGCAACAAGGTGCCGAGTTCGACTCCCATGGACTGCGCCTCCCACAATTAGATTGAAAGCGGCAACCTGGAGCTGAGCTGCACCCTCCACAACTAAGATTGAAGGGCAACAACTTGACTTGGAGCTGATGGATCCTGGAAAAACACAATGTTCCCCTTCCCCAATTCCCCAAGACTGTTCCCCTCCCCAATTCCCCAATAAAAATCTTAAAAATAAAAATTATAACAATGCTTCTCCCCTACTCTTAAGTGACACCCTCCCAAACGTGTCTTCCAGTAAAGTCGATGTTCGGAATTATGCAAACTCTAGTTTTGTGTAATAGCAATAACAGCAGCTAACACAGGGCACCTTGCCTGCATCATTAAAACATGTAAATCCCCACCACAATGCTTTCAGGTGCTGTCAGTATCCCCACTTTACAGAAGCATCCCAACATGCTGCGGGGTGCAGCCCCACACCCAGACAGGAGAAAACAGACCGTGGGTTATTTCTCCCACATTATATATATATCTGTCCATAGTCTCACTCCTACAGACACCACTAGTGTGTGAGTTTGGAATCAGGCTGTGCTGATTCCAGCTGCACAGTTTGGGGACTAGTTATATGTCTCCACACCGTTTCTTCCTCTGTACAGTGGAGGTAATAATACCTTCCTCAACAGGTTTTGTCCAGGGTGAGCTCTGGTAACAGGGCAAGAGTTCCAAACATAGTCCCTGGCATACAGTAGGCCCCCAAAGAAAAAACAAAACAAAACAAAAAAACCCTGTTTTTTTTTTAAACCAAGCCCATCTCTGAACTCCTGGTGAACTTTTTTTTCACTAGAAGGAAGAAATGGGAGGGTTAAACAAACAAAAAAAAAACCCTGTGACTCAGAAGCCCGAAGGCCCTGCTAATGAAGAAATCTTGGCCTGGGGCTGGCGGTCAGGCTGTTTGGGCCAAACTGCAGGGCAGGAAAATGCGTGCTTCCGCTACCGCCTCCCGCAGGAACCCGCTGCTCCAGCCCAAAGCAGAGTTTCCTTCAGCCGACCCCACCCACTTCCCCCAGAACATTCCACGCTTGGCCAGGAGACACCAGGAAGAGACCGCTGGGCCCGGCTGGGCGAGATGGGCACCTCCGTTCCAGGCCTCCATGCACAACCTCTGACCTGCACCCGTGCCTGGCTCCCAGTGGCGCCCACTGCCTCCCCAGAGACACCACGGCGTGGCTCGTCCACCCCAGACCTGCCTCTTTCCAATGTCTCTAGGTTGCCCGCCCAGAGCCAGGGGGAGACAGGCTGGAGGGCTGGGCTGCTGGTCCTCAGCCATAGCCCTAGTTTGGCTTCTTATACTCTCTTTCCATAGACCCCGGGCCGGTCATCCTGCCTCTAGTCTGGGTACCCACGACAACAAATAAATGAGTCTTCTCAAGGACAGTCATGTACTGTTTCTTTCCTCAAGCACCTTCAATGGTTCCCACTGCCCCCTGAAGTTAAGTTCGGAGTCCGTACCCTGGGATTCATGGTCCTCCACAATATAGTCCAAACCCACTCTGGACTCATACTCTGGAACCAAAATGGATTCCACCAAGACTCGCATACACATTTCTGGATCTGTAAGTATGGAGTCACCTCTCCCATCTCTGCGTAGCTGGATCCTCTTTCTCCTCCACCGTATGGGGCTCTTCCATGAGCTCTTTCTGTTCCTCGCCTCTGAAGTCCTCTAGCATGCTGTCCCCAAACCTCGGGCACTCCCATGCCACCTGCCATCTCTACATGGCCTCTGTACTATTCTTTACTTAATATTTTCCTTTAAATTAACTCCCTCTTTTACTTAAATTTATTTTCAAAGGAAACATTCTCTACCATAAATAGAAAACCATATTATCTGCCCTAAACAGAAGGCAACTGAAGAAAACAAAGTTATGTTCTAATACACATGAAAAAAATACATAATCATTAAAATGTGTTAAATGCTTGCCTGTAGAATATACTTAATATTACAGCCTAATATACTTAAAATCTTCTCACACTTTAAGAAATGCTGCCTTGGCACTTTATTTTTCCTTCCTTCTGGCCCTTATTTTTTTCTGGCCCTGTCTCACTGTTATCTGGGGACTCATCATAGTCTTGTCCTGGTTTATCTCAAATAGCACTTGGGGGGCCACAGATCCTGTGGCCCCTCTTCCAGTGCCAACACACAGCCTGCCATGCAATAAAAATATCTGTGGAACAGAATGTGCCAATTTGTTCAGTTGTATTAACATGGTCCCATTCTTCACCTGGCCCTAAACCCATCTGTTGCCCAACTTTCTACCACAACACACATGCTCTGCTCGTGCCACCCCCTAATCAATCCCTGTCCAGTGGGGTCTCTGAGAGCATGGCACACAGAATATAGCATCTGTCAAGGAGGTGCTGGGGAGGCTCCCAGTTCTTCTCTGACCTTTGCTGCCTCTTCCTCTGAGGCAGCAGGACCTGTGGCAAGCCAGGAAAACAAATCTCCAGTCAACCATTAACCGACAGTCTCCCAGTGCAGACACACACCCTTCCCCAGGAGTTCGCAAAGTTCTGGGAAAAACCTTGTATGAACTGGGCACCCGGCTCCAGGAAATACAAAAGTCATCTTCCTGTCTCCTCACAGCCAGAGACCCCAAAACACCTACCAGGAACCAAGGGGGGCTTCTCCCGGGCCTGACTCTGCTGGCGCCCCAGGCAGGAGGAGGAGGTCACTCTCCCTCCCACCACACACACATACACACGTTGTCAGGGGCGACCCTGATGAAGATCTGAATCATTCAGACTTAAGTCAATAAGTGGCAGCCACTGGGAAGGCCCAGCTGGAGCCAAACCAAGGCCTGGATTCTCATCGGTGGAGGGAAGCCTGGCCAAAGCCAGCCCAAGGCCAAGTTGCTGGTGACGCATTCCCCTGACAATGCAGCCTCCTAAAAGTGAACAATAAAAAAAGTGAACAGGACATTTCTTGTTGGAAAGAGGCCTCCTTTGGGAACATTTGCATTCTTTTTAGTGTTATTTTTTTTAGCCTGGCCAATTGTATGACTTTCAAGGATTTTTTGTTGTTGTTATTGTTAGAAAGAGTACATTTCATGGAAAAGTATCCAAAGTATTCATTGCAAGCAGCGGTCAAGCATGGGACGTTAGCATCTCATAACTTCCTGAAGCCTCAACTGCCAAGGGTGTGGCTCCCCAGGAAGAAGGTAAACTGAGGCACAGGTAAGGTGACCAGTGCCATAAACAGAACAACCTCCCAAATGCAGCTTCAGGAGGACAAGGGTAATGAAGTGAGCCTCTTTGTAGCTGGGGAGCGCTTACACCCTGACACCTGCTTATAGTGAGAAGGAAGACGACAGGGAACTCTATGTTGATCTTTCCATAGTGCAAACAAGCTAATTACAATGTTGTAGTGATAAGAAAAACACCACATCCGGCCACCTATCCCCCCATGGGGAACAAAAGCAGATGCTACTGAGAGGGACAAATGGACAGAATCACAAAGAGGTTCTCGAACTGCGTTCCATTGGGTCCAAGGAGCCCAAGGGGTGTCATGCACCTCACTGGGTCTGCTGACACGGAATAGGGGGGAATCCAGGGGGAGGTATTCCAACCCAACCCAGAGCAACTTGGCTCTTGGCTGCTTCCTACATTGGACTTTCAGGGACGATTTCATTTGAAGAAAAGATTCTGTAGCTAAACATGTTGAGATGTACTGATGTGTGATACTGGTTGTATCAAATAGGAGAAGGTGACGTAAGTCGTCTCCGTGTTTATGGAAAGCAGCTGCCACAGACCCAGGTATGCTGGGAGTCAGCTGGTCCTCAGTCCTGAATGTGTGCTGTGAGTTCAGGAGAAGCAAGGGAAGAGAGGAGATCCTTTGCCAGGTCTAGCCTGGCCACTCTGCCCTTCCCTGGCAGGACCACAGGTTACAAAGTGCAAGTCACAACAAAATCAAGCAGAGCCTTGAGCCGAGTCAAACATCCAGAAGAAAGATCCAAACCTCAGTAGGGACGGGGCCAAATGCAGGCACCAGAGCCAGGTTTATGGATCCAGGGACCGGAGGCCAAAGAAACGTGAGAAATGATGGCAGTGATGGCAGGCGACCTGGGACAAACACAGTGGCAAACACAGTGGCTGCTTTCCATGTGATCCTAGCGGCTTGCTGCACAGAAAGGCTGTCTCAGTTTCGAGGCCCAGGATGGACCAAACCTGAGACGTGAAGAAGCCTGAGTGTGCGTGGTCCACACAACTGAGAACGATGGGCGTGCTGGACAGACGCGCCCTTACAACTGCCTCCAGACTCCACACAGCTGTGTGCCCACGTGCAAAGGCCAGGGCCTCGGCTGACCTTCTGTCATGGACACATGTATGTCTGCCCAGCAGTCCTCTCTTTGAGCATGACTCCTCCTCTGGGCCAAGCAAATCACGCCCAGTTCTTCTGGGTGAGAGAAACGGGCCCTTCCTTTCTCTTCCTCAGAGTGACTGTGACGGGGGCCAACCAATTAGAATACCCCTGCCCCGTGGGCACAGTGGCTGGCTCAGGGCTGGGCATGTGACCCAGGCCCAGCTGTGCAGAGTCCTCCCTGAGCTCTCACCAGAATTACTGAAAATGACACTCTTTCCCTAGGAAAGTAAGCTGCGAGAACCACGTTGGCTTGCGATGGCCAATGGCCATCTTGTCGCCACTTGGAAGCAGCCTGAGCAGGAAGCTAAGCAGAGCTGACAGGTGGAGGTAACTTATCCTGACGGCACTGTCAGTTGCTGGATCCAGCCATACCTGAGCCACTGTGTTGATTCCCAAGTGGCCAGGTCCACGGAGTCCCCTTTTTGCTTAAGCTAGTTTGAGCTGGGTCTTTGTCATTTGCAGTCAAGGGTTCTGAGTAAATCACCGATCCAGAAAGAGGAAGGAGCGGAAATGCACCACACACACACCAACTTGAGTGAGCCTGACACCTTTACAGAAATGATATGAGCCCTGAAAGGGAGCTTACTGCTCCCGTGCCTGACTGACCCTTGGGAGGTCTGGGCCAGCAGCAGTCTGGTCCAGAGACGCCAGGGCAGTGGCTGTTTCCCTTTGAGGCACTCAGTGTTCATTCGCAGGCCAACTTTGGCTCTCCTGCAACAGCCACATGCCCAGAGGGAGTGCCTCCTCTGTGGACTTCTTCCACAGCCCTTAGATGGCGTGGCAGTCTCCCCTTTCTGTCACCACATGTGAGCCTCTCCCTCAGTATCCACCCGGACCCCGAAAGGAAGTTCATCCACTTGTTCATGGCCCCAAGGACGCCTGAGCTGTCCCAGGTCATCCCAGACCCTGGCTCCATCGTCCACCTCTGACCATCCCAGGGTGCTGGTCTTCCAGCCTATGCAGCCAGAATGCACATGGCAAGGAAGCTTCGCAGGCTGACTCGAGAACCTTGGGCACTAATATGCGGGGAGTGTGTGCATCCGTTAGCATCTCTTGATTCGGCATCATCCTGTGGACCAGGAATCACCAGAAACAAGGTCCCATACCTGCTGGATTTCCTCACTCTCCAGACAAAACCTTACCGGATGGGTTTGAACATGAAAGTAGGCGCCAAATGGCTTAATAAATCCACATGTAAGATTGCAACAAGGAGGCCAAAAGGGATCAACTGAGTGACTCATACATGAAATAGGGTAATTTGATAACTAATGTAAACATAAAAGTTCCCCAGATAAGGGACTGAAAAAATGCCTCTAAAAGCTCAAGAGGAGGGAAATTAGGAAAACAAATCTGTATCTGGAAAATAAAGGAAGCTCAAGATAACATGCTACACGTGTGATCAATACATATTCTATTTTAAAATTGGAAATATGTTGGCAATGATGTTATCGGGTGCACTAGCTACATAAAGCCCCTCTAGAGAGCTGGGCCAGGCCAGTGGCGGGTGAGGGGGTGGCCGGCATGGCTGGGACCAGTCTGGGGTCCTGGGGCCAGAGCCTACCAGAAGGTGGTCCCCAAGGATTAACAGGCACAGGAGAGACAGGATGTAAGTCTGAGTTCGTGGAGTAAAGACTGTGAGTTCTCCCTGGGGACTGCCTCCACCACTCTGGGGCTGAACTCCAGCCGATCTGATTTCCCCAGTTTTCCTCCATCCCGCCCCTGAGTGCCTGAGGCCCCGCTCACCCCATCCCTGCTCCACTCACAAACCTGTTGCCTCCCCCTCTGCTGCCCAAATCAAGCTTGTGGGCCAAGCTCCAGCATCTGGCACAAGCCCACCTTTCCTGGTGTAGCTGCCCCGGCTCCCCACTACTGCCCCAAGAGCACCTCAAAGTAATTCTGGCTCCTCTCTGCTCCCGCTCTGCCTCGCAGCCTGTGCGCCTGCTGCCCCCAGGGCCCCAGATGTCCCTCCCCTCTCCCTCATCCTTCCAGACCCATCAAAGCGTGCTATACCACGAAGCCTTCCTTGATCTCCCCTTCCCCCTGGAAGCAGCCTCTCCTCCCTTGATGTCCCTTAGCTCGTTTCCTGTACCCTCCCTTCAGCAGTGAGCATTTGCCACCTTATGTTATAGTTATGCCTTTATCTTCATTCATTCATGCCACAAATAATGTATTGAGCAGCTACTACGTGCTGAACCCTGGGCTAGGACTGGGGATACAATGATGAACAAGTCAGAGGCTATCCCTGCCACCTTGGGACTCACATCTTAGAGGGAGGAAAAAAAAACACTGAACAAATAAACATAAATAAATATATCAGTACAAGCGGCAATGCGGTCTATGAAAGGTGCCAGGTGGCATGATCTGTGAGCTCTGATGTAGAGGAAGAGTTGGGGAGGCATCTCTGAGGAAGTGATGTTAAACCCAGACCATAGGGGTGAGGAGACTGGGTCAGGCACATTTTCTAGTCACATGACAGGTGTTTGTTAAATATCCGTGGAACAAGTGAGCGACGAGTCAGAAATTCATAGTGTGTCCCCTGTATTCCTCCAAATATACATACCTCCT
Source organism: Hipposideros armiger (assembly GCF_001890085.2). NCBI lineage: Eukaryota > Metazoa > Chordata > Mammalia > Chiroptera > Hipposideridae > Hipposideros > Hipposideros armiger. The sequence goes on along the minus strand of NW_017731491.1, from coordinate 1,712,172 downwards.
CTCATCCCCGAGACAGGTCTCTCCAACTGGCACTTAGAGGGGTTTGACAGCAAATGCACCTCCAACGGTCAACCGAACATGTCCCCTACGTCACCCCTGCAGAGGTGCTTGTCACACCTTAATGTGGCTCTGCTCATGACCCCCCATAGAACCATCACCCTCAGTGCTGGAATAGCAAGTGGGTTCTGTCCTGCATGCCGATTCCAAATCGTTGGTAATGGCTGCCCGGAGTCCCATGCTAGAAGGACCGTGAGGCTCTCTCTGGCCTCCACGGGAAAGGGCTGTGATTGATTAGTGATGTCTACCATGGAAGCAGCAGCAGAGAGCAGAGGCATATGCGCCACATATTTCCTTGCCACTCAGGGCCCCCGCAGATGACTACCCAGGCAAGAAGCTTCCTTCAGATCTAATTGCCTGGAAAAGCACTCAGCGTCTGCTATCCTTTTCATTATGGGCCACATGAACCGTGTACATAATATTTTTTTTCCCCCTGCTTTGATTGCTAATTAGCTCAGAGCTAAATCTGTGGTTCAAATATAGTAAACTGTGTACAGCTCTATGGCCTGAATATGTATTCTAACTCTCTCAGTCTAGTTTTGACCTTCCAGTTGATCTGTATTTTTCCTAATCTTATTTTTATGGGCTTCTATTTAATTATATACACACATATATATATAGATATATAAATATGATAGCTACATATAGCTCAGGCATATAGTCTCTATATTATCTTTTTATTATAAATACATACTTTTCTATTTCTTATATACTCAAGAGACGTGTATTCTTGTAGGCATCTTGATTCCTTTATGCAACAAGAGGCAGGAATTAATGAAGAGATGGATGGATGACAGGCAGGAAAAACCAGGAAAAATAAGATAGCCTTTGCCTGAAAGGATTCAGAATATCGTGGCACTTGGTCATGAATAGAGTCTGGGACTAGCGATCAGAAGCCAGGATTTTAGTCCCAGTTCTGATCCTCTACATGACTGTGAAGGGGAAAAAAATTACATCCACACATCCATCCCCACACCAAAGCACCCTGAGGTTTTATCAACTATTCAATGCATATAAAACAAGCTGCCCTACATACTTCATTTGGTTGCAACCAAAATTAAACAGAGAGGTTCAAGATTGCTAATCAACAGTAAAGCACCAGCTACATGCCCACCACCCACTGGTATCATTATCAATATTGGGAACAACATCCTAGGCAACCAGCACACAGCTGTAAATAAGAAGACAACAAACTGCATGGCCTCCTATAAATGCTGCAGGAATTCAAAGAGAAATGAGCCTTCAGAGTCCACATGTGCAAGCACTGTTCTTCTGTGTCTCTCCTTCCTGATGTCTGAGAGCTCTGTGGCTAAAAGACTTCAATCCCCTGCTTCTCACAGCCAGAGAAATGGCTCCATCCAGGAACAATCACAGTCTTAGGACTAGAAGTGGCTGCCTCTGCCATGAGGGCCTGGGGCTCCCAGCCCACCGCCCATCCCTGGCGGTCTCCTGACCACAGCGTCCCCTGAACAAAGAAAGGGCACATGCCATGCACTGCGTGCAGGCCAGTTGAAAGGAAATGAGCAGAGGTGGAAATGGTGGGGCGGTGTGAGGTCACTGGCAGCTGATTCTCATACATGCACCCCGCTGACTTCACAGACATCTCCCGGCCCTTCCTGTCTCCAATCAGAGGCCCATTTATTTCACAATCACCAGGGTTTCCCGGTACCTAAACCAGTGCCACTGAGTTTCAAACAGCAGGTGAAATGTGACAATGACAATAACTGGGGTCCTTTTCAACAAGGTTTTCAGCAGGGCACAGGCAAACCCTTTCTTTTCTGGGAAAACTGCCAGAATTCACAATGGTAACAAGGCTAATTCTAAATTCTGGACTCTTCCCTGCTCCGTCAAGGGCTGAAAGTGAAGGCAAAAAGGGGATGGAGGATGGACTGTTAGAGGGCTGTATTTGCACACCAGTTCAAGTGACAAAATAAGGTCTCATGTAGTTGATCCTTAGGGACAGACTGATCTCGGGCAGCAGGTTATCTGAAGTGGGGGAAGGGGCTTTGACATAAGCTCACCTGACATGCTATCCGATGTACTTTCTTCTCCCTGGCATTACCGTAGCTGCCCAGAAGCCCGAATTTACACTGTGACCAGCCCCCTCAGGCCCAGCTGACTCTTCCAGGGGTGCACCCAGCTGAGCTGGCAGGTTGAGGTCTCTCCCTTGGGAATCTGGGAAATGGGCTAAGAGACTGAAGTTGGGACTTCAACTCAACTGATCCCTGGGATAGTAAGATGCACACAGGAGCTGATGGAGGGGCCATTTTCCTCATGCGGAAATGCCCATGAAAGAGCAAGGTGGTCTTCTGTGACAGAAAGAAGAGGCAGAGCTGAAAAAGAGACTAAAGCAAACACAAGGCAGAGAGAGGACTCCTGGGTTTCCCTGCTGGTCCACGTGTTCGATTTGGTCCTTCCAGGGGCCTGGGCTTCTGTGAGTTACTTCAGCAATAAATTCTCATTTTTGTTCAATCTCTACTGTTTGCAACTAGGCTAGCCGTAGTTAGCCTGATTAACATGTTCACTTCCCTACCGCCCTCCTGTTAAGCAAGACTTCTGCCACTTCCAGGGCTGATTTAAGAATACCTGGGGCAATTTCCAAACAGTGGTGGGTGGAGAGCACAGGTTTGGGTGCCACAGGGACCCAGGTCTGGCTCCATCTAGCGGGGTGACCTTGAAAGATAACCTCCTTGAAGTGCCTCCCCAAATCTACTCCTGACCCTCTCCAATCTGTTCTCACATAGGTACAGTGAGCTCTTCAAAACGCCAGCCCCACTGGCATGGGACTATCCCCTGGAAATCCTCCAGGGGCTTCCTACTGCTCTAGTGCTAAGCCTGAAATCTGCCCCTCACCCCACCCCCCACCTGGCCCGCCTGGGGCCTCTGCATTTCCCTTAAGACACCACACTCTTTCCCCTAAGGGTCTGCAGGCGCCCTGATACTGAAGCCTGGGAAATGCTTCCCCTAATCCTGCTCCCCAAACTCTTCGGCCCAATTAACTCTGTTTTTAAAATCTTATAATTAACACTAGCAGTTAATCTTATTAAGGCTCCGTGGCCTAATTAAGTCTTACCCTTCAATTCTGAGCTCAACCATCTCTTACTCCCTGGACTGGTTCTGGCCCTTTTGTAGGTGCCCCCCGTATTCTGCACTTCTCCTTTGCAGCAATGGTCACAACTGTCAGTAAATAACTAATGGCAGAAGCAGCTCTTTAGTGTGTGTTTCCATCACTAGAATGTAAGTTCCATAAGGCAAGAATGGGGGCTGCCTTGTTCACCACCCTAGCCCCAGAGGTAGCACAGTGCCTGGCCCATGGCAGCCTTTCAAAAAAATATTCACTGAGTAAATGCATGAAACTTATGCTAAAGTAGGCTGAACTATTGGTGTCAATGCTTCACTCGCTGTAAAAGTACCAGATAGTCACACTTTGCCATGGCCTAACTGTGGGCAGTGGACCTGCCTGCCCCTTGACTTGGGATTGGTCGTGTGACTTGCATTGGCCAATGGGATATCAATGGATATGATGTGAGCAAAGGCTTGAAATGTGATTGTGCAACTGAGCTTGCTCTCTTGCACTCCTGCCTGTCACCATGACGCAAACATACCTTGGTGGCCATTGGTCCAAGTGGGTTGAGACATATGGAACAGACCTCAACCTAACTCACAGTTTGAAACCAACCAAGTTCTACCGAGAGCAGCCTAGGTCGGCCAAACTTCACCCAACCCACAGATATGTGTGGGAGTAGAATTAATACTTATTTGCCGCATGCCAGTGGGTTTGGGGGTGGTTTGTTACGTAGCAATATTGTAGCAATAGATGACAAGGACATATGCCCTGGCAAGTTTGAAGACTGGAAAAAGTCCTGGGGAAGATTTCACATCTTGTCCTCCATATGGCGCACAAAGGGGTCCAGGTTGATTCTATGAGCAGATCCACACCCTTTCTCTGGACTTACAGGATAAAATTCCCATAATTCCACAGTCCCACAGCTGGGATAGTCATCTCTAGTAGCAGCCTCCTGGAGTAGCCCAAAGTGTATTAAGCACCTACACAGTGCCAGGCGCACAGTAGGAGCTTGATAAGAATTAATATCTGTCCTCTTCCACCCACCCTTACCAATTCCACCACTAAGCTTGAGAGCACATCTTCACAGGCAGAAAAATCTGCAGTTTTTTCTCTGCTGTGGGGCTGGGGAGAGAGATGCACTCTAACCTGTCCCAGGGGCTGACCCCCAGACTCAGGGGGAAGGGACAGGGACACAGGCAGATAGAGCATATACCTCCTTATGCTATAACTGATTCAATGTATGATCTACAATTACATGTATTCATTCAAAATTTATAACTGCCTATTTCAAGGAGAGCTTGAGGCAGCTTGGGGGCTAAATGCAATAAAACAAACAAACAACTTAAGGATCAAAGAGAACAGAGGCCAAGCAGAAAGCAGAAGGATGCAATGTCACCAGAAAGCTGATGATTACACTGAGCTACACATCTGACTGTCAGCTTACTGGCAGCCGCAAAAACGAGATAAGCACGCGGGATACAGAAGTCAATATAAGATCAAAGCAGCAGCGCTTGAGTCTGAGTGTGAACCCCATTCACAGGCGGCTCCAAGGCCAAAAGGACACGGGTCAGGCCAAACTAGGAAGACCTCAATACTGACAATAATACTTATCCAGCATTCCCATGGCAAGCACTGTTCTCAGTGCTTTGTCCAAGACTTCTCATTTAATCCTCATGACAATGAGTCAGATACTATTATTACTTCTATTTTACAGATGAGAAAACGGAGGCCCATAGCAGCAAAGCAACTTCTCAAGGCCACAGAGTGGTGGAAGGAATGGTGAAGCCAGGATAAGAGCCTGCAAGGCTGAAGCCAGAGCCCAAGCCCTTAACCACTAAGCAATCCAGCTTCTGCTTTGCTCATGCTGGACCCACCCACATCCTGCAGACCCTGAGCACTGGGCCAACCCTCTTCCCTGGTGAGGCCTCATCCCCCACACTTATGACCATCTCTCATCCTAAGACTGCTTGTCAGGACCCCATTACCTCCTGGTGAGTCCCCTGCAGACAGCCTGCCTGGATTCCCACCTGCCAAGCTCTGGAGATGCATCTTACCTTCTTACTCCCACTAAACCTGCACTCCCCTTGCCACCCAGCCCTCCTCCAGATATGTCTACTTCCAGCTCCTCCCAGTCTGCCATCCCCCATGTCTGTCCCAGATTCCAAAACAAATGCTCTGAGACTCTATATCATTCAGCAAAGCCCACCACTGAAAGTATGTGCAATGAACGTTCTCTAAGGCAATGACCCCTGGAGTGCAAACCTTCAACCCCTAACTAGACACTGAGTGAGCCCGCTCTCTGGACATCAGGTCCATACAAGGCAAGGTCAGTCTACAGTTGAGTCCTGGCTGCCCCCTTGGCCTTTCCTCTCTGCCCTGACCTGAGATAGTGACCTGGATGCAAAATCTCAATTCTATAAAGGCAATTTAGATTCCACATAGGGCCTTCCTCACTCCCAAGTCTCCCCTTTTGCTAAATAAATTATCCCCATCGCTCTGTCAAGGATGACCCAGTTCACCATATGACACGCAAATGGAAAAAATGGGTTTGTGGGAAGTCTGAGGCCATCCCAGCCCACAAGACATGTTTGTGGAAATGCGAAGAGGCACTCACCCTTTCATGGAGGTGCTTCTCTTCTACTTGTTTGAAAATCGTCATAGTAAACTGATAATTGCTACAAGATGTTTCACATCCATTTGTTAGAAAATCGCCATCATAAACCACACAAATTGAAGCCCTCTTCCATATGGTGTCTTTGTATGGCACTCAACCTGCAAACATGACTTCAGCAGACCCAAAAAGTCTACAGCCACCTGTAGCTCTGGCCAAGCAGGACACCCAGAGCAGATAGGAAACTGCCCTGCAGCACCTTTGAGATGGGGACACTTTATGGTAAAAAACCATGCCCAGGTTCTGCTGAGCTCAAGTCAGAAGTGTAAGGCCCTTGAACAGACACTTCTCCCAAGAAGACATACATATGGCCAACAGACACATGAAAAAATGTTCAACTTCACTAACTATTAGGGAAGCGCAAATCAAAATCACAATGAAATACCACCTCACACCTGTTAGAATGGCTATCATCGACAGGCACTTATAATAACAAGTGCTGGAGAGGCTGTGGAGAAAAAGGAACCCTCATACACTGCTGGTGAGAATGTAAATTGGTAGAGCCACTATAGAAAACAGTACGGAGGTTCCTCAAAAAATTAAGACTAGAATTACCATATGACCCAGCAATCCCTCTTCTGGATATCTACCTCCCAAATCAGAAAACATTTATCTGTAAATATATATGTACCCCTATGTTCATTGCATCATTATTCACAGTGGCCAAGGCATGGAAACAACCAAGTGTCCTGCGATAGATGATTGGATAAAGAAGATGTGGTACATATACACAGGGAATATTATTCAGCCATAAGAAAAGATGAAACACTGCCATTTGCGACAACATAGATGGATCTTGAGATAACCCTGCTGAGTGAAATAAGTCAGACAGTAAAAGTCAAGAACCATATGACTTCACTGATATGTGGGATATAAAACTGAAAGCAACAAAGGAACAAGACAAACAAAGAAACAAAAACTCATAGACACAGACAATAGTTTAGTGGTTACCAGAGGGCAAGGGGGGAAGGAAGTGGTAGATGAAGATAAATGGGGTCAAATATATGGTGATGGAAGGAGAACTGACTCTGGTGGTAAACACACAATGCAATATATAGATTATGTATTATAGAAATGTACACTTGAAACCTATATAATTTTACTAACCAATGTCACCCCAATAAATTTAATAAACTAAAAAAAAAAAAGTATAAGGTCCTAAAGCCAAGAGAGTGGGAGAAAGGTCACCATGTCTAGGCAGGGATCATCAGACCCCAAGGAGTGGCTTCTGCAAATGAGGAGAACCACCAGCAGGGTTAGAACTGGCAGGAACCGTCTCTCAAGCGCGGCCAAGGAATGACAACAGGGGAAACACGGCAACATGGCGACTGCCCTGAGACACGGCCTGGACTGATTTTGACTATTTGGGGTTAGAAAGAATTTCACATTCATCTCTGTTCTTTTCTTGGCGAACTTCACCCATGGCACCTTCCCTTTGATCAACTACTTTCCTAGACCCTGACATTAACAAGGACAAGCACTGTGACAACTCAGAGACCAGTCAAATTTGGGGTCGTCTCCTGTCACTAATTCATGTGATTAGATTGATAGTAAAAAAGAAAGAGAATTCACTTTCTTTTTTATTTTTAAATGAGGCCCCACTTAGAGCAGAACAATTTCAATGTTGAGACTTCTTAAGCAAATGGTCCCTGAGGGGTGGCATGAAAGAGCTTTGGGTCTAGCCATTGTTTTCTGATCACAGCACCCAACTCCCCCCCCCCCCCGTACCCCGCATCCAACCCCCTGTGCTCTACATCGAAGAGCAAGAGAAATACACCTCGTTTCCTAAAATGAAGTCCAGAAAATAATACACACTCCTACCTTTCACCTTCTAAATTAAACCAGTGTTCTCCATTAACGTTCCACTGGGGACTGAGAGAAAATTTTTCCAAAGCTGGGAACTAAATTTAAAGTTCCGGTGGGAAAAAAACAACAATCCTAATCAAGCCCAAATGTTTGAAGCACCTTTGCTACAAACTTTTTTTTTTTTTCTTTCCTTTCAAAGATTTTTATTGGGGAATTGGGGGGATGGGAACAGTGCTGGGGAATTGGGGAAAGGGGAACAGACAAGTTGCTGTCGCCCTGCTCCTCAGTCTAGCTGTGGAGGACGCCGCCCCACCGGCCCAAGTTGGCACCATCACCGCGCTCCCCTCCGGCGAGGCAGACCAGCCGCCGGCCTCTGGACGGCCGCCCACCGCGGCCGCCGGCCGCCCACGCTGGCCGCCGGCCACACACAGCAGCCCGTGGCAACCCACCGCCACAGGGGCTGCAGCCCACGCCGTAGCCGGCGACCCACGGCAGCCCAGCTCCAGGCCGAGCTGCCGCTCAGCACCCCAGCTGTAGAGGGCAGCGTCACTGGCCCTCACATGCGGGATCCGAACCGGGGCCCTCTGGCATCCCAAGCGAGCCCCCAACCATCGCGCCACTCGGCCGGCCCGCTACAAACTTTTTAAGTTATGTAAAGTGACTACCTCTTTGAGAGTTACTTTGTCAGCCCGGGAATCCAAGTGTTCAAACCGGGGTCATGTAAAAACTCAGGGATTGGTTAAAGGCAGCTTCTGCCTTGAGTTTTAGCAATAAGAGGAACATACTCCACTACATTTGTGGTGCTAGTGGTGGGATGCACTGTGTCCACCAGGATTCCTTAGTTGCAAGCAACAGAAACCAGGTCTGGCTGATTTAGCAGAAAGGAATTTATTGGAGGCATAGCTGGCAGCTTAGAATCAATGAGAAGGCTGGAGATGCTTTTGTGAAAGAAAACAGAAACCCTGGTAGCTGCAAGTCTGGGCCTCAAAGTCTCATCAGCTGCCACTGTGGAAATAAGTGGCTCCAACATCCTTTCCTTTCTTGCTTCACTCTGCCCAAGTTTCAGATCCCAGAATGGACAGCTCAGTTGAGTAGCCCAGCATGGGCCAAGGCCACCTCCCTACCCCTTGACCTGGGTGACGGCCACATGGCTGAGTTCACTTTGTATAAATTATTCAAGCAGTACACTTAGGATCTGTGTAGTTTTCTGAATGACTCTTACGCGTCAATAAAAAAAGCCACACCTAACCTATGACCCAGCAATTCCACTCTTAAGTAAAACAGAAGAGAAATAATATATATAAGAGAAATGAAAACATGTCAACAAAAAGACTTATGGCCACTGCATTTATAACAGCGAAACACGAAAAACAGCCCAGGGCTCTTATCAACAGGTGAATGGATAAGCAAATTGTACATATTTACACGATAGAATACTACTCAGCAATAAAAAGGAAGCAGCTATTGATACACACAACAGGGAAGAATTTCAAAACATTATGTCAAGTGAGAGTGAAAGAAGTATTTGACAAAAGAGTACATGCATGTGTGATTCCATTTATATGAAGTACGAATACAGGCAAAACTGATCTATGGTGAAAAGGTCAGAATAGTGGCTGATTCTGCAGAGTAGGGCAGGGATTGCCTGGGAAAGGCATGAGGGACCTTTCTGGGGTGATGGTCATGGTCGCGATCTTAATGGGGTTCGAGCTGCCCAGGCACATGCATTTATCTGAGTTCGCTGAATGGGAAACAAAACTTGTGCACTTCATTGCATACACATTTTGCCATAAAAGAAAAGAAACACACAGAATTCTGAACTTCAGTTAATTATAAGCTTGCTGACTTCAGCTTTGACTGTTTTGTTCATCAAAAGATGCTATTAAGATAGTGAGAAAGCAAGCCAGAAACTGAGAGAAGTATTAGCAACACATAATAAACAAAAGATTAGTAGCAGAATGTGAAAATGAGATAGTCTTATATGAATCAGTAACAGTCTAACAGAAAAAAAAAGTGGGTAAAGAAAAGTACAGGTGTGTAAATGAGGAAACACAAATAGCCCATAAACATGTTTAACCTTAGCAATTATCATTGAAATGCCAATTTAAGCCACAATGAGATACCGGTTCCCACTCACCAGATTGGCAAAAACCCAAAGTGAGGATGATACTAAGTATCGGTGAGGATGTAAAGCCACAAGCACTCTGACCCAGGGCTGGAGGGAATCAATACACATTGCTTCAGACTTGAGAAGACGCACACAGCCTGTGACCTTACCATTCTGCTCCCAAATATACATCCTGGGGAAACTTGCGCATTGATGGGAGGCTGGTAATAGTAAAGGAAAGCAGAAACAACCCCAATGCCCATCAAGAAGTGAAAAGGATAGATAAATATGGTATCTTTACACATAGCAGTAAAAAAGGAACTATAGCTACATGCTCAACAACAGGATAAATATCAACAACACACACACACAAACGTTATCTAGTAAAAATTTGAAATAAGTGTGATTCCACTTACAAAAGTTCAAAAGCATACAATGTATTGTTTGAGTATATAAATCTATAGGGCAAAGCTATGAAGAACAGCAGGTGAATGATTATCACAAAATTCAGGTTAGCGTTTCCTGAGGGGAGGTGGAGGGAGAGAGAGGAAGATGTGTTTGAGAGGTATAAAAGCAATTTCTAAAAGGTTACTGGTGTTCTGTTCCTTAAGTTAGCTGGGCATATGACTGCTTTATTATTCTTCTTTAACCTGTACATATGTGTTTTATGTGCCCTTTTGTATATATATTTCACAAATTTTTAAAAAATCAGTAACTCTTATATTTCAACAATATCCAGCTTAAAAAAACTGGATATTGTCGCTATCCCCTAGTGACAAAAACATAAAACACCTAGGAACGAACCTAACAAGAAGGGTTCACAACCTCCATAAAAAAATTCTATGAAACTTTACTGGGTGCTATAAAAGAAGAGATGATAGGAAAGAAGAAATAAATAAATACAGGACAGGCCATATTTCTAGATAGGAAAACGCTTAAGTATTGTTTTATAAATGTAATTTCAAATTCGATTCTGATGATATTTGTACAAAAACAATGACATGGTTATAAATTTCCTATAGAAGAATGAATAAAGAGCCAAGCATAACCAAGGAAATTCTGAGAAAGAATTTGCACTCCCAGGTGGTAAAATATCTAAAGTTGCAATAAAAAATGTGATAATGGAGGGAAAAACAAACAAACAAAAAACAGAAAGCCTGGAAGTGAGTATGTTTGGCACAGTACAATAAAGCTAACATTTAAAGTCAGTCAGGAGAAGGGGAAAGGGTACCTGGTGTCCAAGACCCAAACCTATAACCTAGTCACACCTAGTTGCTCGCAACACCAGTTACTGGACCTGGGAGGCTAAGGGATAAGGAGGAGGGGGACACTCCTTGTTTTCCTTTTGAACCTTTTTAATTTTAAACAACATGATTGTAATGTATGCGTATTTAAAAAATAAATCTAAGTTTAAAATGTAGTTGGTGGGAAAAGAAAATGAACTGAACTGGTCAACAATTTGGAAAGAAAGAAAATCAGGGTCTTATCTCACATCACACACCAAAATAAATTCCGACTGAATTAGAGTTGAACATAAAAGAGAGTGCTGAATGAAAAGCTGAAACCAAATAAAGAACCAGAAGAAAATATAAAAGAATAGTTATCTGATCTTCGGGCGGGAAAGACCTTTCAAATCCAAGAGCAAAGGAAGAAATCATAAAGTGGAAGGACAGATGGACTTAACCACATGTATTAGTCTGCTCAGGCTGCCATAACAAAATCCCGTAGAGACTTGGGTAGCTTCAACAACAGACATTTATTTCTCACAGCTCGACAGACTGGAAGTTCAAGACCAAGGTGCCAGCTGATTTGGCTCCTGGAGTGGACTCTCTTTCTGGCTTGCAGACAGTGCCCTTGCTGCGTGCTGACATGGCCTCTCCTTGGTGCATGCAGAGAAGAGAGAGAGAGAGAAAGAGAGAGAAAGAGAAGGGGGGGAGGAAGGGAGAGAGGAAGAGAGGAAGAGAGGGAGAGAGGAAGAGAGGGAGAGAGAGAGAGAGGGAGAGGGAGGGAGAGAGGGAGAGAGAGCGAGCGAGCGAGCCAGCTCTCTGGTGTCTTGTCTCATAAGGGCCCTAATCCCATCATGAGGACCCCACCCTCATGGCCTCATGGAACCCTAATTACTTCCTAAACGCCTCATCTCCAAATATTGACTGGGAGTTAAAACTTCAACATATGAATTTTGGAAGAACATATCCAGTGTACAATACCACATAAGCATTAGAAACTTCTCTCTGTTCAAAAATAATAGAAAAACAAACACTGAACTGAGAAAAAACTATCTTAAGTATGTCAGCCAATATTCTTATGATTATGTAAACATGTTAAATAAAATGCAGGTTTTAAAACCTGCATTTATATAGAGCCATCTCAATTTTTAAACATTAAACAGCGGTTATCTCTGGAAGTTGGGAATCATAGGTTTTAATTTTGTTCTTTGTTTTTGTGTATTTTCTAAAATTCCCACAATGAACATGAATTGCTTTGATAGTAAAAGAAATAACTAACATTTTTTAAAAGTGTTATGCTATGGTCAACCAACACTGGGGGCAAAGGGTTCAGTTCTGCAAAACTTTGAGGAATGGCTGACGAGCCAGGGTGCCCAGCACAGCCCAGAGTCTGAAATGCATGTTCCATATCATCCTATGAAGGAACCCCTGAAAGAGGAGAGTACTTCTCCCCAGAGAAGGCAAGAGTGACAGGGACCTTGACCCAGTGGAAATCCTGCCCCGTGGAAAAGGGACTTATTTGAGATGGCTCCAAAGGGACAGACTCAGAGGCAGAGCAATAAAGAGGTAGATCTTAGCTCCAAAGAGGAAAGAATTTCTGCCTATGTGAGCTGTCCCTAAATGCAGAACCCTACACATACAGTGAGCCTCTGGTCACAGTCCATCCATGACTCACACATAGATGAAGAAAGATTTCTTCTATCAGGGTGCGGGTTAGACATTAATTTTTAATTATACAAGTAATTTTTCCTTTAAGAATTTAAAACAGATTGTATATGTACATGAATGAATTATTTCAGCTATAGATATCTCCATAAAATTATTTTTTAAAACTATCCCAGAGAAGGCTAAATTTCTCTTTGATCATTCCCCCCCACCCTGCACACACACACACTCCTAGTCCCCATCATGCTTCCCTGGAGATAATAGCTAATATAAGTTTGGAGTGCATTTTTCCAGACCTTTTTATATGCATTTACATGTAGGTGTATGTTACATGTATCTGTACTCATATAAAGTATGAAGGACTAGTATGTTACATGTATCTGTATGTTACATGTATCTGTACTCATATAAAGTATGAAGAAATGTGTATACATTTCTACAAAGGGCATTATAATGTATTTATCACCTTGAAACTTTCATCTTACCATCTTAGAGATTTAGCTATTGGGTTGTCGGAAAAGTCATGACACATGTTTGCAACAGATGGCACTAGTCCATTTTTGGAAGTGCTAGAGTCATTCGCATCTATGTTATTGCTATGTCATTTGACTGCTGACAGTTCTAGCTTCATTCTAAAAAAAAATTGAGCGATTTGGTTGTTTTGGAGATATTACAAGTTGAAGATGGAAGACCAAACTGTGCATTTTTGCCATATTTTATTGTTTCACTTCCACAAAGAAAAGAACGTGCATCAACCTTGTGAAAAGTTGCATAAAGTTTACGGTGACAATGCTCTACAAGAATGTCAGTGCCAATGATGGTTCATGAAATTCTGTGCTGGTGATTTTGATCTCAACGATGCTCCTCGGTCAAGGAGGCCCACCAAGGTTGATGACGACAAAATAAAGGCATTGATCGAGTCAAATCCACATTACACGACACGAAAGATTGCAGAAATATTGAACATCCATCATTCAAGCATTCACGACCACCTGAAGAAGTTGGGATACATAAGCAAGCTCGATATTTGGGTTCCGCATGAACTCAAAGAAGTTCATTTGATGGCGTGTATAAACATCTGCAATATACTCATTAAACGTAAGGAAAACGATCCTTTTTGAAGCAACTGATAACTGGTGATGAGAAGTGGATTGTTTACAACAATGTGGTGTGCAAACGGTCTTGGTCCCGATGTGATGATTCGCCTCAAATGACATCGAAAGCAGACGTTCATCAGAGGAAGGTTATGCTCTCAGTGTGGTAGGATTTTAAAGGTGTCGTGTTTTTCGAGTTCCTACCAAGGAACCAAACAATCAATTCGAATGTGTACTGTCAGCAACTGGAGAGTTTGAATGAATCCATCATCCAGAAACGTCCAGAGCTTGTTAATTATAAGGGAGTTGTGTTCCATCACAACAACGCGAGACCACACACAAGTTTGATCACCCGTCAAAAATTACTGGAGTTTGGACACTCACCATACTCGCCTGACCTTGTGCCGTCAGACTTCTACTTGTTTCGCTCTCTTCAAAACTCCTTGCATGGTATAATGTTCAATTCAGGTGAGGCTGTAAATTAGGACCTTGTTCAGTTTATCGCAAATAAAGACAGGTCCTTCTATGAAAGAGGAATTATGAAGCTCACTGAAAGATGACAAAAGGTTATCAAACAAAACGGGCAATATATCATTGATTGATTTTTGTTCTTTATATAAATAAATGACCTTTGAAAAACATAGACAAAACACGTCATGACTTTTCTGACAACCCAATATATTGTTATATATAAAGATCTAACTAATTCTTTTTCACAACTGCATAGTATTCCCAGGCATGAACATTCGAATTTATGTAACTATTCCACCAGTGGCGAACATTCAAACTGTGCACAGTTTTTCACCGTAGCAAACCACCACAAAGGCTATCCCAGAATTTTCCACCTGTGCACACACATCTGTGTTTCTTTAGGGCAGACCCTGCCTATGTCACAGAGCAGATGCCTTTTTTATTTTAACTGGTTCTGCCAAATTGATGTCCATTGTGATGTTGCTTTCCAAGCCTCAGATCCTACGGCTTTATAAATCTGATCCCTGTGAAATTTCTTCTTGTCAGTGACAGCCCGGCATTTTGGCCTACCTGGCATCTTCTGTGCCTTGGTTTTGTTCCATCGCTCTTCCTTACTATTCAAATCATCATCTGACAATGAGATGGGCTGCCCTGGTCCCTTGACAGCATCTGGGCATGAGCCACATGGCTGCCCACCCTGGCTACTCACTGAGGGGACTCTTGAATGGGGAGGAGGCCCTTCCAATCCCAAGAAGCTGCATCTTTGTCAATCAGAGGATGCACTAGCAATGAATGAGAAGGGGGCAGGGGCTGGGCAAAAGGAAACTTTACAATCCCTGGCATCACTCAACTGCTTGGATGGGCCAGACCCAGAGATGAAAATGCACCAATACCTAAATTAGGCATGAGCGCAGGTGAGTGAGTCAGGCAGGGCTGGATAATGACAATCGTTCACCCTCCTCACCAGGCAAACCCACCACCAACTTCATCTTGATGCCTACAGCGGTCACTGTAACACCCAAATGATGAACTGTCCATGATTTACTAAGTGCTTTTACATAGGCGCTAATTATGGAACTGCTGTCTTACGACAGGTTGCTCTGGTATTTTTAGCAGCATGTAGCTGCCATGTGAAAGCCGGGGCTGCTCTCCCAACGAAAGGCTGCTTACTTTACAGGCTGGCGCAGTCCTTGAAATGTGATGTTTTGCCGGCAGCTGGTTGCTGTCGGGGGATGTCTGGGCAGAGGGCTGCAGCACCAACCATATTCTGCAGTTTCTCCAGTCCAGCCTGACACCCCCCAACCAGCAGAAGGTGATACACATCACCTCCCTTACCCCCAGGCCTCAAGGCAGCGAGAAATGGGCTACCGCATGGACTCAGCAGAAACCACCCACCTCTTAGCTTCGCAAGCTCTCCCCAAACTCAGCAGAGTGGAGGGGGACTGGAAGAAACCAGGGCTGACCCTGGCCCTGCTCCCTCATCCCGAGCTGTCCCCGCCCCAGAATCTAGGTGCCCACCCACATATCACCTCCCAAGAAATCCAAGATTCCAGGGACAGTGAAGTCAGGGTGGGGCCCCTATAAGAGAATGGAGTATCTGTATTCACGTGCTGGGTACAGGGTCCCTGCTGCCTTTTTCCGGGTTGCAGTACATTTTACTGAAGTATGACACGTACGCACAGAGAAGGACACATATCAAAACGGATGAATTTTGATAATATGAACGCACCTATGTGACCAACACCCAGATAAAAAAAACAAACATTACCCGCCTCCTGAAGCTTTTCTGGTGCCTCCAGGAACCCGCCATCCCGACTTCCAATACCTTATATTCATGTTGCCTCACGTGCACTTGACAGAAATGGAATTATAGAGCATGTGCTCTTTCTCATTGCGCTCCTTTGTTTAACAGTGTGTTTGTGTGATTCATCCATGTTGTTCCGTGTAGCTGTACACTGTTCATGCTCACTGCGTTCTAGTGTTCTAGTGTATGAATTCATCCCAATTTATTTGTCCATTCTATTTCTGATTAATATTGGGTGATTTCCAGTTCAGGGCTGTTACAAACAGTGCTGCTATGAACATTCTATTGTAGTACATGCCTTTTCACAGCAGCCTTTTACCCATCGTAAAATATAAAACATTGAAAACTACTGCTTTAAGCCTCAAATCTTTAGAAAGTCAATCTGCCCCACCTCTCCAATTTACCCTTTCTTTTTTTAAACGTAGTCCTTCCACTGTCTATTTGGAGCCAAGTAAAGAGCATTAATTGGCCATTGGAGTCAGACTTCCAAAGACTAAAGCCCGATTCTACCACCTACTTGCTGTGTGTCCTGCATCAAGCACTTAACCTCTCTGTGCATCAATGGCTTTACCTGTAAAATGGGGATGATAATAATAACACTTCTAAGTTCATTTGGTTGAGGATTAACTACAGGAACAGTGCCTGCGCATCGTAAGCACTCATTAGTGTTGGTAGGGTATGGTCACCACCTAAGGCACCCTGTCTTTCTCAGCACCCAAGGTATCCTGCTTTGGGTAGCCCCTGCCAAAACAGTCGAGCAAGGACCTCACACAGGAGGAGACAGCAACTGAGCAAACAATTTCACCACCAACTGGCCCTCCCCGCCACTCCAGCCCACTGTCTCTCCCTCTGCCTCTACCATCACCAAGGAGGCCTGATG
The DNA here is from genome assembly GCF_001890085.2 of Hipposideros armiger. Lineage (NCBI taxonomy): Eukaryota > Metazoa > Chordata > Mammalia > Chiroptera > Hipposideridae > Hipposideros > Hipposideros armiger. The sequence continues at coordinate 1,695,324 of NW_017731491.1, read as the reverse complement.
GCCTACTACTGTCTTTTTATACACAGGACACTGAATTTCACTCCAAATGTGACCTAAACCAGGGGCACCATTCAGGGTCATTATTAATGGTGTGCCAGCAGCCCGGTGACAAGCTGCTGGGGCACCGACAGTGCCCAGAAATTGCTGCCTGAAAAAAAAAAATGTAAATGTCCATGTAAAAGGAAAGTAAGTGGATTACTTCATTTTTTTAGGTGACAAAGACGGAAAAAGCCTTTCAAAGCATACAGTGCAGGGACCTAAGAGCAATAGACTGGGGCCTCGCACTACTGGTTGCCATGGCAACTGTATTTCACAGCAGGAACTCATTTTCATATGACAGTGACCTGTGGAGGGAAGGGAGGACAGCTCCTAAAGAAACTTAGTTGAAGGGGGTACTATTGGGGGGTAGAGGTGGGGAATTGATTTTGTTACCAAAAGAAGCATTTAAAAGTGATTTAAGGGACAAAAATGACCTAAGGGCCCCTGGGGGTTCTCTGTTCCACCTCTTACTTAAAACGCACTCACATACACACATACACACCCTGTTTTGAAGGCCTCTTGGGCAGATGTCACAGCGTTCCTGAGTCACTGGTCCCACTATTAACCATCTGTGGATGTCACAGCGTCCGTGAGTCACTGGTCCCAACATTAACCATCTGTTCTGTGACAAAGTTCTTTTCTGGAGTCCCAAGGAATCCACTGACCGAGACACCAGGACGTTCTGCACAAGCCAGGTGCTGAGAGGACCTGTGTAACACACTCCCTGGACTGAGGCATAATGCTTTCCTGGACAAACAGCAAATTCTAGTATCAAAAATCAGCCTCGAAGTTACAGACTTGAGATCCAACCTTTGCTCTGCCCACCTACAAGCGGTGTGGTGTAGGCAGGTGTGTGGACCTCTCTGGGTTTGTTTCTTCAGGGGCAGAATGAAGACAATAATCACAGTATCTGCCGTTCTAGACGCTGGGAGGATAACACACATGAGGGAACGCCTGGAAAATCAGCAACTGCCCCACACATAATGGCCACTCAGAAACAGCTGCTATGATTAAGAGCTGGATAAGCATCTCTCACACCCATGATACAACTGGAGGCTAACAGCAGAGAACAAAGTATTAACTTGGGTGGCACAAACTGTAATGAATTAATCAGTAAGCTCAGCGGGAGTGCAGACCGATGGGAATATGGAAGACTGGAACAGTCCAGGAGGGAGGTAGAGTTTGAAGGATGATAGGAGGTGTTTGGGAAGATTGGGAGAGAGAAGTCCTTCCCTGAGCATCCTGGGGATTCAGGAGGAAGGGAAAAGGATTCATTGACACAGAGGAACCTGCCGTCGGCATACAGACAGCTGCAATAGTGGCGCCAGGGCAGACTGGAGCGAGGCCAAGCTGTCCCAGGGAAATGGCTTCTGAGCTGGGTCCCAAAGGGAAAGGGCCAACGGGCTGGCCCTGAGAGGTGGGGAGGGAAGAAGTTGCAGGACCGGAAATTGGTTCTAGAGAGTGAGGCCACATGACTAAGGAGCCACATGAGGTAGACAGAGGAGCCAGCTTTGTGTGGGAGGAAACCCAAAGCCTCGGAAGATTTCTTAGGGAAGAGGATTCAGCGACAGGGTAAACACAGTAGTCAGGGACCAGCAGGCTAGAGGCGACATGCCAAATGGGCTGTGGGGGCTGGAGGAGATTGTGGCACCAGAGAGACCAGTGAAGGGGCCTCTGAACTCTGGCCTGAGACATTCAAGCCCTGGTCACAAAGGGACAGGGAGAGGCAGAGACACTTCAGAGAAAAGTGAGTGGGACAGAGGAGGAAACCCACTGTTGAGGAGGTGAGGGCAGTTGCCCAGGAGAAGGAGCAGGCCAGCCTTGGACATGCTGAGTGTGGGGTGTCACTGGGCCCCCAAAGAGCCAAGACTGGAGCTGGACTCCAGAGGGGGACTCCCTGAGGGCATCCGGAGCGAGTTCTCTGAGAAGCTAAACACGAGGCCTCATTAAATGCCCAGATAAGAGGGAAGAGGGGTCAGAAGAGGAGAAGGAACAATGGGGAAATAAGAACAAAGCCAGGAGAGATGGGTGCCCCAGAAATCACAGCAGAGAAAGGCTGCAAAGAGGATGCATGCAACACGGGGGTCCGCTTCCCGGGCAGATGGACGGCGGACAAAAGAGCAGTGTTTGGAAACAAGATGATTTTCAGGGAAGCAGTTTCAGCAAAGTGGTGGGGCCAGCAGCAGCCAGGCTGCGGAGGATTAGGAAGGGAGGCGTGGAGCAGAGAGGCAGGCAGCAGGTGCAGAGCACTTGTCAGGAAAATGTGACAGTGAGAGAAAAGAGGAAACGAAGCTAATGACTCCCACGTATGTTTTTTTCCCCCCAAGAGATGGGAGGCCAAGTGGATGGAAGAGGCAGGAGGATGGAGGGACATGGAGACTGGGTAAGGGCACAGTTTCTCAAGGTGGGGGAGCAGAGAGGGGCAAAGACAGAACTGCAGCCCTGGCTCTGCCAATGCTCTTACCAGGGTGGCCAGGGCTGACTCCCCAGCCCTCAGACTGCTGAGAGCACCAAAGGTTCCCACCCCGCTGCACCCCGATGGAGCCCCGATCCACCCCGATCCACCCCGATGGAGCCAGGAATCCCCTGGCGCTGACCTCACTGAGGATGGGTTTCCCCCTTCCACATCTCATCTCTCCCCAGGGCAACCTCCGGGGTGGGGGTAGGGCAGAGTTACGGATCACCCAGGTGGGAAAATCGGGTCCTCAGCCCCTGAGCGACCGGGTAGGGGACAAAATTCCCCGACTTCCGAGCAGAGCCCCTCGCTGTAGTCCAAGGAGGCTTCCGTCCCAACAGTGCAGGTGTCACGGGCACCACTGTAAGGCCAGAGCCCTCACCCTGAAGGCAGTGAGGAGCCCTGGATGAACTTCAACACTCTTTCCAAATCTTTCTGCCTGGGAAACACAGAGGTGGGCCTGACGGCTGGGAGTGGGTTTCGTGAGGACTGGATTTCGGGGCAGGATTCTCAGGCTGAAGGAGGTGGGCAGGGTGAGCAGGAGGAATCTGGTCTGGCCAGCGAGAAACCCTTCCATGCTGCACTCACACACTCCTGGACACCTAGTGATGGGCGAAACGTCAAGTGTCCAGGGCCCGGGTCCACCACGGCGCCCCACGCCAATCATCTGGAGGGTGGGATCTTCACCCAAGGCCAGGCCCAAGTACGCCCAGGTCCCCACCACCGCACGTGCGCGCCCCGGCGGGCGCTCGGTAAACACCGCACTTGTTGACTCGCTCGCCAGGCATGCTCACCCCAGCGCCGCCTGGTGTTCGCGGCCGCCCTCGCCCGCCCTCTCGCCACCCACTCCCCTCCCCCACTCGGCCGCCCCCGCCTCGCCCCCGCGGGCCCCCGGCTCCGGGCGCAGGACAGGCTTCCCCAGAGGGCCCCCGGCCGGCTGCAGGCCAGACGTAGAGCGCCAACCTCTCAGGAGGCCGGGCCCAGGCGCTGCCCGCGCCCCACTGGCCCGGGGCTCGCCCCCTCCCCGGGCGCAAAGAGCTCCCAGTTCCCACCTACACGGCCAGGGCCACCCTGCGCGACCCCTGGGCTCCCACCACGAAGCCAAACGCACTTCCCAGCCCTAGGATACTGTGCCCCGAAACAGGGGCGGCCCCACTTTAGCCGGACTTACCTGCGAGTTCGGCCAAGCCGCCCGGCGCGCTCCCTGGCTGCCCTCTGGCGGCGGCCGCAGGGACCCAGGCGCCCGCCCTGTCCCGCCCCGCCCTTCTCCCACCTGGGACCTGTTGCGGCGGGCGGGAGAACCCGAGCCTGAGGTCACCTGGTAGGCAGGCAGGGTGCCCTCCGGATGGCTATCCTCGGCATGGAACGGTTCTCAACTGGCCCCTTCTTGTCACTGGATAACAAACATCGCTATCTTTCCCCTGAGCAGCTTCAAGTCCTTATTTTCTAGTGCTCCAAGATCCTCAAGGCTCGTTTTGTGTATTCCCTGCCCGCATCCTACAATCAGCCATTTGTCTGAGGAGTCCTGCTTCTTTTTATTGGGGAATAGTATTAGAAACCAAGATCTAGGGGCTAGGCATGCTCTTTGCTACTGGACCCATTGCGTTTTATCATTAATAAACTACAGCAGGCCAAGGGAAGTTAGACTTCCCTATCCCATTAAGTGTTCTTGTCTGCTTATTCCCTGAGGGCTTGGGGCCATGGGTTCAAAGAGAGACCCTGGAAAGAAGGTGGGCTATGGGGAAGCAGTCTCAGTCCCTGGGCACACTGTGGACTCCTGGGAGTGACCGGCAGGTGAAGGCCAAGGTGAAGGTCTGGGTGCTGCAGAGCAGGCTGGGTAATGAACATCTAGCCAGGGAAGGCTGTGAGAGTGCAACCTAGAGATAAGTGGGCCCATGAAAAATAAATAGCAATAGGAGGTAGGAGCCAGTAGGCAGGGTGACCCCAGAGTTTCTAGGGCAAGAGATAATTTCTGTGGGTGCTTGGCTGAAGAAGGCTTCTGGTTGTGTGTGTCTATTTGAGAGATGATGTTATACTTTAAACCAGTTTTCTCAAATGTGGCCTTGGGACTGCTTGTGTCAGAAGCCCCTGAGGGCTTGTTAAATATACAGAGTCACAGGCCCTAGTATTGAATCTGGTGGTGGGGCCTGAAATCGCATTTCAACATGTTCTCCCAAGAATTCTGATGTGCACCAGAGTTGACTCTTTTGGAAGGACTGGAAGTCTGTAGTCAGGATACCACTGAGGAGAGAATCTATGTCTGTTCTCTTTCTGGGGCTGGCTGAGTGGCTCAGTTAGTTAAGAGCTTGCTCAAGAGTTTGAGCTCTGAGCAACAGCGGTTCAAGTCCCGGCCTGAGCTGAGCAGCCGTTGAGCTGCCAACAGGTGGCAGGATGGCTCAGCTAAACAAACAAACAAACAAACAAACAAACAAACAAACAAACAAAACAACAACAACAACAAAAAAACTTTGCCTTCTCTTTCTGCAAATACCAACCTGATCCTGCATTGCTTCGGTTCTTTCTTGGCCATGTGTAGAACATTGGAACATTGCTCATTTTTGATCTTCTAACAACCTCAGCAGGAACAGCTTCATTGACTTCTACCTTCCCTTTGACAAAGACCCTCTCATTGGCCAAATTTTGGCCAGGTTCCTCTGAGCACTTTTCTTGACTAGGCCTCAACCTTTTCCTATAAGAACTGCAACTCTCCACACAAACAATTTTTTCTACCCCACACACTTGGAAAAAAACCAAAAATCTAACATGGCTTCTAGCAGCCTAAGGCCACTGTGTCCCTGTGGCAGCTCAGCCTCTCCTTGAGTTCCTGTCTAAATAAACTCAAAGCTGCCAATACAATCTACCATTTGTTCCACCCAATATCTGCTGATAGGCCCCTGACCTCCATTTCCTTAGAGCATTTATTTAAAACTCTTACTGTTGTAAATCCTTTCCCTGTGCCTTTGAGATGTACATGTATCTCCTAGAACCCAGGAGTGCTTTTCTTAGGGACCTGGGAGCCATTCCTTTGAAGCGTAATCATCCGGAAGGTGTCTGTGGGAGAGGGGTAGCTGAACCTGGGTAAGTGCCAGTGACCGGACACAGATGGCATAATCACACTGACATTGACTACCCACTTTTTGTAATTTTTCACTTTCTGGCAATGCTTGAGCCCCCACTTGCTCCCCCTTCCTACTCCCTCATTCTCCCTTTAAAAGGCCAATTCACCTCTACACAGATCAGAATCAAGCTCAGTTCTAGACTTAAAGTCTCTTTCTCTCCTGCAGTAGTACGGAATAAAATCTGTCTTTACCACCATGAACTAGTGTCCAGCTTTGTTTTTCTTTAACACTTTCCTTGGAGTTGCTATCTCAGAACCAACAGGCCCTTGGGTTAAATAGCAGCCCACAAAGGCAAGGCGGAGGGCAGTTGTTCAGCTGTCATCCAGCAAGGCCTGGATCTACAAGTTTCCTTGCTTAGGCAGGGAGGCCCTTGAGAGGCAGTGGCTTGGCGTCCTATTAAGATGGCAGCATAAACCAACAAAAACTAATACAGGAAGAAACTTGCATCTTTGAGTTCCAGGATAGCCTGGAAGTGTAGATGCAATCAATTAACATTCTAAAGAAAACTAAAGTCCAAAGGCAGGCCCCAGCTTCCTCATCTGTACAGCATTTAATTGCAGATGGTGTGGGGAAAGGGCTATGCAAACAGAATCAAAAGTGGGTTGTCCCAACTTCCTGGGACTTGCAGTATGAAGAAACTAGCAGAGATGGCCCAGACATGAATGACAGATCATTATACTCATAGAACACACAGACCCTGTGTAATCACTTTCTGTGCATTAACTCATTGGTACCATTATTGTCCCCATTTCACAGGTAAGGGGACCAGGGTTTGGAACAACTAAGCTTACTTACCCAGGTGTGGGGGGCCTGAGTAGGCCAAGGTCCAGGTGAAGGCTGTTTGTTCAGGGCTACCCAGTGAGTGACAGGTGTCATTTGCTCCCATAGTTACAGGAAGGGAAATACTTTAGGAATCTCCAGGCACCCACCTGAAATATTCACCAGGTCACTGTGTTGTCAAGGCAGACTCCTGAGGAAAACACCTTCAGTGCTGAGGACTGGAGCAGGGTCCTGACAAGGTGTCGATCTCATTGGCTTCTGAAATTACATATGCTCTGAAGTCCGGGTTTGCGAGGAACAAATGTCATCCCTCAGGTTCAGCTAGGAATTGAGAATATCTCATCATTGATACTGCACCCAGGCCATTTTGTCTATTGGTCTGAAGTTCAAAGCAAAACAAAACAAAATACAACACTGTATATGTACTAGAAACTATGTTAAATGTTTTTCAAATAATAACTCATTTAATCCTCTCAACAACCCTACAATGTAAATACTCATTATCATGACTATTTAAAAGACAAGAAAGCTGAAGCACAGAAAGGTTTAGAAGTTGCCCAAGGTCACACAGCAAATAAGTAGCAGAACTAGGATTCAAACCTAAGCAGTTTTGTTGCAGAGTCCATGCAAGTACAGGGGAGGAAGAAACTTTCCTCTACCCTCAAGGTTCTTTTGGCTGGTCTAATAATCAAATAGACATGAGACAGATTAATAAGAGAAAATAACTAAATTTAATACATACGTATGTATGGGAACCCCATATACATGAGAAAGTCAGAGATCCCACATGCACCAGAGGTTCAAAGACAGAAAGGGAACATGGGTATATAAGACATTCTGAGCTAGGGACGAGGTAAGGTGACTTGGGGTCTTCAAAGAGTCATTGCAGGTGATAAGAAGAGCAGATGTTTAGTAAATAAAAGTTTCCTCTGCCCTGTAGATAGGGCAAAAGAGGTTATCTCTGATAATCTCTTATTATGGTCAAGGTTCCTAATTCAAGTTCTTCTAGCTAGTAAAGGGAGAGGCAGAAGTTTCTCTTGAGCCCACAGTTAAAGTTGCCTTTCGCTCAAACAATGTGCATACCACAGAGGTACACCTTGGGGTGATTAATTCTGAACCCCCACAAAAATAACCAGGACGTGACACATCCTGCCAGAGTGGGGCAAGTGGGCAGTTAAGTCCCACTGGGCTTCCTCCCCTGTAGGCCTTCTGTCAGCCCAAGTAGTTCTCTAAGCCTCTGGCATCTTCACTGTCAGTTTCTCCCTCTGGAGACCCACCTCCTGCATGGTCTGGGCCCAGGTCTGAAAGATGGGTTTTTAAAAACACTGAACATGGGAGATGAAGGGATGAGTCATTCAGCCAGTGGCTGAGCCCTGGGCCCTTCCACCCTTTTCTGTGCTATATTTGTCTGCTCTGGTGGCTAAACACACTAGGAAGTCACAGAATGTAAGGTGGAGAATAGGAAGCGTGGAAGTAAAGCTGTGGCCTGCAGCGATCTGAGGAAAAGGGAAAGGATACAGGATCCATATGAGTTTGCTCAGGCTGCCGCAACAAAGTACCACAGACTGTTGGCTTAAACAACAGAAATTTCTCACAGTTCGGAGACCAGAAGTCCAAGATCAAGGTGCCAGCAAGGGTGGTTTCTTCTGAGGCTTATCTCTTTGGCATGTAGACAGCCGCCTTCTTGCTGTGTCTTCACATGGTTATCCCTCCGTGTGTGTCTGTGGCCTAATCTCTTCTTGTAAGGACACCAGTCACATTGGATTAGGGCCCACACTTAAATCCTCATTTTAACTTATTACCTCTTTACAGATCCTATCTCTACATACAGTCACAACAAAGGTACTGGGGTTAGGACTTCAACATATGAATTTGAGGCGGACACAGTTCAGCTCATAACAGGATCCAAAGGAAATGTACAGGCTGGAGTGATGTGAGGTTTCAAATTGCTAGGAGAAAATATTTTGTATATGCCGAAATGTATAAAGAATAATGTCAAACATACAATGCACCCTCTGCCCCACTGCTCAGCTTAAGAAATGAAATGTTTGCAATCCAGTGGAAGCCCCTCATGTAACCTTTCCAGTCATGACCTCCTCCCAACCCTTTAGCGGTAACCTTATCTAGAATTTACCATTTCTCAGTTCCCTACACTCCTTTATACTTTTACTATATGCCCATGCATCCTCAAATGATATAAAATACTGTTTTTGTGTGTGTGTTTTAAACTTTATATAAATGGGAACATTCTCTGTGCTTTTTTAAATTAAGGTGAAATTCAAATAACATACAATTAACCATTTTCAAGTGTATGATTCAGCGGCATTTACTGCATTCACAATGTTGTGCAACCACGATCTCTTTTTAGTTTCAATTTTTTTTTTCATCACCCCATAAGAAACTCCATATCTATGAAGTATTTCCTCCCCATTCTCCCCTCTTCCCACCCCCTGGCAGCCACAAGTCTGCTTTCTGTCTATGGATTTGATTATTTGTATTCTTCTGCAATTTTTTTGCTCAGATATTGAGATTCATCTTTGTGGTCACATTTGACCATAGTTTTTTTTTGTTTGTTTCTTTTTTTTAAATTCCCATATAATATTCCGTCATGAGACTCAATCACAACTTTTTTATTCTTACTGCTATTGATGATTTATGGAACTTTGAAAAAATCATTTTTAAAATCAATATTATATGCATGTGGTAACAAAGTCAAGTATCACAAAGGAAGATAGAGCGAAAACTCAGTGTCTTGTCCCTCCTTCCAAAGAGATAACCACTTTACCTGTTTCTTATCCTTTTAGCATTATGCCAGGCAAATACACATACATGGCATACACTTTTTTTACACATATGTGTTATTTAATAAGTGTTTAGGAAGTGGTTGTTGCATGCCAGCACTGCTTTAGATGTTGGAGATACAGCAGTGAACAAAACGAAGTTTCCAGCCTATGTTTTTGTAGAGACAGACAGATGAAACGTAAACGAACAACTAGATGCATAAGTCAAGTGGTGATAAATGCTATGGAGGAAAGTAAAGGACAGTAAGGGACATGGAGGGAGTGGTCAGGGAAGGCTTCTCTGATAAGGTGACATTTGAATTGTAGGGGAGGAAAAACCTTTATCCTTCTATGCTCCTAGGGGCCCCTGGATCAAACTGATAGAAGACAGGTTAAGAAAAGAAAAAAGTTTTAATTACATACACAGCAGAATTCACAAAGAAAAAAATGTGGCTCAAAGAGGGGCCCAGTGGAGATAACCTAAGTGTCCATTGATGAATGATGGGATAAAGAAGATGTGTACAGACACACACGTTAGAATACTACTTGGCCATAAAAAAGATGAAATAGTGCCATTTGCCACAACATGGATGACACTTGAAAGTATCATGCCAAGTGAAATAAGTCAGTCAGAAAAGGACAAGAAAGGTATGATTTCACCCATATGTGGGATATAAAACAGAAAGTAAAAAACTAACAAAACAAATAAACAAAGACAAACTCATAGATACATACAACAGAATGGTGGTAACCAGAGGGGACAGAGGGTGGTGGGAGTGCAAAGTGGGTAAAGGGGGTCAAATATATGGTAACAGAAAGAGTCCAACAGGGAACAAAGAGATTTAGAGATTTCCCTCTTCCTCGGATCCCTCCCCTTGCCCCGCCCAATCTCCCTTCCCTTGACAGAAAAGAAGCCTAAATTCTGGACTCTCTTAAGATGGATTTGAAGCACCAATAGGTCTCCCATCTTCTTGGTTGGTTCCGCCTTCTTGACCAATAAACCTTTCCTTCTTCCAAACCCTGATGTTTTGAGTTTTGGCTTTTTGAAGCTTCAGGTACATGGGCTTCAAACCTGTAATGCTGAGAGAACTTTGAATGCATAGGTCTGAACGCCTCATCCTCCCTGTTGAGTTTCCATATATGCTGCTCCTAGGGCTACTCAGGAGGATGGACTCAGGAAAGAGGCCCAAGGGCCGGCCAAGTGGCTCAGTTGGTTAAGAGCTCGCTCAAGGGTTTGAGCTCTGAGCAACAGCAGTTCGATTCCCGGCCCGAGCTGAGCAGCCGCTGATCTGCCAACAGGTAGCAGGATGGCTCAGCTTTAAAAAAAAAAAAAAAAAGAAAGAAAGAGGCCCAGAAAGGCCCTACAAGCAAGTTGGGGCCATTTGAGCAAGAAATTCCAAGGCACCAGTTACTCAGATTGTGGGCTAGAAGTGGTGAGGGGGCAAGATAGGTATTGGGTGGGCAGTACCGCTTGATTCCATAGACTTCCTGTCCCTTAAGGCAGGATATAGCTGGGGGAGAGTCAGAGCAGGGTTCTGTGCAGAACAATGTCAAAGGCATGTTTCCCACTTGCCCAAGTACAAAGCTGGTGCTGCTGAAGAGTGGACACTGCCTGTCTGCCTTGGAGAAGAAACTGACAGCATGGGGAAAGTGGGCAGGACACAGTGAGAACTGGAACCAGCGGTCCAACCAGTTGGATGGACCCAGGCTGAGTAGGCAGCAGGAACAGACAAAGCCGTTAAGCTCTACCCCAGGCAAGCCCAAGTCAGCCCTGGCCAAAGGAGAAAACTTAATCCTTGTAGAGAAAGAAACCTCAGTTCTTGCCTGCTCATAACAATAACATCCACTGAGACCACAAGGAGAAAGTTTAAACAAGGAAGCTGCAACCAATAGTGAGGATACTATCATCTCTCCTGTTGGTCAGTGAACATCACTGTAAAGTTGACTGCTGTCGTGGAAGATTTGTGGAACCGGGGATGTGGATTCCAAGCCCAACTTGGTGGTTAATTAGTATTAAGAGGTTGAGCGAGTCACTTTGCATCTCTGTCTGTTGTCTCATCTATCAAATAGGGATATTCTTGCCCAATCTCTTTCCGGTTGCAAGAGATTGTATTCCTTTGCTGGATATGAATTTTCTCTTTCAAAGCTGACTGGCTAGCTAGCTCAACATAACCTTGATGCAACCTTTACTAAAATCGGGACGAGAAAAGGTCAAGCTGTCGCCTGCCAGATGAATATCCAAGCAAGGAGTACCGCCTGAGAGGGAAGACAGGCCAGCCTTTCTTGGAAAGTGAGGGCAGCCAGCACCTGTCTGTAAGCACCAGGGTTAGTACAGCAGGGTGCTTGGAAAGCAAACACCAGACATCTCCATTAGCAGGTGGTCATTCACACAAAGAACGTCTGTCATTTACATTTCACTCAGTTCCTAGAAACGAAAGCAGACAGGCATTTGCAATCCAGGCGTGCTGGACTCATTAGGGAGCTTCCCAGTGGATGAGAGGAATAAGGACACATAGAGCAACAGAGGGTCCTTTACAGAACTATATGAGTCCACACATGACTGTGTGGATCGGTACTAATAATTGTCATTACTGAGGATGAATGCCAAAGTTTACAGGTCTGATGCAACCTCCATCAAAATCCCAGCATGCTCTTTTGAAGAAATACACAAGCTGATTTGAAAATGTATATGGAAAAGCAAAGGCTCTAGAATATTCAAAATGATCTTCAAAATGAACAAAGTTGGAGGACTTACGCTACCTGATATCAAGACTTACCATAAAGCTACAATAATCAGGACAGTGTGGCATTAGCGCTGAAGGAGAGACAAATAGATCAACGGAACAGAATAGAATCCAAAATAGAGTCACACGTATACAGTTAATTCATTTTCTACAAAAATGCCAAGTCAAGTCAATGGGGAAAAGGAATGTTTTTTCATTGAAAATTGCTGGAACAACTGGAAATCCATTTGGAAAAAAAATGAATCTTGATCCCTGACTTTATTCACAAAATTAATTTAAGATGGATCATGGACCTAACCTAAAACCCTAGAACCATACAGCTTTTTTTTTCTTTTAAGATTTTGTTGGGGAATTGGGGAAGGGGAACAGCCAAGTTATTGTCCTTCAATCTTAGTTGTGGAGGGCACAGCTAACTCAGCTCCAAGTCCAGTCACCATCCGGCTGCCCGTTGGCAGCTCTTGGCCACTCAGCTCAAGGTGCCATGTTCAATCTTAGTTGCAGGTGGGCGTAGCGCCATACCATGCAGGAGTTGAACCGGAAACCGTGGTGTTAGGAGCACGTGCTCTCACCAGCTGAACCACTCGGCCGGCCCCCATACAGCTTTTTGAAGAAAACAGATTATCTCTGTGATATAGGAGTAGGAAAAGATTTCCTTGGGCAGGATACAAAAATAAAAAATTGATCACATGGTTTCATCAGAATTTAAAATTTCTGCTTATAAAAAGATACCATTAAGAAAATGAATCAGTCCCCGATGTTCACTGCACCATTATTTACAATAGCCAACATATGGAAACAACCTAAGTGTCCAATGATAGATGACTGGCTAAAGAAGATGTGGTACATATATACAATGAAATTTACTCAGTTATAAAAAGAATGAAATCCTGGGGCTGGCTGAGTGGCTCAGTTGGTTAAGAGCTTGCTCAAGAGTGCAAGCTCTGAGCAACAGGGTCGCCAGTTCAATTCCCGGCCCGAGCTGAGCTGCTGCTGAGCTGCCAACAGGTAGCAGGATGGTTCAGCTACAAAAAAAAAAAGGAATGAAATCCTACCACCTGCAACAATATGGATGGACTCAGAGAGTATTATGTTAAGTAGAATAAGTCAGACAGAGAAAGACAAATACCAAATGATTTCACTTATATATGGAATCTAAAAACAAAATAAATGAACACACGAAACAAAAACAAACTCATAGATACAAAGAACAAATTGCTGGAGGCCATATGGGAAGGGAGGTGGGGAAAAGGGTGAGAAAGGTGAAAGGGCTTAAGATGTACAAATTGCCAGTTATAAAAACAGTCATGTAAAGTACAGTATAGGGAATATACTGTCAATAATATCGTAGTAAGTATGGTGCCAGATGGGTACTATCAGGGTGATCACTCCATAAGTTGTACAAATGTCTAGTCACTATGTTGTACACCTGAAACCAATATAATATTGTATGTCAACTGTAATTGGAAAATTAAATTTAAAAAAAAAAAAGGAAGGGAATTCTGACCCATGCTACAATATGGGTGAACCTTGAGGACGTTATGCTCAGGGAAATGAGACAAATAGTATAATCAACAAACTACAGACCTGGAAAAAAATTTTCACAGTCATATAGCTGACAAAAGAGTTTATATCCAAGACATGTAAAAAGCTCTTACAAATCAACAGTAAAAATATAAACATTCCAGTTACAAAATGAGAAAAGACTTTAACACACACTTTACAAAGTAAGATATACAAATGGCTAATAAGCAGTTTTAAAAGTGCTCAACATTATTAGTCATCAGGGAAATGGTATTTAAAACCACAGGGAGGGCCGGCTGAGTGGCGTGATGGTTAAGAACTGGCTTGGGATGCCAGAGGGCCCCGGTTCGGATCCCACATATGAGGGCCAGTGACACTGCCCTCCACAGCTAAGATGCTGAA
>NW_017731491.1:1659431-1680489 GCF_001890085.2 Hipposideros armiger | reverse complement strand
TTTCATTTATAAAATTTTTAAAGGATATTATTCACATAATGGTGATTTCATTTGTTTTATGGCTCTTGAATAATTTTTAATTTGTTGTGAAGGACAGGATTGGCTCTTCTGTCGCAAAAGTTTGCCAACCTCTGGTTTAGAAGAACGTGTGGGATAAGAGATGTTATTGCAGCCATTTTTTGGAAAATACAATTTGTGGTGGATAAACCTGGAAAGGAAAGCAGGGGACAAATCATACCAGGCTTTGTAAGCCAAACTAAAGTTCAATCTTGATATGAATTGTGATGGAGACCCACTGGAGGGTTTTAAACCAGTGAAATTATCCAATTGTCTTAAAAAAAGTTCATTCCAGCAGATGCGTGGATAATTTGTGGGGACGATTTGAAAGCAGAGGCCATTTGGGACGGGAACCAGGAGTGCACGTGCCAGACATGGAGATCAGGCCTAGGGTGAGGGCACAGGGAGAGAATGGAGACAAGGAAGGCTGCCAGGTTTCTGGTCCAGCTGTTTTGTTCACTGAGATGGAGTCGAGTGAAGTAAGTTTGTTTGGGACATGTTGGGCTTGAAAGGCCAGGGTGCATGTTCGAGACTAGAACTCGGGAGATAAAATTTTTGGAGCGTACAAATAGCATTTTAAACGCACAGGAGTACACGAGAGGTGTGTCAGCCTGAGCACTTACTCCTCCCCTTTATGCAGCGCCAACTACCAAGGTCTCAAATAGACGGAAGCACGCATGTGCACACCTAGTTCAGCCGCAGCACCGAGGCGGAAGCTTCCTGATTGAGCACGCGCGGTGTACCGCGGTTGCTATGGAGACGCGTGGCGCTGGCCCGGCGCTCCGCTCCGCACCGGGAGCCACGGGGTGCGCAGTGGGTCTCCGGCTGCCCCAGGCACAGGTGGCGGCCCCGCGGGCAGATGGACCACCGCAGTGAGGCCGCGGCGTCGGGGTACGGCGAAGATTGCGAGGACCACAAGGAAGACCGGGAGGGCGGCACTGCAAGCTCGAAGGGGTCCAGACTGCCTGCCATCGCCGGCAGCACCTCAGAGCCCACCGAACAGAAGGTGAAGAAAAAGAAGAAAAAGACCAAGGGGTCGGGCAAGGGGCACGGTAAGAGGAACAGCTAGCGCGGCAGCCTCAGCTCCTGTCCCTGAGATTTTCCTCCTAGGTCACCCACCCCCACCCCTCACAGAGACCCCCATCTACCTGGGGACCAGTTCAAACCAGAAATCAAAACTCGCCAGTCCAAAACAGAGGCCCTCCGCTGCCCCCGCACACCACTTATTGCTGCTGCACAGCGATGCGCCAATCCCGGCTCATAAAGACCATCCATGTCCACAGAAACCTTTCCCAAAGAGCACAGAGCCCCCAAATCCTGCATCGAGAATTCTCAACATCCCTCTACCCCACACAGAGACACCCCACCCCCAGATGCCCAGCATTATTCCCACAGAGCTTCCCAGTCCTACACGGCAGCTCAGCTGCACACAAACACTCGTTCAACTTCCTAATCCTTCAGCCGAAACTCACAATCCTGAACATCCGTACCCTCCCCACCGAAATCGCCAGCATTCCTACAGGGGTGCCCTCATCTTCACACACAGACTTTCCCTAAGCCAAAGTTATCAACACACCGGTGGTAGACACTTCTCACACACAGAAACACAGACGCCTGCCTTCTGCCCAGAGATCCCCCTTGCACCCTTATTCGTTAGGGGCACCTGACCTCTGGATGTTATGTAGACACCCAGTAAATGTATATAAAGTAATATTATCCCTGCACAGACTGTGGCCCCCACCACCATCTGCGAAGGCCATCCTTCGATTGCACACACACCATCACACCAGTCACGGCTACATTTATAATCCCAAACACCCTCAACAACACCCCTTATTTCAGTATAACCACCAAATAAAACTAAAGCACAGATACCCCAGCAGGTACACACATTCACAGTCTACACACACACACACACCCCCATCTGTTCCACATTCGGGTGCATAGATCCCCTTTCAGACAGTGCCTGTACACACACAACCATATACATGCAAGGTCTCACTCCAGACTCTTTTGAGAACACGTCACAGACATACACACACCAACGCCTGCCACAAACCCACAGAGTCCCTACATCTCACTCAACCCCTCTCATAGAACTCTTGATTTCTTGACAAAGGCACTGGGCATCCACTATGGAGAGAGAGTAACAGTGACATAGGATGCACCTGCCTGTGAGTGCTAAGTCTCCACTGTCACCTGTGTGGTTCCCCTCCTGGGTTTTGGCTGTCAGGGAGGTAGCTCTCATTGGCACAGCAACCCTGACCTCCAGGGTGGTTAGTCCTGGGTTCAAGTTTCTGAGCCCTGGCCCTTTGTGTGCAGAGCTGTTACCCTTGGCAAGCTGGAAGCAGAAGGAGTGGCAACCTTCTCCGTGTCAAACTTGTAGTTTTGGGGAAGAAGCAATGGGAAAGATTATAATTATTACTTCTTCTGGTGGAATCGTAATCAAAAGGCATAAAACGATTCTGGAGTGCAGGTCAAAATGCCCTATGTGTGTCCGCAAAACCAAATTAGGAAATTTATTGTCTTCTTGCCTTAGCTTCTGACTCTAGAAATTACAGTGGCATGTACCTCATGCTGTCAGCAGAGGACACCAAATAGTTTTCAGGGAGTAGGAAATATAAAATGTCAAAAGAGGATTTTTTTTTTCTAATTTTCTTTTCTCTTTTTTGGGGGGGAGAGATTTCCCTCTCGCCCCCCCCCCAATAGGATAAGCTGATGAAAGCACCATAACTTATAGTATTTTATATGTGTGTTATATAATTCAGGAATGTTATTAATGTAAAAAAAAAAAAGTCAGTACAAGCCACACAGAAGTATTTCCTGGCTTGGCATAATATTGCTTTCCACAGTCAGATGTAGGAAGCTTTTCTGTTGTTCTCTATTTCTTCCATCATAAAGAAGTCTAGACTGGGGGTAGAGTCACAGACTTCTAGCACTGAAAAATATCTCTGTGAGCATGTGGAGAGGTGAAGTCAGGGAACAGGGCT
The DNA here is from genome assembly GCF_001890085.2 of Hipposideros armiger. Taxonomy (NCBI): domain Eukaryota; kingdom Metazoa; phylum Chordata; class Mammalia; order Chiroptera; family Hipposideridae; genus Hipposideros; species Hipposideros armiger. Next base: position 1,677,442 of record NW_017731491.1, on the reverse strand, counting down.
TGGGTGTCAGGCCTGTATCCAACTCCCAGCCCTGCCACGTGCTACGTGACATTGGCAAGTTACTGAGACTTTTGGAGTGTCAGTTTCCTCACCTGGAAAATAGGGCTGATAGCCTTTATCCAAAGACCTGGCTCATAGTATGTGCTCAATAAATGGTTTCTCCCTCCCCAAAATGACTTGACAAAAAGCATTTAGCTGGTGGGTGTGTACAAAGCCAGTGGGCTTGGCCACCTGAGCCCTAGGTAAGGAGGGGCCGCTGCAGCCTCATGTCTTTGGTGATTTGGGCATCACCCCCAAGCAGTTCACCCTGCTTAGGGGGGTGATGCAGGCATCACTACAAACGCTAACACTGCTCATCTACTCAGCAGAGAAACATCAGAATCGAGGCCTGAAGAATCAGCAGCTGTCGACATCTTTTCATGGCATCTTAAATCCCAGCAAAGATCACAGCCCGAGGCAAGAGTGCAGACAGGACAAAGAGGAAAACACGCTTACCCCTTCTTTCTCCTCCAGCGTAAGTCTCCCCCACTTTGCTGAAATAGAAGAGAACCTCTCGAACGAGGTCAATGAGAGTCTGCGTTGGGATGGAATTCTCAATGACCCAGAGGCAGAACAAGAAAGGATTCGCATATATAAACTGAACCGGAGGAAGCGGTACCGGATTTTGGCCCTCAGCGGCTTCCACTCTGATCCCTGTGCCGAGGATACCCCTGAGAACCTAGCCTGTGTCTCAGACAAAGACCGTGGCACCATCAACAGGCAGCCCTCAGTCAAAGCTGACCTCCCTAATCACTGCTTTGAAGGAAACCTTACCCCAAAGCTCCTACACTATGATTTAGCTACTGCTCTGCCTGAGTGAAAATCCACCCGTGATACTGACAAGCTTATAATTTATCCTTACCTCAAGTTTATGTGTTCAAAAAGAAGAATAAAAGGAAATCAGACCTACATCTGAAGGAAGCAGATGTCTGGTGTGTTGATGAGGTCAGCCTCTCCTTTCCCCAAGGTGCCCTTACTTGCCCAGGGTAGCCACCGCGCCTTAACGTAAGCAATTTCATGAACTGAAACTGAAGCAGTTCTTTGCAGAATTTCCTTTTTCTCAGATAAGCTGGCATCTCTTTGTTATTTAATGTCTTATCAGAGTTCGATGTCTATAACCCACCTCTCCCCCACCCCTCAAAAAATGTGTAGATTGTGTCAATTCTAAATCTTAAACTAATTTCATGGGTAAAACTCCACACGCAGCCCGCTTCTGTGGGCTCAAGGAAAATGCCCCAAATATCCTGGAGACTTTTTCTTTTAATGAAATACACTCCCTGCCCTTAGGTGGTCTTCATAATAAGTGAGTTCCAGAACTCCATCCCTGGGAGATTATGATGAGACGTCCCAGAAGGAATATTGCTTCTCTTATAAATATGATCCTCCCCTAATCCCTCCAGATGGTACTTTAAGCAAAGTTCTGGTGCATTAAAAAGGCCCTCCCGTAGGAGTGGCTCAGTTGGTTAAGAGCTCGCTCAAGAGTTTGAGCTCTGAGCAGCAGCGGTTCGATGCCTGGCCCGAGCTGAGCAGCCACTGAGCTGCCAACAGGCGGCAGGATGGCTCAGCTTTAAAAAAAAAAAAAAAGGCCCTCCTACTACTTGTCCTAAATTAATATTCTTCCTTTCCACAAATATTTACTGAGTGAGGACCATGTGTTGCCTTAGTTTGTGTTCTCCCAAAAGCAGACCCTCAGACAAGGACTCAAGTGCACGTACATTATCTGGGAGGTGAAGGAAAGATCAGTAGAGTGGATACAGGGAAAGGGCAGACAGCCAGTTCAGGGACACTATTCAACCAGTTTCTGTACTGGGCAACTGAGGCTTCATCCCCCAAGGAAACACTGTCAGGATTATCCCACCTGTGTGCCATGGCCGAGGGCTGGGCTTGGGGGTGTTGATACCTTGCTGTTTCCAGCCTGCCACACCTGTGGTCTCAGAGACTTGCCTCAGTTGTGGGGGAAGTCGCCCTCAGGCACAAAGATGCAGCCTGAAAGGTCCCAAGCATCATGGTGGTCTCTGAGGTAGCACTGGCCACCTGTGTGCAACACCGCACAGCGCCTGAGAGGGACAGGGTGGAGACTTAAGATGAGGTCCCTGCCTTCCAAGGAGTTAAAGACATGCAGTGTACTCGGGAGAAGTTGAAAGTCAATACAAAACATCACACAAAGCTTCTTTGAAACGTAAACAAAGCAGTCATCTTGGTCCCTGCTCTCCCCTAGCTGACAAATCAGCCCTCTTCTCACTGTTCCTTAAACAGGTGATTACAGAGTTTTTACATTTTGACCACCCCACCCTAGCAGAATACAGTGAAGGGACTTTTGGAAGAGTCCAGTCCTCCCCTGGAAAGGAGGTTGGCAGCTGCGCCCGGCAGGGGCCCTGACGCCGACAGGAACGGCCCTCCCTATCCCGAGGCCTGTCATCTGCTGTCCAGCCTGAGGAGCACCCACAGAATCAAGTGAAGGGGAACCGGGGCTTTGGTGCTGCTCCATGGGGAAGAGTACATGGGAAACGTGCCACAGGACCTTGGCCAGGCCCCAAGGCTGACGGTAAAGGCAGCAGAGGGTGGAGCAGCCGAGCTGGCATGTCCTCTGTGCTCTGGGTCGGCTGTGGTGGCCAGAGGTGGGGTACATGGAAGAGTCTGGGGACACACCAGCCTCAGGATGCCTTGGTTGCTCTGCATTGTCTCCCATGGCAGGCAGGGGTAGGAGGGAGGCCCGTGATCACCTTTCTGTCATGAGATCGTCTGGGAAAGTGGTTAAACTTACGGGCTTTGACACCAGAGCCGAACTGATCTCTTTCCCACCATATGCGAAGCTATGTGACCTCAGGCAAATGGCTTAACCTCTCCGAGGCTTAGTTACCACATCTGGAAAGGGATGCAAATATCTACCTCCATGTTGTGAGAATCAAATGCAGTAATTACGTAAAGGATTTAGCACAGCGCCTGGCCCCCCAGGAAGCACTCAATCCATTATTTCAGCAATGATATATTAGGTTGGAGTAGCTACATGGCCACTGGAAAGACTGTCCTGGGTAATGGTGTAGCACTCACCCCATTGAAGGACCAACTTCACAAAGAAACATGGCTTTAGTGGCTGGCAGATAGATATAATTCTAATAAACCACAAAACAAATTACAAGGGTCTGGAGCAAGAGAAAATGTAGGAGGAATGAAGCAAGGGTCTCAGAGCCCAGTGTTCTGGGGAGGGGGCTTTGGGCCAAACAAGAAAGGGCCTACTTGTAGCCTGGAGCCACGTGGGAGCCTGCGCTTAAGATATAAATAGAGGAAGCGGGTACAGGTTAAACTTTCTACAAGCACAGAAGTGGCTCTAATTCAAACCATGTTGGGTTAGAAGTTTTAAGTATCTTTCTCACTCCCAGGGTGTATCAGTGAGGACCTTTCCAATGGCAAGGAATAGAAAACCCAGTGAAAACTGGCTTACCAACAATAGGGAGTGATCGACTTACAAAGCCAACCGCCCAGGGTTGGCAGTGGCTTCAGGCATGGCTGGATCCAGGAGGTCACACTGTATCATCAAAATTTGTCTCCAGGGCCGGCCGAGTGGCGCGATGGTTAAGAACTGGCTTGGGACGCCAGAGGGCCCCGGTTTGGATCCCACATATGAGGGCCATTGACACTGCCCTCCACAGCTAAGATGCTGAACAACAGCTCAACTTGGAGCTGGGCTGCCATGAGTCGTCGGTGACGGTGTAGGCTGAAGCCCCTGTGGCAGTGGGTTGCCATGGGCTACCATGTGTAGCCAGCAGCCAGCGTGAGCGGCCAGCAGCTGCAGTGAGCGGCCATCCAGAAGCCGGCGACTCATCTGCCTCACCCGGGGAAGAGCGCAATGATGGTGCCAACTTGGGCCAGTGAAGCAACGTCCTCCACAACTAGACTGAAGAACAAAAGGACAACAATTTGTCTGTTCCCCTTCCTCAATTCCCCAGCACTGTTCCCATCCCCCGAATTCCCCAATAAAAATCTTAAAAAAAAAAAATTTGTCTCCATATCTTGCCTCTGCCTCCCTTGCATTAGCTCCATGTTCAGGCAGGTTCTCATAACAGGATTGCCAAGATGGTCCCTAACATCCTTGTAGTTCTTCAAAGAAAAGAGAATTTACTCTTGTGTCACTATCTAGTGCCCATATCAACCCCAGAGAAGGTATCTGACCTGACACAGGCCATATGGCCATCACACCGGCCAAGGAAATGGAGTATTTGTTGCACAGACCTAGGGAGATAGGGGCAACCTCGCCCTGGGCACAGATACTGAACAGATTGACATAGAATCTATATAGAACCTACATAGAATACAGTGCGAATCCCTAAAGAGCTGCCAAGTAGACAGAGATTTATCCATATTGAAGATGAAGAATGACTCATTTTTAAAAGAGCCTGATCAAGGGTCATGAATTAATCTCAACTGGCGTGGATTGACTGCGCATTTATATCTCCAGAACTACTGACCTTTGGCCAATACTATGGAATCTGTTAACATGGTTCTGGAACCATGGATCCGTGGGTTGTTTTGGCACAGAATGTATCAGCCGGGGAGCACTGTTTAGTAATAATAGTTGGGCTTATGATTTGCACCTGGTTTGGGTGGAGCTAGAAGGTGGGTTTCAACCTTTAAGGACGGTCACATAAGAATGTGCCTACGTGATCAGCTCATTAGAAGACACTCCCATCGTGAGTAGACTTTGGGCTTCCAACCAGCAGTGGTTGGAGACTTGGGAACAGTGTAAGCCTCATGAATATCCACTGTGGACTCTGCAGGAAGACAAATCCCAGGGATGTAACAACTTTTGTGTGGATTGGTGTAGTAGATGTGTCCCCCCGACGCCCACCCCCAACCCTGTGATCTCTGCCTCCTGGTGTTCACACCCTCCCCTTCAGTCCTGGCTGAACCTCTTGACTCTAATGAATAGAATACAGCAAAAGTGATGGAATGTCACTTCTGAGATGAAGTTACGAAAAGAGACTGTTTGGGGGCAGGATGATTGTGGAACACAGGTGGAGGGAAGGATGGAACTCTTCTATGTGGTGCTGTCATGGCGGATACATACTACACATCTGTCCACACCCACAGAACGTACAACGCTAAGAGTGACTCCTAAACTATGGACTTTAGTTAATAATAATGTGTCAGTATTGGCTCACCAGTTGTAACAAATGTACCGCATTAATGTAAGATATTAATAATAGGGGAAACCGGTGGGGTAGAGGGAGTGATAAGGAGGTATAAGGGAAATCTCATTTCTTCTCAACTTTTCTGTCAACCTAAAACTGCCCTCAAAATAACATTCATTAATGAGAGAGAGAGAGAGACTGTAGCTTCCATCTGGCAAACATTCTCCCTCTCCCTCTCTCAGGGCTCTTGTCCTGGGGGAAGCCAGCTGCCATGTTGTGGCCCACCTCAGGAAAGGCCCACCAGGTGAGGAATTGATGTCTCCAGCCCAAGCCATGTGAGTGAGCTTGGGAGCAGGTCTACCCCAGTTAAGCCTTGAGATGTCCACAGCCGCCAGTGACATCTTGATTACAGCCTGTGACAGACCCTAAACCAGAGGCCTCCACCTAAGCTACACCCAGATTCCTGACCCACGGAGACTCGTTCATGGTCAAATCCAGCCTTTGACACTATTGACACGTCCGTCTCCCATCATCCCTGGGAAGGGTTCCACCTCTCTCAACCATCCCCACTTAATCACACCCCCTCAAGCCAGCACTCTGGCCTGAAACTACTGCTAATGCTTGGGTACTGAGTGTGGGGCGTAAGGCCTCTGCTCAAAATGTGGGCCTGGAACCAGCAGCACCAACATGGCCTGGAGCTTGTTAGAAATTCTCTTGTTAGCGGACTCTCGGGCCCCACCCCAGACTTCCTGAATCAGATGCTGTAGTTTAACTAGATGCCTGGGTGACTCATATGCCCGTTAACATCTGAGAAGCTCTGGCTGTTGGGAAACATTCCCCCCATGTCTCTCGTATGTCTGCACATCTTGTGAGGAAAGTCACCTTTGTTCCAGACTCTTCTGAAGGATGTTGGTATGACGAACAGCCTTGGAAGGTAGGGAGTGTCTCCCTCAAGAGCACGGGCAGATTTACTTCCTACTTATTATAGACGATTCCAGTTCCTACGTTCAGAGTTCCTCCCCTGTAACACAACCTCTTATGTTTCAGGGCCACCTGGCCCTCTTCACGTTACTTTGTGGGAATTAAGGCCTGAAACCTGCACAAATGCTGACGCTCTAGCTATTGCAGCGACAAACTGTCCTTTATCTCTGCCTCAAGAGTCTCATGTCTTTAGTTCACAGCCATAAAAATGTGGTGGGCCAACTTGTTAGCTTGCAAATAGAATAAAATCGGACTCTTTACAGTTCTCCACCCTAAGGTCTAAGGGACAAGCAGACCAACCACTTAACTCTCTGGTTTCTCTACACTGAAATCACCAGAAAGCTGTACAAAGGTCTATACTCAGATTTTACTTTTCAAACTATACAGGAAATGCATATGTAGTATAGACAAATTAGAAAACACAGATAAGCAAAAAAGCATTTTTAAACACATAATAGGGCTGGCCGAATGGCTCAGCTGGTTAAGAGCTCTCTTGGGTGCGCCAGCTCTGAGCAGCAGGGCCGCAGTTCGGATCCCACATTGAGGGCCAGTGACACTGCGCCCTCTATAGCTAAGATGGTGAACAACAGCTCAACCTGGAGCTGTGCTGCTGTGAGTCCCCGGTGACGGCGTAGGCTGCAGCGGGGCTGCAGTGGGCTGCCATGAGCTACGTGAGTGGCTGGCAGCCAGCATGAGTGGCCGGCAGCAGGCGAGAGCTGCCGTGAGCCGCCGTGAGCAGCCGATCAATGACCGGCGACCGATTGCCTCACCCAGGAAGAGCGCAATGATCATACCAACATGGGCCAGTGAAGTGACGTCCTCCACAACTAGACTGAAGAACAGAACAGCAATTTGTCTACCTGTCTGTTCCCTTCCCCCATTCTCCAACGCTGTTCCCCTCCCCCAATTCCCCAAAATACAATCTTTAAAAAAACAACAACAAAAAAAAACCACATAATAGTCCCTGTATTCAAAGAGCTAGCTTCATCTGTTTGGTATCCATCATTCCAGTCTTTCTCTATTCATGTATCTACATAAAGGAAAATAAAATTAATGAGGTAAAAATACACATATTTCTGTTAATGGCTCTCTTAAAAACATAGATACATATCTTTCCAAATCACTAAGCTGACTCCACACCAGACTTTGTAATGTTGCCTAGTAGTTCATCGTACACACAATTTATTCAATCCTGATTTGTGGACATTTACTTGGTTTCATATTTTGTTGGCTATTCTAAACAACTTTGCAAGGGATATCCTTATATGCACATTTTCGTGCAATTTTCCAGTGCTTTGGGTACATTCTTGGAAGTGAAATTACAAGCCAAAAGATAATTTAAACAATAAACACGTATATAGCTTTTGACTCATGCCAGGCACTGTTCTAAGCACTTCACGTATATTAACTCATATAATCCTCACAACATCTCTGTGAGAAAAAAACTCCTATTATCCCCATTTTACAGAGAATTTAGGGGACTTGCTCCAGGTCACCCAGCTAATAAAAGAGGGAGCTAGGATTTGAACCCAGGTGGTCTGGCAAAGGGGTCCAGAATATGTCACTTTCATGTAAGGGTTATTTCGAGCAGAAGGCAACTGGAGAATCAACAGATGTAGGAAAAGCTCTTTGCTTAAAGAACTCAAGAGCAAGGCATACATTTTTCTTGAGGAGAGCAACTCATCAACAGAGACAGAGAACCAGCACTAAGAGGAGTCTGCATAAACAGACTTAATAAAATCATCCTTATCTTCCATTAGTTCCCCCAATATATTTTCTCGTCACTTTCCCACAATTTATTGGCTCTAGAAGCCGAAACCCCTTTCCTTTGTCTAGTCATGTCTCCTCAATTTATCACCCTTTGTTAAAATGGTATGTAAACTCCCAAGTCTAACCGCTTCTTTGGGTTTTCAGTTCTTTTCCGTGAACGTAAAACTATTAACATCAATAAAATATGTATACCTTTTCTCCTGGTAATCTGTCTTTTGTCAGTTTAATTAGTCCTATGAAATTAGTTCTCTGGTCCCATGAGTTTGGAAAATGCTACGTACTAGATTTTCCCTTTTGAAGCTTCTCAATGCACATTAACATATTAAAAGCTATGGTAGCTTATTGTACAGCAAATATTCACTTCTTGTCCCCACATCCATGGGGCGGTATGGTTCCCTGACTCGCTGATGTTAGGTTTGGTCATGCAACTTGCTTTGACCAATAGAACACAGGCAATGGAAGTAGCAGTGTGCCAGTGCAGAACTTATGAGGTATTGTATGTTTTTACTTGCTACCCTGGGATCTTTCCACCTCTTCCATGAGAAGAATGTGCCCCAGGTAACTTCCCTAGCCTACTTCAGAGACAAGAGGAACAAACCCAAACTCAACACCCAGCCTTGGGCAGAACTGTCCTATGAAACCTTTAAACTTATAAGCGAAAATCAATGCTTACTTCCACGTACCACTGATTCTTGTGGTGGTTGTTATGCAGCAAAAGCTGATTAATGCAAGGATCCAAGAAGCCCCGCAATAAATATATTTAGCATTGTTCAGCTTTTCATTTTCCCAGACTTATTTGATCAGAGAACCGTATTTTACTCCATAGAAAGCACTCTGGGAAACAGTAATAGAAATAAGCCACTTGATAGTGATTATACTCTAAAATCAAATTATTAGAATTTAATTTTGAAAAGAGGCATTCTTTGCAATAGGATTCGTTACCTAATCAATACAGTCATTCACTTCTTAAATTTCTGGGAAGTATACCAAAAAGCTTTCCTAAGATTTATCATGTTATTATTAATTATACCTACTACTTTTTCTCTGGAGGTTACCAGCTTAACCTGATATACTTAGAAAGGTATTTTTCAGGGGAAGATTGAAACATTATTAGTTTCAACACACTTTTGCTTCTCTCTCTACACACACACACACACACACACACACACACACACATTATAACTTTAATCTTACATACTTTAAATATTTGTCTAACAAAACCTTGGAACTGCTGGTTAGCCCATTCATTTTATGGAAAATTTATACCCTATAACCTAATTGACAACATTAACCCTCGTTGTCATCCCAATCAACCAAATTAGACTTAATTTCTGTTAAAAAAAGAGACTGGCTTTTAAAAAATATATAGGAATGATAATATGTTTTCCTGGGACATATTTATTTCTCACTCGTAACTCAAAAGCTAACAGATAAGGCCCAGAGCCTTGCCAGGGATTTGATGCTTGAGTGAAATAAAATGTCACCACTTTCAATATCTCTTATGGACCCTCTCTTTGCTTTGCCCAAAGGGACTTGCCGTCAGGGAAGACAATAGTCCGAGATTGAAGAGATGTCGGTATTAAATGAAAAGTGTCATCACTCCAACTGCCCTGAGAGCTTCCCCACACAGGCCAACCTTGCTTCCGCCACCATACTTCATCCTGGACAAAATTATGTGTAGGACACTGATTAGACACGAAGTCCTATGGTGGGGTCCTGGTGCCCAGAGACCGACACGTCTAACTGTTCCTTTGTCTAGTATCTACAGGGTTTTCCTGCCCAAAGCAACATCCCACAATAAAATTGAGGCTGGGTTAGACTAAGGCATGCGTTTCTTCTGCAAAGTGGGAGAAAGGAAATGTGTAAGGGGAAGTGGGAAAGGTGGCTGGGTCTGACATCATTATTCACAGCCACATTGTCAGGGCAGGTGGGTTTGAGGAAAGAATACACAGTGAATCTGGGGACAAATTCCTTAAAACTATCTGTGCCCGGGGACCTCTTGGAAACCTTGTACCCCCACAGGAAGGAATATTCTAAACAGAAGTACTATACAATTAAAATACAATCGCATTTTAAAATTACTCCAGATAAGGAGCTGTTTTTTCTCATTTTTCTTAACCAAAACACTTAAAATTTTACTTTAAAAAGAGAAGCATTTCTAAGTTTTTTTTTTCTTTTTAGATAATTTATTGTTAAATGAAGACATCACAAAGCAAAATGGAGTGGGACAGTTGTCAAAGATAAATTTAAAAAATAGTTTTTGTTAAATACTATTCTGAATTTCCTAAGGTTATAAACAGGAAGAGTGTCAAATGAAAGGTAATCATTCTTTTTAAAGGCCCAGATTTGAAAACAAAACAGCTTTTCTCTGAAAATACAATCATCCTTATTACATGAAAGCCATAATTTTACAGACTGAGAAAAGAGACATTTTAATTGACAAGCAAACTGTATCTCCCAGATACACTTAGGAATGTTTGGTTTTAATGAGCGAGTTTTAAAAAATTGTTTCCATCTTGCAAACCAACATGATCCACCACTGATTGATGTCATTTATCTACCCTGAAGTGTCCCACTGTGTCGTCACATGCTTCCTTTCCTGCAACTTACAGCCAAGCAGGTTTAAAGAAAGAGGACTAGAAAGAAGTTGGCTCCCTGGTGAATAACTTAAAAATAAAACCTGCTTTTCCATTAGCATCACACATTCACAATCACTCACTTCTACTTACTTGACTGATATAGTTCAGATTCTCTCCACCCCTAGCATGATTTGCCTGAACTTAACCCAATCCCCCTAAACCAAAATCTCCTATGGACATCTCAGAACCTTACTTTGATCAAAAGCCGGTCATCCTCTCCCGCACTTGTCTCTTCTGCCTTGCTGCCCTTGGTAGCGTTCTGAGCTCATTCACGTGTCCCCTTGGGGCCAGAGCAAGGCCTTGGGAATTCTAACATAATTTAAAAATTATGTTTACTAGTTATCTTAAATGACAAGGTTATGGAATCAGAGAAAAATCCATTTTTTATCTATAAATGCCATGACATTTACTCTTCCAAACAGAGGAAGTATTTGTTGCTCTACTTGACTAAGGAGACTATGGGGTCCCAGAATGCCCCTCTGAGGGGTCCCTGCTGAGCCTCACTGTGGCAAACTCGGGACCATCCAACCCACTGCAGGCTCCACTAAAGGGATGTGTCCAATCAGTTAGCACGACAGACTAAACACTGTTAAATCTGAAAAGGACACCAGACAATTTGGCTCTATAGGCCTCCAATGACTTTAAATGAGCGTGATTATCATCACACCTGCTCTCCACGGAACAAAAGTCCCTGCTGCGGCTCCAGGGTACCCATAGAGCTATCAATTCTGCTTTCTGGACAGATGGAAGCTGTCAACAGAAACCCGGAAAGATAGTGGGAGTCTGAGCTTACAGTATTCTATAACCCTCGAGCCCTAGACATAATTTGAATGTATTCAGAGGAAATATTCACAATTTGTTCTTTCCAGTCTTGGAAGAGAAAAAGCCATCTGCCACTTTCTTCACTCAAAAACTTCAAGGATTAGAAGGAGGAAGAAGTAAAGGTTTGGAGTGAGGCAGGGCGTGTAGTGGGTGAAGCCAGAGGCAGCCTGACCCACCACAGCTTCCTGGCCCAGTCCCCGCTCCCTGCTTTGGAGGCCAGTTCAGCTGAATTCACAAAGTTTCTTCAATTCACACCTAACGCCATGAGTGTCACTTACACTAAACTGAACACTTAAATGTGTACTGTCACAATAGCACCCAGGTTTTGGAGGTGGACTTGTGACATCATTCCCTATTTTGAATTCACCTTTGCTTCACCCAGGGGAGGAGGGGGTGCCAATTCCTTGCTGTTGGCTTAGACCTAAGGCACTGGCAGACCTCCTCAGCAATGTGGACACAATCAAAGTCCTAAGAGCTTTGACCCAGGGTCCCAGGAGAGGACACCCATCGGGATGAAGCACATCACCTGAAACATAGACAGATGTCGTCAGGTCCTAGGTGTGGCTGGCCACCTGCGCCCATCGTGAGTGAAACCCCACCGTGGGGAGTCCCCAAAAGCATTGTTCCTAAGCATTCTTTTAAAGTGCCATTTCTCTCAAAAGAAAATGCCGTTTGTCTTTGCTATGTTTTGCCTTATGAAAAAATAGGAAACTATTTGGAAACCCCAAAACACATATCAGGAGAGTTACACAAGCCTGTAGAGACATTACCAGATGCCAAGGGTGCGAGGCGCTTTGCCAGGGCCTGAGCTCAGAAGCAATCGGTGGAAGGAACCAGAAGGGAAGCCATTGCTCCCAAACTCAGCCACCAGTTGACCCGACCCTCCTGAAGAGGTGAAAACAGGATGAACCTTTTCTTTTTTTAAAAAAAGGCATCTTCTATTGTGGTTTGGGGTTCTTCGATGTCATGAAAAAGATTTAGAGAATTCCAAGTGTTTTGGTTAACAGGAAATAGAAATGGAAATGGAAATAAAAAATGGAATGGAACTCAACTCTCCACAGATTGAACCCATATGGGTGTCACAGCTTACTGAATTAGCACCACTTTCATAGCAGTGAAGACACCCGGAGCTGAAATTTCTCAAAACTCACTTTTCCAGAGACTTTTTCCATGCTCCTTCTCAGACAAACAGACCAATGGAAGAGGAGCTCTCATCTCCCTATTTCAAATTGTTTTCCTTTTGCTCTAGTGGTCTTTTTTATTTTCTCATCAAATTGAGACTTTGGGGGAAACTATGCAGCAGCAAACTAGAAATACACTCCTTTTGCAAACAATTTGAACATTTTTTAAAAAACCAAATTTTCTCAATTATTGTAAAATGCCATGACATTTTTTTTTTCTTCCCCAGACTGGGCTTAGAGGTATCTCTAGATTAGACTCCTGGGGGCATGAGTGACACTCAAGGGCAATGTGGCCCAACTTGACCAGGGCAGCAGAAGAGCTGGTCCAGCCCCACCCAGCCTGCTTGAGTCAGCACTCATCTGAGAGGTAATCACTGCCCAGGAACTCCGTGGCTTCAAGCTCCACACTGGACAGGAACCTCCTCAGCGTCTTGCGGCAGTTGTAATCCAGGGTGGTGGTATAGACGGTCTTGGGGAACTTGGGGTAGACGATGGTGGTGCTGAGGAAGCGGGTAGCCTTGTGACGGGGCTCAAAACGCAGCTCGGCCTTGTAGTTGCGCCAGGTGCAATTGGGGATGCAGGTGACCGTCTGGCTGCAGGAGGCCATGGCCAGGCCCAAGGGCAGGTGGACGTCGTCAATGAAGTGCCGCTCTGAGTCATACTTGACCGAGGAAGTGTACCTGGGCGGGAGATGGAAGGCAGCATGACGCCGTTCCTCTGAGCTAGGGGCATAGGGGTCTCTACCATGACCTTGAACCTGTCATGGGGTGCAAACTTTGAGATGTGGCCACTCTAATCAGAAGCAGCATAGAGTTGATGAAACACTTACTAGTGGTACTATTTGAAGCACTTTACTTCCAGGATCAATTGAATAGTCCTAACAACGCTGGGAGAGGACATCGAGGTGCAGAGGTTAAGCTCACTGTGGGACTGAGTAGTGGGGCTGTAAACGCAGGTGTGCAAGATGCCAGAGTTGATCCTGCACTCACTGTTTCTCATTGCAGGCAGCAGTCCCTGGAGTCTATGCCCATTTAAGCTATAAGAACTCGGTCAAATTACTTAACTAACTTAACTTCTTAACTTCTCCAAGCTTCAGTTTCCTCTTTCTGCAAAAGGTGCCCAATAATAACTGGGTAGAGTGTTAATACAGCAAGTGCTGTCGGTGATAATTATTATATAACAAGGTGGATTCTGTGGCTATGCTGAGGGTGAACAGTTTCTCTGTTCCCCTAAAGTGATCAGTTAACTCTTTAGTGAGAGGATGAAGGAACCCAGAAATCCTAGATGCTGGTGCTGAACGCTCAGTGATACCAAGTACTAGTACTTGGTCCATTTGGCCTTCGGTTTGGAGATCCCCTCAGACCCACGGACTCTGAGATCCAACCTTATCAATCACAGCCAATTACAGTCTTCTTGATTTCCATAAAATAACCCAACATCCAGCAGCTACTTTATGTTTTTAAAGTCCTTTCGTAAGTTGGGAGTTAAATTTTTTTATGTAAGAAGGACATTAGTTCATTTTACTGTATCACTGTTACCGCTTCATAGGTACTAAAATATATATGAGCATCACACATATACACATCTAAGAACACTGCCTACATCAGCCCCTACCCACTGGTCGGGATGTAAGAAGCAGCATTCTTTTCAGTGGGTTGGATGAAAATGCCTGTTCTCCTTGGGCAAGTAGGTAAAAGGCTGGTGAAAGCTAATGTCATGAGGTCATGTCCTCATTTTGTTCAAAATACAAGCTCTGCAGGAATAAAGGGCTGAACTGCTCACCTTCAAAATGGTAAGTCTCCTTTGTTCCATGTCAAAGGGCCCTTTGTCTTAAGGCAACTGAAACTCCAGCTATAAAACCACCGGATCCCAAAAGTAAAATTCCTTTCTCTAAAAAGACACATCTTGAACAGAGCCTCTCTGTGAATCTCTGCTCCCAGATAATCCTGGGTAAGATAAATTCCCAAAGGAAGAATGGTACTTGCCCAGTGAAATTATAACATAAAACAAGGTGACAGCACCTTCAAGCAGCGATGGGAGGTGGGGTGGGGGTAGGAATAGGGGGAGCAGCTTTTGGAAAGAGGAATTACTTTATTAGAAAATTTAAAATCTGGTGGCCATGACATCTGAGGTGCAAAAAGGCAAGTTGTAGGTCTTTATGTTAACGTGATCTCGTTTTTACTTTTAAAATGTGTCTATGTATTTAATCGGTTAAGATGTAGAAAAAAATCTAAAAGAGCACCCACCAAATTATGAAGTCTTTGGCACACTTTTGTGATTTACTAATTTTTTTTTTAATTTTTAATTTTTAAGGAGGGTGCCGCTTACGGTGGCCCATATGGGGATCGAACCAGAAACCTTGGTGTTATTAACACCACACTCTAACCAACAGAACTAACAGGCCATCCCTTAACTAATTTTTTTTAATAACAAGCATTAATTTCTGGGATGAAAAAATAAAATTTTAAAAATAAAATATAATTAGAGCTTGTTATATTTACCTTACTTCTGTCGGTGGTAAGGGGTCAAGCTCCACTCCTTCACCAAAGGACAGGGGGCATAACCTCGGTGTGCAGGCAGAGGCCAGCGGGGTGGGAAGAGAGGCTGGATTCTGTGAGGATAAAGAACGCAGATGGACCACACGTCAAGCCGATGGAGCCCCCACAGAAGATCCTGGCTCTATGCCTCCAGGTGAAGGCCCAACCATGACTTGTGCGCCCCCTCCTGGGAATGATGCCTGAGAAGGGCTGACCCACAGCACGGGAAGGGCACTGGACAGGGAACCAAGAGGTCTGGGTTTCTCGTGGCCAGGTCTCTCATGAATATGCTGTGTGCCCTCACAAGAGCCACATTACACATCCTCTGAGACCTCATCTGCATGCACGCTAAGGAGTGCTCCCTTCCGTACTGCGGCTCTGTGAAAGGTAGAAAAGAGGAAACAAATGCAAGCTCAGTGTCATCACCGTGGCCAGAGCCAGGGGCTGTTGTGCCATCTCGCAGCGAGGCAGTTAGAAAATCTTGATGAACTGGGACGCCACTAACCAGAACCCTCAATTATGTACCCCCAACCCTATCATTGTCTCAGCAACACTTTAGAAAAGGCCAAAACAAAATAACTCTACTAGGGATTTTTTTTTTTTTACACTGCAGATTCACTTCAACTTCCCCCACCTCCTCTCTGGGGAAGACAGACCAACGCCCAACCAAGATGGAGGCATCCACACACTCATTAGTAAGATGAACACTGCAAAGTTCTCTACGTCATCACATGCGTAGAGGTTAACCAGCTTCCAGCCTGGTCAAAGCTTCTGACTTTCTGATTCATCAAGCAGCCTGAGTAAGAGAAGGTTCCATGCTAGACATAGGTGCTGTTTTTCACCTGATGTGACTGGAATCAGGGCTTCTGTGTCAAGCGTGCAATAGAGAGCAGCCCTTTGGGTTCCCAGGTTTACTGGGGAGCTGTCATTTTCTTTGCTTAATTGAGAGAAGGATCTATACTTGGGCCAGGGTGTGGAGGTGTCAGCCCCCCACACACATCTTCCAGGACAGAGAAGGAAGCAGACACTTCTAGAAAGTTGACTCTGAAACTCTTATCATGTTACCAGGACTAAGTGTCAAGTGGAGGTATAGGGTGGAAATGCAAAAGCCAAAGGGGATCAGGGTAGGTCTGGGAGAGGGAGAGGAACCTGAGGGTCCAATGCCTGGTGAATTGTTTCATAAGCCCCGGCTGGGGGAGGGGCTGTGGTTGAGAGCCAAGGTCAGTGGATGGGAGAGGGGTAAAGCGTGGGCATTGGCTACTGCAGAGCTTTTTACAAACAGTCACCAAGTTTTGACAGTGGGCCCTGCTCTGCCTTCAGCTCTCTGGCTGCTGTATACTCCCCAACCTAGGGGGCACCTAGGTTGATGGCATGATGACACAGCCACCGTGAGGAGGTAGGCAACTCTCCAACTTTCACTCTGCAGCCTTCTTCCAGGTATCCACACAAGCACTTGGTTCTCTTGCCCCTGGCCTTCTCTGCTCCCTCATCCTTGCCCACCCAACAGGCACTCACTGAGCACACACCTTGTTCCAGGGCAGGCTGGGGGTGGCAGGAGTTATAACAGATGCATGAAAAGGGGTGCCACCAGGGAATGGGGATGTGGCCACAGACTCCCTCATGGCTCTGGGAAACTTCAAGGAAGGCTTCTCAGAGGAGGTGACAAGTTGGGCATTGAAGGGCCAGCAGGGCTTTGGGAGAGGTAGGAGGGGATGGGCTTGGAGGGAAAAAAAGGCATGCCAGGTGGAGGCACCAGCCTGTGGTCAGGGGATGCAGAAGATGAAGCTAGAAAGGGCTAGATGGACAGGGTTCTGAAGGCCAAGTTGAAGTGAGTGCTGCCTTCCAGTGGAAATAAGGGAATGCACTGATGTCCTGATGTCCGGGGGGAGACAGGGGTCAGTGGGTCAAGAATTCCGCGCACTATCCAAGTGCACGGGTCCTTAAGGAGCAGCAGCTGTCACTGACTACTTCACCCCAAGGGAGAAGGTTGTAAATACCCTCCTCCCCAAGAGGGAGGGTGTGGGCTGAGAGCCCAGCTCTGAGCTTTGACTGCAGACAGGATGTGGCCTCCCCTGAGCTCTAGGTAAAGGCAATAAACACCACCACCTGAGTGATTCCTAAGACAAAAGAGACTTGGTGTTTTTCTTTAAATAAAATTTTTAAAAGAAAATAAAAGGATTCATTTTTTTAAAGTTTCCACCCACCCAACGGCCTCCCACCCATCATGTGCCAGACACGGGTAGGTGACAGGACAAAGGGGGCCATCAGGAGGCTCATGAGGCGACCTTTCTCAAAAGGTCCCTCCAAGGCCACTAACTTAGTCCCCAAAGGCTGGCTCCGTTTGCTCTCTGAACTGGGGGGCTGGGCAGCTGGGGCCCACCTCTCTCCCCAAGACCAGCCCAAAGGGGTAAGGCCCTTGAGAGTCGCCATCGGCCGGGCAAAGCCGGGGGGCGCCAGGTTCTCAGTCCAGCAAAGGCTGGGTTTTTCCCTCGGGAGTCCCGGGATGCACCCCCCACACACACACTCCCGCCCGACCCGGGCCAAAATGTGGCGGAGCCACAGCCTGCCAGCCCCGGGGGCCGCCACCCCGAAGGGAGGAGGCGGCGGCTCGCCTCTCCCGGGGCATCCGCGCCTCCCAGGCGATGACAATTTTCCAGCCACCGGCTCCAGCTGGCCAGGCTCTCGGAGAGCTCCCGCCCTGGTATCCCGCCGATGGCCACGACGTCCCGACCGACCGGGGGCGACGCCGACAGCGCGCCCCGAGCGGGACCGCACGACCGGCTGGTGGTCTCCCGAGGCCCGGCTGCGGGTGGGATGGGGAGGGAAGGGGCCAGCGCGGGGCCACTCACCGGGGCCGCGGGGGTCGCCGCCGCGTCGGGCTCCAGCGCCCCGGGTGCCGGCGCGCGCTCCCCG
>NW_017731491.1:1652079-1656616 GCF_001890085.2 Hipposideros armiger | reverse complement strand
AATTCTGTACAGCCAATCAAAAGACAATGAGGAGAAACCCCAGGTTTGTCCACTGTTGTCTGGTCTGTCATTGCAGAGCTCAAAGATAAGCCCGAGCCGACTGGAAGCTACATGGGGACCAAGGAGAAGGTGGGGAGCACCTTCCACCTGGCCCAGTATCCTGCCTGCGTCAGCATTTACGACAACTCATGGCATTCCTGGTGGAGATGAGTGGAGAAGTTCTTACAACAGGAACCATCCAACTTCAACTTGCCCGTGAGCCTGTCTGGGTGGGAGAACAGGGGACTTTCTTTGTACCTACGTGGGAGCCATGCAGCTCAGACCCTGGAGGTCGGCTGTGCTTTCTCAGCCCTGAGCAATGGGTTCACACTGCACACCTATGGCGGTCCTTTGGAAGAGGCCCCACTACATAATGGGCTTATCATAGTCTTCCATCTTATTTCAGATTGTTTTCTAACAGACGTGTCTTTAAAAAGCTCTAACCAAAGCTGGGGAAACACCACGATTTCACCTTTACCCTACCTCCTAGTCTGGCTTTGAAGACAGGCCTTCTTTTGAGAAGCAGCTGGGGTACACCTAGAAAGCAGGGGTGAGGGACACAAAACAAAGTGAGACCACGGAGCCTGCATAGAGTAGCCATTCCTCAAAACTGTCCCTTCAGAGCGGGCCATTGTCCCCTTGCCTGGATCACAGAGACCAGTGTCCTCATAGAACTTGGCTTCTGACTTGAGGCCTTTCCCAGCAGGGTCTGAGGAACAAAAGCTGCCTAACAATGGATGCCAATCCTTCATTTTCCCTTTTCTGCACTAAATTAAGCTGATGCCGGAATAGGAGTTAAGTCAGACAAGAACAGAGCAGGACCCCCACATGGCTGTGGCTTATTGTTTTGGAATCGCTTGTCTTCAGTCAACCCAGCCAGACAGCAGATTAAAAACACCGCCGGCTCCAGTGTGCTGGCTTGCAGCCCATGCCCGTGGCACCTTGCAGTCCCAACCCCCCGGGGTCCCGTTGTTCCGAGGGCCATGATGCAGTGGATTTGCCGTAGCTCTGAATCAGGTCCCCCCTTTCCCCCTCCGTCCTCCGCCCCGCCCGCCGGGCCGCCCCGAACAGGCCGAGCGGTGAGGCCGGGCGCCAGGGGCCGCTGCGCTCCCGCTGTGCGCCGCCCGCGCTGCTCTCCGCTGGGCAGCCCAGCCCGCCCCGAGCGGCCGATCGCAGCTCGCCTGGGGGGGCCCCCGTCCGGCTCCCCGCCCGGTGCCGTCTGGTCCTCTGCCCCGTTGCAGGTGGACACGAGACCCCACGAGCCTCGGACCCCTGATTGCGCCTGACCCCTCGCCCTGTTCCAGCAGGGCCCGGCAGGCGCTAATATCTCCAGCCCTGGCGGTCTGCGGGGAGCCAGGGCAGAGCCCGACCTGCAGAGGCTTGGGGAGCCGGCCGAACGCAGCGAGCAAACAACTGGAAATTATTAATAGTTAATGCGCTTCGTATGGCTCCAGCCGACTCTTGGCTCAGCAGGGCGGGCTCTCAGTCAGCCTCTGGCTCTCATCTCTGCCCCGCAGGAAAAGAGGGCCTACTCCGTTTATCCTCAGGGGGCTCCCACGGGGACGCATCACTCCCTGGCCTGAGTGCTCCGCTGAACAGGCTATGGACACACCAGTCAGGGAGAGTCTGTGGTGGGCTCTGACTGGGACCTAGAAAATGATGATCACGCTCAGCAGGCTGCCCACGGGCTGTCGGAAGAGCCATGGGCTCCCTGTTGCGGGGCCACCGTTTTCATTCATAGGCGTTCCTGTCTAAAAACCAGACTGGGATTTCTCCCCTCCTTAGTGTGAGGCCTTATCTGAGTGGGAACTCTTTTCCGTAGCTGCCAGCTGTAAACTGGCTGTTCTCAATCTAGTACTTTTTTTCTCACAGAGACCTCCATGATTAGCAGTAAGCATAGGAAGTCCCCACCCCCCCATCAGCCACCCTAACCTGGGGGATTTTAATGGGTGTTCGGCTAAGAACCTCAGGCTGGAGCTGTGCCCAGACCTAACCCACAAATGCCAGCTCTAAAGAGGAGGCGTGCACCGGAGGCTTGGAGACTTCCTGGCTAGATGAGAGGTGGGCTCTGTGCATGTCCTACAATGGCAGCTCAGCCTATGTCCTGGTAAAAACAAAGGATACTTGCCTTACTTGTGACCTGTGAAAGTCAGAATTTAGAGTGGGTAGATATTAGAGGTCTGCTGGCAAAGGTGAACCATCCTACCTCCTCACTCCTCATTTTCAGGTAAGGAAATAGGGAAAGGATTTGATTCGATCCAATTCACACAGCCAGTACAAGGCAGCTTGCCTCGGATCATATCCTCCACGGAGATTAAAACCTGGCAAATACCTGTGTACTGGGAGGTCGTTCCTTCATTTAGGGCCCGTGATTACAGAATCCCAGTCCTGGATTAATGGTTAGTGAAACGACGTACTGTAAGCAGCGGGTCTTAGAGGCTGGGCAAACTACATGGCTATACCTCCCTAACCCTGTTGATCCCACCATCAGGACATCCCAAGCTACCCCAACCTGGGGCATCACAGGAAGAATCGAAGTGCTTCCTGGGGTTGTGGAAAGGGTGGTCTGTTGGCAGTGGGAGGACTTGGTGCCCTGGAGGGAATTTGCCCACCAGCATTCCTAGGTATATCCTGAGAACTCTTCCCTAAGCCTGGCCAGGTTGGCAACAGTGTCTGTCCAGGAAGATGGCTGTTGCTCCAAGAAGCTGGTGGCCTTCAAGGTCATCCGCCTGGAAGAGATGGAGGACAAGACTGAGGAAGGTCACTGTCCTAGGCCAGTGCAGCCGCTCTTTCCATCACAGTGTGGGTTGTTGTACAGAGTTCAGGAGAGATCTCCACCTGGACCTGCTACAACTCAGAGCCGGGGGCGGGGGCGGGGAGCCCAGCACTGCCACCTTCTGAGGGGAAGGAAATTCTGAAGATTATCCACATTCTGACAGAAGGTCCACAGACATCACAGCTGCCAAAGTGAGCAAGAGGGTATGAAGCTGCCAGCTTTGGAGGGTCCAGAAAATCAAAGGGACACCTTTGAGGAACCCCTTCCTCCCTGGCACTGGGGTCATCAAGCAGCTGGCCCAGCACTTTACATGGGCATCTTGGCCCTCAAACTGGACCCAGGAAGCTTCCATAAACTGACCTCCATCCTCTGAAATTTCTGTCTGATCCCCAAGAACAATCTGTCCTCGACTCCAGAGGGCATCTCTGCAAACCCTTGAATGGATGTCCCCAGAGGACATCCTTAGATAGGTCTCAGGACAACTGCCAAGGAACTCCTGAAGCATAAGCTGATGTCCCACCACGGCCTCCTTCCTTACGGAGGAGCCCAGCACTGATACGTATGCAAGAAACTGGAGGGACTTAAGGAATCCAGCTCCAGACCTGACACTGACAAACAGAAGTGGAGACCATGGCTCCATACAGACTCCCATGAACCACTCCGGTGCCCCTCCCCCCAAGAAGCTGCACCAAACTCTGACCCTCCATTGCTCCCAAAATTCTGTACAGCCAATCAAAAGACAATGAGGAGAAACCCCAGGTTTGTCCACTGTTGTCTGGTCTGTCATTGCAGAGCTCAAAGATAAGCCCGAGCCGACTGGAAGCTACATGGGGACCAAGGAGAAGGTGGGGAGCACCTTCCACCTGGCCCAGTATCCTGCCTGCGTCAGCATTTACGACAACTCATGGCATTCCTGGTGGAGATGAGTGGAGAAGTTCTTACAACAGGAACCATCCAACTTCAACTTGCCCGTGAGCCTGTCTGGGTGGGAGAACAGGGGACTTTCTTTGTACCTACGTGGGAGCCATGCAGCTCAGACCCTGGAGGTCGGCTGTGCTTTCTCAGCCCTGAGCAATGGGTTCACACTGCACACCTATGGCGGTCCTTTGGAAGAGGCCCCACTACATAATGGGCTTATCATAGTCTTCCATCTTATTTCAGATTGTTTTCTAACAGACGTGTCTTTAAAAAGCTCTAACCAAAGCTGGGGAAACACCACGATTTCACCTTTACCCTACCTCCTAGTCTGGCTTTGAAGACAGGCCTTCTTTTGAGAAGCAGCTGGGGTACACCTAGAAAGCAGGGGTGAGGGACACAAAACAAAGTGAGACCACGGAGCCTGCATAGAGTAGCCATTCCTCAAAACTGTCCCTTCAGAGCGGGCCATTGTCCCCTTGCCTGGATCACAGAGACCAGTGTCCTCATAGAACTTGGCTTCTGACTTGAGGCCTTTCCCAGCAGGGTCTGAGGAACAAAAGCTGCCTAACAATGGATGCCAATCCTTCATTTTCCCTTTTCTGCACTAAATTAAGCTGATGCCGGAATAGGAGTTAAGTCAGACAAGAACAGAGCAGGACCCCCACATGGCTGTGGCTTATTGTTTTGGAATCGCTTGTCTTCAGTCAACCCAGCCAGACAGCAGATTAAAAACACCGCCGGCTCCAGTGTGCTGGCTTGCAGCCCATGCCCGTGGCACCTTGCAGTCCCAACCCCCCGGGGTCC
>NW_017731491.1:1611341-1651669 GCF_001890085.2 Hipposideros armiger | reverse complement strand
TTTTGTTCTTCAGTCTAGTTGTGGAGGACGTCGCTTCACTGGCCCATGTTGGTATTATCATTGCGCTCTTCCCGGGTGAGGCAGATCAGTCGCCAGCCTCTGTATGGCCACTCACGGAGGCTGCCAGCCACTCACGGTACCTTATGGCAGCCCACTGCAGCCTACGCCTTCGCCAGCAACTCATAGCAGCTCAGCTCCAGGTCGAACTGTTGTTCACCATCTTAGCTGTAGAGGGTGCAGCATCACTGGCCCTAATGTGGGATCCGAACCAGGGCTCTGCTGCTCAGAGCTGGTGCTCCCAAGCCAACTCTTAACCAATGAGCCACTTGGATGGCCCGGGCTCTTAAAAATTTTAAAGTACACTTTTAGAATAAGGACCAAACCCAAAACAAAACACTGTTCCAATACTGTTGCCTTGACAGCCATAGCTTTCAAGCCTTTCTTCTCCATTATCGAATCACAAAAGTCTACACAGGAATTCAGAAGCGAACCTCAATACCATCTCTATAACATCATCACCAGAGGTGAGTGCATATAGGATGTGCTGCCTGCTGCTGGAGTGGTGGAGAAGGCAGCGGCGTACAAAAGGATAGGAAAGGTGTCCAATCTAATGTCAAACTATTACCTCTCTACACGTACAAAGGATGACCATTGCTTTCCTGAGTAAACCAACAAAGCATGTCCTCTAGGAGCCCTGGCTGTGAGGGAAGCCATGGGTCTTTTGCTCAACTAGAAAGCTTTCTTGCAGCAGGACACAGCACCAGTTGGGTCACATTTGGCTTTGTGCAATGAAAACCAAAGGGGAACTTCCGCTTACCAGGTTTCTACAGATAGAGCTGGAACTACAGCCTCTAGATCAAGAAGCAGGAAAAAACATCTATAAGGCGGGTGAGGATGTGGAGAAGTGAACACGTGTGCACACGCTGCCAGTGGAAGTGTGCAGCAAAACATTCTGTGTGGAGGGCATCTTGGCGAGAGCTAGCAGCATTATTTTAATTAAATTTATTGGGGTGACAATGGTTAGCAAAATTACACAGGTTTCAAGTGTACAATTCTATAACATAATACATCATCTATATATCACACTGTGTGCTCACTACCCAGAGTCAGCAACATTTTAAGTGTACATGTCCTTTACTCTTTTAAAATGACAATAGAATAATTTTAAGGTGAGCACAAGGAAGCAAAGATATTTACAGAAAGATTTTCACTAATGGTGTGTTTCTAACCGCCAAAAAGCAGAAGCCACTTATTTGTATGTTGATAGGAGACTGGCTACATAAATGATGGTATACCTGAATTATAAAACACCACGGGGTCATAAAAAAGAATGAATAAAGCTATATATGCTGAGGAAAAAGATGCCCAAGATATATTGTTTAGCTGCAGAAAATATGCAAATATGCTTACTATTAATAATTGCTTTTGCAAAGTGTCCCTTCCCCCATAGCATAGATACAGAGAAAGTCCAGAAGGAGAATAGGACCTTTGATATATTTCCATATTGTTTTATTAACACGAGTACTCATATTGTACTTTAACAATTAGGATTACTATTGCAATATTTTATAAGGCAAAGAAAAACAGAAACAGCAGTGCAGAAACACTCAGAACCATCAGTGTTCCCAGTTGTGAGTGAGGGAGCTCAGCAGAGTGAGGGTTGTACCAGTTCCTTCTGAGAACCCTTCAGAGCAGAGAGGAACTGGGTGCGCCCCGCCACAAGACCATGAAGGTCTTCCACATGCTGAACCCCACCTCCTGGGCCTTACTAGAACAGAGTCTTGATTTGTTGGAGCAAGATAGGTTTTCACTTGATTTCCACGACTGCTTTTGTGTTAATAATTAAGAAAAACTTTCTATGATAAACTAGCCATATTAGTTGACAAAGAGAGTTGTCAAGGGTGACTGACTCCGAGACTTTGAGACTGAGGAACCAGGAAAGGAAGGTGGTGCCAGTTAGAGATGGGAAATTCCAGGAAGGGAGCTACGTTTAACCGGAGATGTTACACACGAGCTAATGATGGGACATGCAAGTGGACTGGAGTCGGGAGGGGCAAGGATGTGCGCTAAAAATATGAGAAACCTCAGACGGCAAAGCTGGTGTTTACACCTATTATGGGCAGATACACTCCCTGAAGGAGTCTGGAGTGAAAACCACAGGGGGCCTGTGACCTTGGGGCTTGACCACGGTCAAAGCTCATGAGGGCAGGAAAGTCAGTGAAGGAGACCAAGAAGTACTGGAGCCAAGAAAGCAAGACATCAAAGGAGTTAAGGGAAAATGCCTAAGGGGAGCGGAGACTCATCAAATAAATGGACAGTGCAAAGGGAATGAAAGTTCCCCAAGAAAATCATCAGTAACTTTCAAGAGAAGTTTCTGGAAGGTAGTTGAGATGGATGCTGAATGAGGGAATGCAAGTGGGGGATGGAGGCAGTGGTTGGTGGCTGTAGACCTCCTTTAAAATGGTAACAAAGGTGACAAGAGAAGTCACGTAGGGGCTGGGAGCATGGTGGGATCAGGAAAGTGTGGAGACCCCTGTTCACCTCTGAGGGCAGAACAGAAAAGGGGACAAGCTCTGAGGAGTTTAGCGGGGAGGACGATGGACTCCAGGGAAGGACAGCTGGGCAAAGTGTATGGTGAGTTGAAAGTGGGATATTCAAGGCTGGCTTCGATTTTGCTAGTCCTCTCTCATAGTGAGAGTCAGCAAGTCATAGAAACGCCTGTTTCCCATCTGCAAAATGAGAGAATTTGACTGGAGTTCTAAAAACAAATAAACCAACATACCATTTAACGCTGATGCTCTAACTCGGGAGCTCCCCACCCAGAGACCGGGGCCACTGTGACAGTGCCCAGCAAATGCCCACACTGATCCCTTGGTCCTGGGGCCGTGGGAGGTAAGGGGTGTCCTGAAGTGGCCACAGTCCACGTCCATCGTCTCTGGCCCCAGCAGCCTCTTCAACTGATTTGCCCAAGTGTGAGGCAACGCGAGTACAAATGTTATCATTTTTGTTTCAGGTCCTGCAAAAACTGGGAGGCACTGCATACACAGATGTGCAAGGCTGCAGGTCTGATTCGGGGCTCGTGGGGGTTTTCGAAGAAGGATGGGCTTCCTTTCAAGCATTGCCCAAGCCCCCTCCGCCCACCTCAGTCGCAGTGCTATGAGAACAAAGCAGGGGTTCCTGCTTTTTGATGTCGTTTCTGAAGGCAGCAACCCAGTGGTGGCCCCCAGGGCCATTTGCACAGGATTTGGGTGCCAGTTCAGATGTGTCGTTGATGGGAGGTGAACTTCAAATGAAATGGTGCTCTTTCCTGCACAAAGGCAACACTGCCAAACCTCCCCCCCACCCCCCGTCCTCAAAGTTCAGAAAAACCACATGCAGCAACTGTTCATGAGGGCAGCTGCTTCCAAACCGACTTCTGGGGGAAACCAGGAATTCCTCCGAGATGTTTTGGTGGGCAAAGAGGCACCAGAGAGGTTTGATTCTAACTTCCATTCAAGAATGCATATTTTAAACCTAGTCTAAAAACTGAACACTCAAAATTGTAATAACACCGCAGGCATCCTCAGATGTGTCATAGGTGCAAGTGTCAGACTACAAAGACGCTGTTTGTGTTAACCCACGCTGCCAGGGCTGGTCACGTCCACGTCGACCCTTGTCACATCTGTGTAACTGAAGAGTATGTGGGCTTGGAAGGAGGGCTGTTTAAAACAAAACAGATACTATGTGCAAATTCTTAGCTGGATTAAATCAAGATTTCTCTATGCTGTACAACCAAAGCAAAACACAGAAATAAATTGGATGCTGGGGTTGATAATATACAGAGAGTGCCAAAAAAAGTATACACATTTTAATAAAAGAAAAAAACTATTAAAATTGTAACACTCAACATATGCCAATAACAAAAGATGAATACAAGTCATGTTTGACTTCTGCAATGACAAGAGGTGCTCAAAGTGGTTACCATCAGCGTCCAGACACTTCTGATTACCGCGAATTACTGCTTGAGCAACATTGACCAAAATGTCCACTTGTATACATTTTTTTGGCATCCCAGGTATAAATGGTCATCTTTAACCTTAGATTTAAAATGCTTTCTACTTACTGAAGTAGTTTGTGTTCACTGATTTGCTCTGAAACATATTCGAACTCATAAAATACATTAATAAGATACTTCTGTTTTTGTAGAGTGAGAGCCCCATGTAATGCTGTGTCTCATCAATTTGAAAACCACTGGTGGAGTGCAAAGAGCACAGATGGTGGAATGAGACCTGAGCCAAATCCTGGCTCGGCTGCTTAGTAGCTGCTTAGTAGCCACGTAGCTCTTTGCGCATGTCATTTGCCCTCCAGGCCTCCAGGTCCATATCCACAAAATGGAGCCCATCATACCTACTTCACAGGGATTTTTATCTGATGAGATATCATAATGTATCTAAGATGCAATAAATATCAGTAACTACTTCCCTCTCTCCCACTCACAACGTGTACTGATAGCATCGACTGGCCCAGGCCTCTCATTCCCTTCAGGATCAAAGACACCCATCTGCATGCCAGACAGTAGCTGGGCTGCAGTTAAGGCCCAGCGTTAAACCACCTTGACCTTAACCTACCATCAGCGCCATCCTCTGACAACAGAGCCAGCCAATACCTGGGATCCATTCAGAGCTGTGGAAGCGATGCAACAGGCAACGGTATGAGGTAGTGGATGTATCTCTGTGTGTGAACTCATGTTTTCTTTACACATTTGGTATTTTTCCCATCCGCCCTCTGAAGCTCTTCAGGGGCTGCCCCTGTCAGCCCAGTCACAGTACTTGAGTTGGTGAAGAATTCTGTGGAGTGCGGTCTCTCGAGCAGCTGGTATGCTTCTCCTCTCTCTGGGAAGTGCCTTCTGTTTCCATCAGCACAAAGCAAATGAGCAAAGAGGCTGGAGTTTCTCGTCACCATTTCGACCTGGTACCCCTGAAAGTAGCAGTCCACATTGCAGGTCCTTTCCTTGGCCCCAGAAGTCAAGGGAAGTGTTGAGAAGCTTTTCTTGATTTCTCAACTTGAAAAATGATCCCCAACAGGAGGAGGCAGAGCGATCATGCAGATTCCATTTGATTACCGAGCAGAAGCTACCAGAGCCCTCAGATGAAGTGATACACATTTCTAGGGGCCAAAGCATTTAACGGTTTTCACTTTAACCTCACTCTATCACCCAACATTCTCTGCATCACTATCTCCAAAGGGGATGGAAAAAGCCAGATGAGTGCTTTCCAGCTGGTTTCAGGGCTTCAGCTGGCCTGGAGAAAGCTCTCAACTTCTCTGAACAGCAACCATAAAAAAATCCAAATAGCTGCTGAACCTCAGGCTTTCCAGCTCAGACTGCCTGTCCCAAGATAATCTTATTAGTTTTAGGGCATTGCAGCTTAAAAAAAAAAAAAGAGTACAGGCAAGAATTTTGTCCCTGCCAGGAATGGCCACTTGAAGTCTGGTCATGGACATCAGACACCATAGCTAAAAAATTTTTTGGAAGGAAGCCTTCGGTAACCCTAATAATTTGCATTCAGAGGAAACGTGCCACATTTTCTTTTCTTTTTTTTTTTTAAATTGGGGAATTGGGGGATGGGAACAGTGCTGGGGAATTGGGGGAAAGGGAACAGACAAGTTGCTGTCCTTTTGTTCTTCAGTCTAGTTGGGGAGGACGTTGCTCCACTGGCCCAAGTTGGCACCATCATTGTGCTCTTCCCGGGCGAGGCAGATCAGTCACCGGCTTCTGGATGGCCGCTCACGCTGGCTGCTGGCTACACACGGTAGCCCATGGCAACCCACTGCAGTAGGGGCTGCAGACTACGCTGTCGCTGGTGAATCATGGCAGCCCAGCTCCAGGTCGAGCTGTTGTTCAGCATCTTAGCTGTAGAGGGCAGCATCACTGGCCCTCATATGTGGGATCCGAACTGGGGCCTTCTGGCATCCCAAGCCAGCTCTTAACCAATGTGCCACTCGGCTGGCCCACGTGCCACATTTTCCACAACATGCAGCCCAGCCAACACCACCAGGAGAAGGAAGCTCTTTTCAGTGTCTACGGTTTATCCCTAAATGCTACGGAAACAGCAGCTGCCAGAAGGGGAACAGAGGCTGGAGAGTCTTTTAAAACTCTTGAATAAATTGGCCATTGCAATCATGACCTAAAAAGGCAAAGCCTAGCTATTCCGATGCTTGCCGTGGGTGCCGCCCGCACACAGCAGCAGGGTGTGTTGTCACTTAGCCCTTTGGTTCAAGCCCACCCAGGGAAAGGAGTCCAGCCACCTGGGGTAACACACCACACTGACCAGCCAGCCACTTGTGCTTCAGGCCTGGCGAGTGACAGCGATCACATCTCATCTCATACTGCCTTACAGCCTCTGGGGCATGTGTGCACAACCGGGTCTTGTGTGAACTTCACAGCCCTATTGACTATGCTCCCTTTTCACAGATCTTGAAAACTGAGGCTCAGAGGGTCAATGACTTGCCCAATGTCAATGTGCTAGAAGCAGACCTGGAGACCAGGTGTTCTGCAGAAGTTTCCAATCCCAGGCTGCTTTTCACACGAACCCCCATACTTCATATCCCACTGCTCACGCCCCGTTATGCAGGTGAGAAGGAAGAACGCCTGGGCAGGTCCATCATCTTGCACTGTTCTTCTAGGTGGTTTACACACAAGTGTTTCTTTTCTCACCAGGTTGATCCCTGGCTACCCTCTTACAATGGGGAGCTGGTGAAAGGAAAGAATGGCAACTAGGTAACGATCTCGAAGCCAACCTAATGGAAGTGCTGCAACAGATTTTCCACAGTTGGAAGAATCATCAGACTTCCCAAAACGTTCACTGCAGAGTGCCCACCCGGTTATTAAGGAAACGGAATTAACTTACTGTGTACAGGAGAGCAATCCTTAGGTAGTCACGTGGAAAAGCAGGCTGTGACTGGCACAGCAAGGTGGAGAAGGGAAAGTCAACAGGATAGACATGCAGAGCGCAAGGTTTGCAAATCAGCAGCCGAACACTTTCTGCACATTTACAGAGAGGGTTTCCACCGCAGCTGGCCGTGCCAGGACCTCGCTAATGAACACATTTTACTTTGTGCACTGCTTCCTTAGGCGTCAGGGAAGGGGCACATCGTCACCAGGGAGAAGGGCAGACGCCGAGAGGGGAGCCCAGGGTTCATGGGCTTGCTAATTCTTTCCTATGGTCTGTTCTGTTTTCTGTCAACAGTACGGAAATACATCCTAGCAGATGACATCCAGTAATGCTTTAATTAACTGTAGTATTTTATGCTCCAATATGCACCAAGAAATTACTTCCAGATGGGGAAAATGAAAGATATTTACACGAAAAAGCAATCTCTTTATTTTAAGGAAACGGATCTGTCCCACAGGTATAGCACTTTGAGGGTCCGAGAGGCTATCTATTCTGATAACCACTAGAATGAGACCGGCAACTTTTTTACTGTATAAAATGCAACGGTATTCTTTACACATGCTAGCTTTTCATATGACAATGTTCCCAAGGCATTGTTTAAGTGGCCCAAAGCAGTTCTCATAATTTTATTTTTAGCCATCTCATGTGGAGTAGACAAGAAGTGTGAAACACTTGCTTTCACCCTCAAGCTAGCTAGTTATTTTGGAGATTTCTCTTCCTAGGGAGAGGAATTGAATTTCCAGCTGTGAGCTTTTGGCATTTTCCCTAGCATTCCATAAACAGGGAACTAGGTTTCCTTGTCCAGTGGCAATTCAGGATGAGCTGGGGGCACATCCCGCGGATCGGGCAGCAGCCTCAGACCTGTGCGCTCGCCCTGCCTGCCCCATAACTGGCACATGGTCTTTGGCAGTCTGCGCTCAGTCCTGTTTGGTCGGCACTGAGGAGCCAACTTAGGCACAGGAAAGCAGGCACCCTTTTCTGGGGGCCGGGCAGAGTCCTAGGTACTGGCTTTGTTCTTCAATGAGGGAGGCGTGGCGATAGCTTCAATTCCAGAACTGAATCTGGAGGTCCAAACACCCTTCATGGTCCTTTGTGGTTCCCGTTGCAGTATTATGATCCAAACAGAACTTCCTCCAGCCTGGGCACCTCTAAGCCAGCTCTCAGGAAGTCTGTCCATAATAAGAGCAGCCGCAAACTCTTTATCAAGTATAAATTACTAATATTTATTTTAACCACATAAAGCAACTTCAAAGTTTTTTTTTTTAAAGGAGCTACCGAAAGTGGAACGAACAATCTCTAAGTTTAGCTTAATAACAGAGTTGTTAAGTTACCGTTTTTATCAATGTGTGCTCCTTTAGATATATTATTTTGAAGGGACAGTAATAAATAAACCTTCTGTTTGGGGCTGGGTCATCAAAACAGGAAGAATCTTGTCAGTATGGGGACGGCACCATTTCTGGCCTGGTCCCTACTAGCAACACAAGTTTAAAATTAAACTGCTGGTTATCAGCAGAGAATCTTTACCATGTTGGTAACAGCTCAGCTGTACAGTAATTACGCTTGCTTAGAGAGCCAGAAAAAAATGCACATTGATGAAAATGTGCTATAGGAACCGTTGAATAAACCAAATTTCTCTCTATTGCAATGGTTCATAACAAGGTGAAAACACTATAATACCTATGGAACTTTTCAACCTCCACGCCAGGCCCCACTCCAGACTTACTAGCTCACAATCTTCAGGCATCTGAATCTGTACACAGAGCCTCAGGTGGTTCTGATGCATTCCCCCAGTGGAGGAACATGGTCTGTCCTTACGAGAGGCGCACACAGCATTCAGACGCCAGCAAGGAGACATTTAACGTAACTCCTGCTGACAGCTGTTGACTCCTTGGAGATTACTGACAGTATAATAACTCCAGGAGACAACTTCCCTGACTATGACCACCAACCGGCAGAAAACAGGGCTTGACACGTCAATGCCATTATGGCGACGGCCAGAGGTTGACCCTTTGCGAACGAACCACGAATCTGTAAACACTGAGAGTGACAAGAGCCAGGTGCAGCAGCCCACTGGCTTTCCTGGATCCCCAGGAGGACGACAGACGGCTGAAGTGACTGTGCTCTTTGGAAATGGGCCCACTGTCCCTTTTGTCCAAAAGCGGGAAGAGAATGTTAACCTCAGTTAGTGCCGGCTGTGTGACTTCGCGGGTGCGACAAGAAGACTGGCTGGGAGCAGTGAAATCTACCTGCTGAGCTGCCAGGTGCTCTCCCAACCCCCTGCCCACCCTTCCTACACTCTTCCTATTCAGCCATCTCTTACTAATTGAGCTCAGCCGAAGGCCATACCTCTTTCTCCCACCACCTGCTTTCTTCTCAGTGTTCTTGAGTTTGAGATGCTCAATACCTAAGAGTCAGACTAGCAAGAACAGGCTGGAGGCTGATGAAGAAATGAGGCCCACAATCAGAGCTGGGACCGGTGGACTGGGTCTGGGCGAACGGCTGACGGAGAAGGAAGGGGAACAGAAGACAAGTGCAGAAGACAAGTCAGGTTTTCAAACCTGAAAGTCTCCCACTGTATCGCTGTCACAAGTTTCAGGATTTTTAGGAAACTTCCTCTGTCCTGAGCAAGATCTGATATCCTAATTTTATCCTGAGGCCTGCTTTGGGTGTTCTCTGTAAAGAGTTCCACCTTCCTCCTTAGTGTGGGCCCTACCTGGTCAACAAATTGTTCACAATTCCTGAACAAACAGCGGTCACCCAGAGGCCACGGTCACAGCTAACGGAGGCTTGGTTTCCAGGGAACCAAGTGAATCAGGGCAACTACGCTGCCCATGCCCGTGATGCCAGGATTGAAACCGTTCTGTGAGGCAATTCTCTTCTGTCAAGCTGTGCTGGCCAAGAGCCCATGGTGGACAGGACGGGGCGGGCCAGGGGGCAGGTTCTGAGGCGGTGTTTAAGGTCAGTGTTCTGTTCCTTAGGTATCCATGGATCTGGGTTCTTTTTCATTAGTGATAAAGTAACATGCCACTCTGGCATTGCACATTACCTTTGTAATTTCAGGTGATCTGGAAAGTACCTTGGGTGTGAAAATGAATGGTTAGGAAGGGGCTCCTGGGCTCTCATAGCTTCATCTGAGGAGAAAGCGTAGGACACTGTTTCCTAGGAAAACTTCCTGGTTTCCCTCCCCAGAAGGCAATCCCTCCCCTAGGAGTCAGGTGCAGAGTGGGAATAAAGAAACCGAGACAATCACCCTCTTAGATCACACTGTGAGAGCACTGAGCAGAACCCTCTCCCTGTCAGTTTTGGGTCTGTCCCACACCCAGGCCAGGAGCCCCGCAGCAGAGAGGTCACCTGCTTCCCAGGCCTGGAGCACACAGTCCTCCTGGGTGAGAGACAGAGGAAATCTTCCCTTCGCTGTACATGGAGAGGGACCTGGAGATGACTGCAAAATGAGAAGACTGGGAGAATTGACCGTGTCATGGAAGCGAAATATGGATCCAAACTGGGATTTACACGGAAGAGTGCTCCTGCTTCCATTTCCTTCATAAAGAAAGGCTAGTGTCCCACACGTGTCATCTGCCATTTCATGAGCTCAGGCCCTACAGCCAACCTCAAACAGCAGCAGAGGAAGGGGGGGTGAGGTCCAGGCTTCGTCACTCAAGTTTCCTGGACCGGGGCGTGGTGGGGAACAGGGCCACATGCCAGAGGGTGTGACTGCGGAGGGAGGCTACCGTCAGTGACAGCTGGACCAGTCGAGAGCAGCCCGGAAACAGCAAATGAAGCGCGGGGACATTTCACTCAGTGCTGTCTCTGCTGCAGGAATCAGAGACCCCCGAAACCGCCTCTTTGTAACCCGGCCCTGACTCGGCTTCTCCGATTAGGACAGGAATTAAGACAGGGCATGGGAGAGACACACGAACCACCCCAACGTCCCAGGGAGTTTCAAGATTCAGGATCTGAGAGTCAGGGTGAGCACAGGGGAGGTGGGGGCTTCCAGGGAGCTGGACACTGAGGGCCACGGACCAGGGGGAACAAGTGCCCCTTGTCTGCTCCTACAGTCTCTTTTTAATGAGTTTCTCCAGTTTGCGGATGCGCGATGACTCCTGCTCCGGTGTGGGCGTCAGAAGGGACAGTGAGCTGGAGCTTTCGGGCCCTGAGGGCGGCGTGGGGAGCCTCTGGCGGAAGAGTTCCAGCATGCTGCTCTGCTCGCTCCTCTTTAGCCCCTGGGGTGGAAAGAGAAAGGAGGAGAATGTGAAGGCTGATCCCTGGAAGGCTGGAGGTGAAGGCGCAGCAGCTGAGGCTCTGCAAACAGCAAAATTACTCTGGGCTGAGGAGTTAACACTTTCTTCTGGGGAGTTACCAGCCCTGGGTAGTAGCTTGGGAAAGAAGCAGAAGAAAGAAAGATAATAGGATAGGAGAGAGAGAGGGGATTGAGAGAGAAGAAAGGACAGATAAACAGAGTGAGAAGTGGTCCTCGACTGGGCAGGATGGTACCATCAGGATCAGGAAGTTCATATGCCTGGGATTCTTCTCTTCAAAAGGCTTCTTTGCGTCTGGTTGGCAGCATGGGGCAGGCGTATGCACCTTGAGAAAGCTCCCCAGGGACCCATATCTCACCCCGCTACCTCCCCAGCTCAGAACCACTGCGTGTGAGAAGGATGTGCAAGTGGATCGAACGAGACACCGAGCTAACCTTCATGTCCAGTATCTTCTGGAAGGTTTCTGTGTTGCAGTCCGTAAGCAGTTTGATGTAGTTGTCAACAAACACCACCGACGGTTCGTGAGGAGCCATCACTACCTACGAAGGGAGAGAGACGAGAGCAGGCCTCACGGGAGGCTCACGACGGGAGGGCAGGGGACCACCTGTCCTCACTGGCAAGCTGACCACGTGACGGACCCTGCAAGATTTCCTTAAGCAGCAGCAGCCCCAAACGCCGAAATGTCCTGATGGCTATTTCATCTCAACATTCGGTTAGAGCCCTGTTCCCTACGTTTGCCAAATCGTAAGTATCATTTTTAAGTGCAGGTTCCTATGTTCTTCCTTTGAAGATTCTGTTGGCCTGACGGAAAAGTCATGATGCATTTTTGCAACAAAAAACATAGAAAAAATAAGTCATGACTTTTCCAACAACCCAATAGTTCTGAGGGCCTGAGATATTTAAAAACTCCCAGGGGATATTTAAAAAGGAAAATCCCAGGGGGTATTTTAAATATCAGAACCATTTGGGAAATGCTGTGTGAGAGGGTCTTCTGTCTGAGACATTTTGTGGGTTCGTGGTCTCTACTCTGTCTTCACAGAGCATTGTTCCTGAGGACCAGGCAGCAAAAGGCACTGATTTAAGTGGATTTTTCTCAAAAAACAAAAAACCCAAGGCTGCCTCACTCTTTCCACGGCTTACAATCTGGAACTTCATTTAACTACATTCAAGTAATACACAAGCAGGGGGAGAGTGATGGCATCGCAATCCTCACATTCATTTCCATTTGCTTTTGCGAGGCAGTGTCTGATTTTCTTCCTCCGGCAGACTGGTTTTGTTTTGAATTCCTGAGCGTGTAACTCAGAATGGCAAGGAACAGCTCACTCAGAAATTCTCTGCAGATAATTCCCCAGCTCTGCTCCCCTCCCTGGCGAGTAAACCAGCTGCGGAAGAAACTGATTACCGGGCTGCTTCCAATTTCCTCAGGCCAGAAGCGCAAGGTCTGTGCAGGACCCTCACCTGGTCCCTCCAATGTCTCAGGTCCCGCGGCTGCTTTTTAATCCTGCCATCGTTTGAGTCATTCTGTCTGGGAGACAGGCCTGAAGGGCCTGCAGGCCCTGGCTTTTTAAGGGCATTTTACTGCAGTTCCATTAGTTCTTTAGCCTTCTCCCCCCCCTCCCTAACAGGCCCCCTCTCTTCTCAGCAAGTACAGGTGCTCAAGGCTTCAGACATTCGCAACATCAGCATTCCGCATACAACGTTTTGTTAAATGGGGCTTTAGGAAACCCATTCACTGACTTGAGTTAGTTTCTGAAACATCTGTTCAGAGTTCTTGTAAAGTTGCAGAGCTTGGAAAGCCAAAGAGGCTTATGTGGGAGGGAGTAACTGATAGCTGGGCCGGAAATTCCTGCTGAGAAGCAAAGAGACCCCTGACTTAGACACTGATTCACAGAGACAACCCCACCTAACTTGCAATCTTGGCCAAATCTTGTTACAAGAGAATCTCATTACAATGGAGAACTCATTTGTCAGGAAGAATTACTGACCCCCAAGGAACTATCCACTGACTTTCAACAGTTTCTGATGAGGCCAAAATTTAGTCCCACCAAAGAATGTGCACGATCCTTTGGGACGGATGGGATAGGCCCTAACCTGGGCCTGCAAAACCAGTACTCCTTGGAATGAGTGAGCAGACAACCAGCCTCTTGTAACAGAAACCCCGAGGAGGACACACCTTGAGGATCATTTCCGCCCGGGTCATGCCTTTCACAACAATCTTAGTGTAACTGGCAGGTGCCTTCCTCACCACCTGCGAGCCGATGGAAGGTAGATCAAGCAGGACCATCTTCAGGGAATGGGTGTCCAGCAGCAGCTGTGGGAACAAAGCAGAATATTACGAGCCACTTCCTATGGACACAACGCCTAGTACACCCAGGCTGATTAATAACCTTTTCCTGATTTTCAGTGTAATACATTCTCATTGGAGAGAATTCAGAAAATTAACAAATATAAAAGAAAAAACATTAGTTATAATTCTTATTACCCAGGAAAAAAGCAAGAAGCCATAGTATAATTCCCACCAGTCTCTGTGTATAAAAAACTAGAATTATACTGTATGTACAGTTTTATGATCTGGTTTTTCCACTTGATATATGAAGTTTTTTGAATTCTATTTTCCCATCTTGGCAGTCTTTTAAGAAATGATTTTTAATGCCTATGTAGTATTCTATGGTGCGTGTGTGTGGAACTTGAACACATTTAACCATTCTTCTATAACTTGTTTCTAGATTTTTATTATTATAAATAATGAACGCTGTGATGAACAGCTTTGTATATATAATTCTAGATCTATTAATGGCATCTCCTTAGGAGAGAGTCTTTGGGACAGATCAAAGGATAAGGACATTTTTGAGGCTCTTGATATGTATCTTGAACAGCTTTCCAAATGGCATGCACCTCTTCACATGTTTGCCAGTACAGACTGCATCCTTGTTGGCACTGAAAACTGTCATGAAAACCTTGCTTATTCAACAGGCAAAAACGGTGACTCAGTATTGCTTTTGTGAATAGTGTAAGGTCTGTGTCTAGATTTATTTTCCTTGCACATGGATGAATTTCTCTGAATGCTAGTGAGGATACAGGAGAGTAAACCAGATTTAAACATCTGTCTCTGCACAACAATCTGCCCTTTTTGTCGTTGCTAATTCTCTTGGATGCTAATTATTTGGAAGGATATCAACTTTTCTGATTGCCCACCAATTGCTAGGAACGATGCTAGGAATTTTTCATCTCATTGAGTCTTTACAAGACCCTGCTCTGTAGGTATTTATTGTTCCCATTTTATAGACGAGAAAATCAAAGTTCCAGAGGTGAAAAAAATTGCTAAAAGTATCTCACACGATGGACAGGGTTGGATGATGAGGTGGACAGGTAGCTGTACTTCCATTTCCTGCTGCCTAGGTAAGTGCTACAGGGCAGCATTGGCTTCGAGCTCATCCTATTCCCTGCCGATTCCACGCGTACCGCTAACCTGCTGCTGCTCTTGGCTACCAAGTGGCACAAAAATGGCTGAAGCCTAATATACTCTGGCCCGTTGAGTTTAGGAGAATGGAAACACATGCAACCAACCCGACAAAGGCAGCAGTGGGTGACAGTCCCACTACTACCACCACTACAAATCTTATGTTTAGGACACAGCTTGCCATATCTGCCACTGCCCTGCTCTTCTCAGAAAGCCCTTTATAATTACATCAAGCAGGGATGAAATGAGCTCCCTTTGGGCCCTGGGACACTCTGCATTCTCTCATTCTCCCTACACTTTCCTATGGACAGGAGAGTTAATGACTAAAGATAAGGTAAACTCATTAATGAGAGACACTATTAATGGTCATAGTGATTATAATTTTGATAATGGTATAAAAACTTGGAGAATACATCAATGTTTTACTTGGAATAACTTAGATGAAAAATAACACTACAAAAAAATGGTGAGGCATTGACAAACTGACTCTAAAGTTTATATGGAGATGCAAAATGCCCAAAATAGCGATATTGAAGGAGAACAAAGTTGGAGGGCTGACACTACTCGACTTCAAGACTTATTAAAAGGTACAGTAATCAGGACAGTAGGGTACTGGTGAAAGCACAGACAAATAGGCAAATGGAGCAGAATAGGAACCCAAAATAGACCCACACAAATATAGTCAACTGATCTTTCACAAAGGAGCAAAGGAAATACAATAGAGCAGTCTTTTCAACAAATGGTGTTCGAACAGCTGGACATCCACATGCAAAGAAAATGAATCTAGACGTTATACTCCTCACAAAAATTAATTCAGAATGGATAACAGACCTAAATGTAATACGCAGAACTATAAAACTCCTAGGAGAAAAACCTAAATGATCTTGGGTATGGTGATGACTTTTTAGATGTAACACCAAAGACCTGATCATGAAAGAAATAACTGATAAGCTGGACTTCATTAAAAAGAAAATCTTCTGTTCTGCAGAGGGCAATGTCAAAGGAATCAGAAAACACACCTCAGACTGGAAGAACATATTTGTAAAAGACACATCTGATAAAGGGCTGTTATCCAAAATAGACAAAACACTCCTAAAACTCAACCATAAGAAAACGAACAACCTGAGTAAGAAAAAAATGGGCCAAAGATCTTAACAGACACCTCATCAAAGAAGGCATATGGATGGCAAATAGGCATATGAAAAGATGGTCCATATCACATGTCATCAGAGAAATGCAAAGTAAATAATGAGGTACCACTACACACCTATTAGAATGGCCAAAGTCTGGAACACTGACAACACCAAATGCTGGAGAGGATGTGGAGCAGCAGGAACTCTCATTGCTGGTGGGAATGCAAAATGGAATAGCCACTTTGGAAGACAGTTTGGTCGTTTCTTGTAAAAGTGAACATACTCTTACCATACAATCCAGCAGTCATGCTTCTTGGTAGTTACCCAAAGAAGTTGAAAACTTATGTCCACACAAAAACCTGTACGTGATGCTTTTAACAGCTTTATTCATAATTGCCAAAAACTTCAAAGCCATCAAGATGTCCTTCAGTAGCTCAATGGATAAACTGTGGTCCATCCAGACGATGGAATATTATTCAGTGCTAAAAAGAAATGAGCTATAAACCCATGAAAAGACATGGAGGAGCCACAAATGCATATGACTAAGTAAAAGAGGCCAATCTAAAAAGGCTGCATAATAGGGCTGGCCAAGTGTCTCAGTTGGTTAAGAGCTCGCTCAAGAGTTTGAGCTCTGAGCAACAGTGGTTTGATGCCTGGCCTGAGCTGAGCAGCCGCTGAGCTGCCAACAGGTGGCAGGATGGCTCAGCTGGTGAGAGCACATGCTCCTAACAACAAGGTTACCGGTTTGACTCCCGCATGGGATGGTGGACTGTGTCCTCCCCAGCAACTAAGATTGAACACGGCACCTTGAGCTGAGCGGCTGCGAGCTGCTGACAGGTGGCTGGGTGGGACTGGACTTGGAGCTGACCCTGCTGCGCCCTCCACAACTAAGACTGAAGGACAACAACTTGGC
Source organism: Hipposideros armiger (assembly GCF_001890085.2). Taxonomy (NCBI): domain Eukaryota; kingdom Metazoa; phylum Chordata; class Mammalia; order Chiroptera; family Hipposideridae; genus Hipposideros; species Hipposideros armiger. The sequence continues at coordinate 1,634,972 of NW_017731491.1, read as the reverse complement.
TGTTCCCCTTCCCCAATTCCCAACACTGTTCCCCTCCCCCAATTCCCTAATAAAATCTTAAAAAAAAGAAAAAAGAAAAATCTACAACCTTAAAATGAGTCTATATCAAAAAACACATAAACAAAAGTAACAAGGCACAAACTAGAAGAGGATATCTACAATATCAGGGAAAGAACAATATTCAGAACACATAAAGATTTCTGCAAATCAGTAAGAAAAAGAGCAGCAACAATAGCAACAACAGTGGGGCAAAGATCTGAACAGGCAATTCACAAAAGCAAAAATTCAGGTGCCCACAAGGCATGTGAAATGATAACCTGACCTTATAAATAACCTAATAAATGTAAATTAAAGCCACAGTTGTATAACATTTTGTACTCATCAGATAGGCAAAAGTAAAGAGGTTGATAATACCAAGTGTTGGCATGGATATGGTGCAGTGAAATTCACATTTACGGGGAAAATATGAATTAGTTAAAGCACTTTGGAGAAAATTCAGTAATATTTTCTTACTTGAAGACATGCACAACCCACCATACATCACACATATCCTTTAGAGCAATTCTTGCTCTTGTGAAAAAATGTTTCCTGGATCCACAGTTTGTAAAAGCAAAAGACTGGAAACAAACTAAATGTCCACCAACAGTAGAATGGATAAACAGATGGTGACGTATTCATGCAATGGCATATGACACTGAATGAACTCAAACAACATATATCACCATAGATAAACCTCAAAAAATATTATATTGGGCAAAAAAAAGGTAGCGGGGGAATGATACATATAGTACAATTTTTATAGTTTTAAAATATGCAAAACAAAATTATGTATCATCTGTGAATATATACACGTGTAACATATCAAAATACATATGGGAATGATAAAAATCAAAATCAGAATAGTGGCTATGTCTGGGCATGGAGGGAGGGGAATGGTGGGGTAGGGTCCCCAGGGGGCTTCAGCAATAAATGTAATGATTTACTTTATATAAAAAAATATCTAAATCAAATGTGGGAGCATGCTAAGATTTGACTGAGTGGTGAGCTGGTATTCTTGACACTATTTTCTATACTTTTATGAACTGGAAATATTTTTCTTTCTTCTTTTTTTTTCAATATGCTATTGGAGGCCTGGTGAGGATTTGACTTTATCTTCCATGTAGCAAAATTTCAGAGCCTTGTCAAAATCAAAGCTATGTCTTAGCATTATTTGTTGGTAGGAATAAAACCTATGGGGATAGTTCCTACTTTTCTCTACTTTCTACTTCCCAGAGATATATTATATGCATAAATAATTGTATAGTCTTAAGTGACAGGAAGAGTTTTGAATCAGCCAGACATAATTTTCTAGTGTCTCCCATATCTTGAGATATGACACTTTCAATCCTTGGCCAGGCAATAAAATTCTGTCCACACCAGACAGCTGAAGAGATGGAAACCTTGGTCTTAGGTTTTACAAAAAGCAACGCAGTCAGGAAAGGCAGGAGCTAGTCTGACAGACTTAGCAGCTGTCTGTGGGAAGTGAAGGTGAAAGGCCCCACTTATCATGAAAATATGCTGGTTTTCATCTTTGAAGATAGCTAATAGTTCATCTCCTTAGGTGTGAGGCATTGCGCAAGAAGTGGTCGGCCATTGGCCAAATTTGTTTGAGCCTCAGAGATAATTTTTGGGGTGGTGTGGCTCATGTTGTTGATCGGCTACTGGGGTACATGCTATGCTTGTGAAAGGTCATCATCACCCAGCAATGGAAAGCTTTGAGGGGTTCACTTCTTAAAGTGGCTCCAACTCTTGGGGGGACATCGTGACTATCAGTAGCGATGAAAACCTTGAGTAAATAAGATAAAGGTAGACTCCTAGAAGGTAAAGAACCATATATGCACAGCAAAGTCCTTCAATGAGGTGGCACAGATGAGACAGTTCAAGATATGACAAATGGATGGACCAAGGTGGGGACATGCTGTTGCTTTCCTGTCTTTTTTTAAAATTTAGGTATAGCTTTCATACAGTAAAGTACACAAAAGCCAAGCATGTAGCTTGATAAACTTTTACATATGTATGTGTCTTATTGCCTAACTAAAGACGTAAGACATTTCCAGCATCCCAGAAGGCTACCTCAGGTTCTCTTCCAGTCTTCAGCCCTTCCTTACTTCTCAACAAAGGTGACCAGTCTTCAGCCCTCTATCGCTGAAGATTAGCTTACTGCTCACTAATCTGCTACAAACATTTTTTTTTTTTACATTCTTGTACATGTCTTTTGGTGGTCATGTGCCCTCATTTCTCTGGGGTGGAATTTGCTCAAGTGTAGAATTGCTGGATCATGGGGTAGGCATATGTTGAGCTGTAGTAGAGACTGCCAGTTTGTGCCAATCTCTGTTCCAACCAGCAATATATGAAAGTTCCAGTTGCTTCACATCCTCACTAACACTTGGTATTGTCAGTCTTTTTAATTTTAGCCATTCTGATATCCTTGGGGTTTTAATTTACATTTTCCTGGATGATTATTATGTTTATTAGGTTTTTGGATATCATCTTTGTATATAGTGTGTGGTAAAGGTAAAGATTAACTTTTCCCCCATATGGATATCCAAATGCCCATTTATTGAGATCATCCCTTCTCAACTGAATTACAGGGCCACTTACTCATATGTCATAAATCAAGTGTCTATATATGTGTGTGGGTCTTTTTCTGAACTCAATTCCATTCTACTGGCCTATTTGTCCCTGGTGCCAGTACCACACAGCCTTAATTACTATAGTATTAAACTAAGTCTTGCTATCCTGAGGTTTAAGTCTTCCAACTCTGTTCTTTTTCTTTAAAATGATTTTAGCTGTTCTTGGCCTTCTGTATTTCTACCTAACTTTTAGACTCAGCTTATCAGTACACACACACACACACACACACACACACCCATCCCACTCCTCCTGGAATTGTACCAATTCTTTCTATGAGTTTTGGAAGAATTTACATCTTTTGAGTCTTTTAATCCAGGAACATGAGCTATCCTGTCATTTTAAAGGTTTAATGTCTCTTAAAATTATATCATTTTTCTATGTAGAAGACTTGCACATTTTTTGATAGATTTATTCCTAGGTATTTAATGTTTTCTTAAGGCTACAGTAAATTATTTCATTAAAAGTTTTTAATTTTTAAATTGTTTGTTGCTGGTACATAGAAATGTTAAAAGCATTAAAAATATTTTTAATACTGACCTTATATCCAGCAACCCTGTTAAATTTATATTCTAATAGTTTATCTGTAAATTCTTTTGGATGTCGTCATTCACAATTGTGTTCTGTGTTACAAAGAACAGTTTTGTTTCTTCCTTTTTAATCTGTATGCCTTTTGTTTCTTCAAAACATTTTTATTTTATTTTTTTGCCTTCTTGTTCTGGCTAAGACTTTAAGAGCACTGTGGGACCGAAATGGTGACAGCAGACATCCTTGTCTTATTCCTAATGTCAAGAGAAAATCTTCCTATATTTGACCTTTAAGCATGATGTTTATTGTAATTTTTTTCATTGACTGATACTTTTGTTTCACAAGCTTATTCGGTCCTCCCGTCTCTAGGTCCTTGACGGCCCTGATGATGGTTGTAAATGCCTCTGGAGAATTGTAGTGTCTGTCTCCTCCCTCAGTGCGGCACAAAGGGAGGACCCTTTCGACTGAGTGATAGAAGAGGCTCTGAGCTCTCCGTGGAAAGGATGTCTCATAGAAATCAAGATGGGCCAGAGCTTAATCAGACAGAGAAAAGTGAGTGGTTGGGTAGATAAGAGATTCAAAACGCTCTTCAGGAAGAAAAAAGTGCTGTGCAAAAGGAAGAAAGCTCTTCTATCTGAGCAGAAGCACGTGCACACAAAAAAGGAAGGAGAAAGTTTAGCTTCTCTGAACTAAAGTTCTACAATAAGAAAATCTAGAATGAAGTCATTTAATTACAGAAGTATGGAAGTTTTGTGTTGACCCCAAAATAAAATTTTATTTTGGATTACACATGAGTGGGTACATGTGGGGGGTGGACCACTATTTGTTTTTATAAAAATTTTGTTATTATGGAGAATTTCAAACATAGATAAAAGTCAACACAATAGTACAACGAATCCTTATGCACCCATCGCCCAGCTGCAACCACCAGACGCATTCTGTCATTCTCATCTCACTTCATCTGTGTTTCTAAATCCTGTGATTCTCAGCTGGGGGTGATTTGGTCCATCCTCCCAACCCCCATCCAGACATTTGGTGATGTCTGGAAAGATTTTTGGTTGTCAAAATTGGGAGGGTGTTACTGGCAACTAATGGGTAGTGGTAAAGGATGCTGCTAAACATCCTATAATGTACAGGACAGCTCTCACAACAAAAATTCTCTGGCCCCAAATGTCAATAGTGCGACGGCTGAGAAACCCTGATGTAATCACTCCCTATCCCTCAACTTAATTTTTTTGAGGTAAAATTTACATATGTTAAAATGCACAATTCCTAACTGTACAATTTTGACAAATGAATTTACCAATGTAATCCATAACCTCTCGTTAAGTTTTTGTATATACCCTTTATCAGTTCCAATAATTTCCCTTCTATTCCTAATTTGCTAAGCTTTTCTTTTTTTTAATCTATCATTTATGGGTGTTAAATTTTATCAATCCATTTTTTGTTTTTAAAGATTTTATTAGGGAATTGGGGAAGGGGAACAGACAAGTTGCTGTCTTTTTGTTCTTCAGTCTAGTTGTGGGGGACATCGCTTCATTGGCCCATGTTGGTATTATCACTGTGCTCTTCCTGGGTAAGGCAGTCGCTCACCGACCAATGGACAGCCTCTCATGGTGGCTCACGGCAGCTCAGGCTGGCTGCCAGCCACTCACACTGGCTGCCAGCCACTCACGGTAGCTCATGGAGGCCCACTGCAGCCCCACTGCAGCCTACACCGTCGCCAGTGACTCACGGTAGCCAAGCTCCAGGTCGATCTGTTGTTCACCATCTTAGCTGTAGAGGGCGCAGCATCACTGACCCTCATGTGGGATCTGAACCAGGTCCCTGATGCTCGGGGCTGGCGCTCCCAAGCCAACTCTTAACCAATGAGCCACTTGGCCGGACCTCAATCCATTTTTTTTAAAGGAGTGCTTAAAAACACCCTGCCACATTTAGGATATTCACTGAGAAGAACAATACCTGAAAATAACCATGCTACTTTCTTATTTTTCCAACTCCCACAATATACACACTATGTGATTTTCTCTTTCCTTGGTGTTTGGGCTTAAAAAAAATCTAAAACTTGCTTTAAATATTGTTTTACACATCGTTTTGAATTATGTGAATTTAAAAGTCAGTATGGGACTGGCCGAGTGGCGCAATGGTTAAGAACTGGCTTGGGACGCCAGAGGGCCCCGGTTCGGATCCCACATATGAGGGCCAGTGACACTGCCCTCCACAGCTAAGATGCTGAACAACAGCTCAACCTGGAAGCTGGGCAGCCGTGAGTCGCCAGCGACGGCGTAGGCTGCAGTCCCTGCTGCAGTGGGTTGCCATGGGCTACCATGTGTAGCCAGCAGCCAGCGTGAGCGGCCAGCAGCCGCAGTGAGCGGCCATCCAGAAGCCGGCGACTGATCTGCCTCGCCCGGGAAGAGCGCAATGATGGTGCCAACTTGGGCCAGTGAAGCAACGTCCTCCACAACTAGACTGAAGAACAAAAACGACAGCAACTTGTCTGTTCCCCTTCTCCCAATTCCCCAATAAAAATCTTAAAAAAAAAAAGTCAGTATGGTCAAAATACGGTATAAACATAGACTATTATTCAGCCTTAAGAAGGAAGGGAATTCTGAAACATGCTATAACCTGGATAAACCCTGAAGACATGCTAAGTGAAATAAGCCAGGCACAAAATACCAGTTGTTACATGATTCCACTTATATGAGGTACCTATAGTCATATTCAGAGAAACAGAAAATAGAATGGTGGTTTCCAGGGGCTGAGAGGAGGACAGAATGGGGGGAGTGAGGTGGGAGGGGTGGTCAGTGTTTAATGGGAATGGAGTTTCAGTTTGGGAAGATGAAAAAAACCCTGGAGGTGGATGGTAGGGATGGCAGAACAACAATGTGAATGTACTTAATACTCCTAAATTGTACACTTAGAAAGGTTAAAATGGTAAATTTATGTTTTGCATGTTTTATCACAATAAAAACATCAATATAGCATATAAAGATAATGCAAAGGAAAAGAAAATAATTTCACAGACATCAAATACATTGCTCAAAATATTTCCGACTCCATAATGTGACAGCTTTAGAAGGGGCACGTGAGAGGGTCTGGTTCAGTACTCTCATTTAAACACATAGAAACTAAGCCCAGAGCAGGGAAGCAACAGCTCATGACCACAAGGGCTATTAACAGTAGAGTGGGGCCTGGAGCCCAAGTCTCAGGGTCCTTTCCCTACACCATGTTGTGCTTTCTCTGTGCTAAGTTTGCTCGAATGGATTCTGTCTCTGCTGTGCATTCAGTCATAGGTGCCATGGCCGTAAGACTAATTAATGACCCTGCAAATCCCATCAGAGTCTCTGAAAATCACAAACTAGCAAGAAGCATTACAAATACCGGTATGGTTCAGTTCCACATGGCCTTGCAATTGCTCAAGAGGACTCTGGGGCCCAAGATAAATAATTCACTTTCTATAGTAATCAGGAAGAACAGGAAAATGTCTCCTTTCCTATTTGCAGCACAAGTATTACAGTACAATCTAAATTTAGGATCTCGTACCTTTGTGGCAAAGCAGGGGCAGTTGAGATTAAATGTTAGCTCTGAATTTACAGTTTTATTAAAGCTTGGATTATAGCTGCTACAAGATGTTCCATCTATGAACATTTCTTTGTGAACTTCTTGATTCCTATGGTTCCACTGCCTGTGTGATTACACCTCCAGCTATATGACTGCTTGGGTTTCTAAGCCCAGACCCTTGAGGCCAGCATAGACTCAGCTAAACCTGAACTTCAAGGGCTCCTTCAAGGGCCACATTGCCCTTTAGTTCCCACCCATACCCTCCCCCAGGCTGGGCCTGTTGAGGGACATGCTCCCCTGTCACCCAGTCCTACTTGCCTGGGGTCTGAGAAAGTAAAACTCCAGTTTCACAGATGGTTTTCTCATCCCCATCTCAAAGCAGAAGTAAATACTGGCTAAATGGATAGCTTTGAAGATATGGGCTTTGAGTCTGAGCTGATTATTTTAACATTCTTTTAAAGAAGAGACAATCTGAGGAACATAGATATGATATTGGATTTATGTGACAATATGAAAATATCAGGGTTAGTAGACACTAAATCAGCTACAGCAGGGCCTTGGCAAAGCTGCAATGTCACGAAAACATGTTCTCAACGAGTCGACTTTGTGTTCCAGTGGCCTCATGTCGAGCGACAGAAGCCTAGTAACTGAGAACTCAAAAGGCTCTTCTAGACACACTGATCGTAATCACACCACATCCTCTCTGATTACACACATTGGTGAGGTGAACAGAATCAATTCCCAGTAAATATGAGCTAACGAAACTGGAGACATGTTGGGGCATTAGGCTGCTGTTTCTAGTGGGGAGAATTAGTTCTATGCTTGTGATGTGCAAGAGTCAAGCGTTTTAAAACACTGAAACGTTACAGCCAGACTCAGTGTCTGAATCCATGCAACCTCCCAGGGAGTTTTCTGGGACAATGTTTTTGACTCTGGTTAAAGCTGGTCAGCCAGGCAGCCAGCAGCAAGCACGGACTAGGTGTTACTATGCAGGGAGATGGGAAACGAAGGCAGAAAACAGAGTTGTGTCCCTGGTCCGGGGAAGCTTAAATTAGTAAGAGCTGGCATTTTGTTGAGGGCTTACCATGTGCCAGGCATTGTGCCAAGTACTTTCTATGCATTATCTTGTTTAATCCTAACTACCCTGTGAGGCGGTACTAGGATTACCCCATTTTATAGATGAGGAAGCTAAAGTGCTGGGAGGTTATGTAACAGTTAAGTAAGGACAAACAGTTGCTACACTGCAGGCAGGATTCAGCCTCAGACCTCTATGATTCTACAGCCCATGACCACACTGCCTTTTCACAACCTCGGAAGGCCACTCACTTACAAAAATATAAAAACACACTGCCACTTATCAGATTTGAGAGGTTCCTGATAGTCACAGGTATTACATCTCTGGCTTTGATGCTTCAGGAGACCCATGGTGCACTGGGCACATGCCAACTTGCCGTCTTCCTGAGGCATGACGGAGCAGCACAGCTGAGAGCCCAAGGTGAGGGCAGGTCACCGAGCCCGGAGAGAGCTGGGCCTGTACCAAGTAGACTAATTCGGTGGAAGAGCAGGAAATGTCCTGACTGATATAACCTTCTTACTTAAAAATGTAGTTTGAGTTCTTTCAAATATAAGAAAATAGCTGAAATGGGTACACTAGTGTTGTCTGGAGAGGATTTATTTTAATGACTACATGAGGTTATTTATGATCAATATGTGAATAATTTACATTTAAGTAGGTGTTTTTAGAGCAGCGGTTCTCAACCTTCCTAATGCCGCGACCCCTTAATACAGTTCCTCATGTTGTGGTGACCCCCAACCATAAAATTATTTTCGTTGCTACTCTATAACTGTAATTTTGCTACTGTTATGAATCGTAATGTAAATATCTTTTTGTTTTCCGATGGTCTTAGGCGACCCCTGTGAAAGGGTCGTTCGACCCCCAAAGGGGTCGCAACCCACAGGTTGAGAACTGCTGTTTTAGAGAATTAGAGGCTGAATATTATTGTTTGCGTCTTTTTAAAAGTAGCTTAAACTGCTCTCTGAACTCAAACTGCTCACACTTTGGACAGTCTGAATAGATGGTAGCTGAAAAGAGGTGACTGCTGTGCTGAGGTGACACGATCTAAGGAGAGATGTCTTGAAGCACAGAATTCAAGTGAACGGAGTGGGGCTAATCAAGGAAGGCTTCTTGGGTGAGGTGAACAGTTTCTCAGCACCAAAAAGATACCGTATTTGCCGGCGTATAAGACGATTTTTTGGCCCTGAAAAATATGCCTCCAAGTGGGGGGTCGTCTTATACGCCAGGTACACTTCAGATAGACTGCCCATAGTGCTTGCCCCGTGCCATAGTGGCCTCCCGATGCCCGCCCACTTCATTCCACATACCGTTCAGGCTGCTTGCCTATGTTCCTGAGAAGCATCTACGGTATCAGTCTATAGAGTGTGTTTTCTTTAGTGAATTACCGGTATGTTTACCGGTAATAAACTTGCACTGTTTTATGTATATGTTTGATTACATACAGCCTTGTGACAGTTTTCCTGCATGTCATAAGTATTTGAATATAAATTAAAATGTTGAAATCAAATCTGATATTGTTTTACCTTTTATTTGGTGTGTGGAAGGTGTGCGGAAGAGGGGGTAGTCTTATACGGCGAGTATATAACAAACTCTGTATTTTGAGTGGAAATGTTAGGGGGTCGTCTTATACGCCCAGTCGTCTTATACGCCGGCAAATACGGTAAGCCTTTCTTTGCTAATCTTAAGTGGTCTCTGTCCCAGCAACTACAGGATCCAAAATAATCAGAGCCTTTGCTGCTCCCTCTGTTTGGACACTTTTCTTCGAGTCCCTCTTAAGCCCAGCTCTCAGAGGAGCCTTCTCTGACTTTCTAATCTAAAGCCATTACTCCCTTATGCCCCGCCCCTAAGATATTTTTTTCACATCACCTAGTTTTACACCATTTAGCATACTTAAGTTGAAACTATCTTCTAATTTCTTTGTTAAATTTCATATTATCTGTCTTTTCTTACTGGAATGCAAGCATCATGAAGGTGAGATCTTTTCTGTCTTGTTCACTGTGGTATGCCCTGAGTCCAGAATTTGGTAGGTGCTCAACAACAACAAAAATGTGACTAAATGGATGGCCGAATTAAGCCATCAGGTCATCATCATACTAACCCCGAAGAGGGGAAATCAGCAATTTTATTTCTCCAGAGCAGATCTGTACTGGAAAGATATGTGTTTGATCTATGACCAAAGGAAAAGGCCCCATACCAATTTCATCTCACCTGTTCTGCTCCCACCATACTAATTGGCTTGCACTTGAAGAGGTGGGTGATGAACTTGGGGATGAAGGAACTGTGGATAAAAAAGAAGTGACAAATTAGGCTTATTCTCTCTTCCGGCAAAAAAAATTTTTTTAGGTCCCACTTCCTTCCATACAGAAACTGAGAATCGAAGGAGATACTTCTGTGGCCTACCAGCATCCATTCCTTTCTTTTTCTTTCCAGCTAAAGCCTTGGCTTTACTAAGTGTACATGGCCTTGGGATGTCAAGGGAAAGTTGATCCCTCCTAAACTACAGAGGTGAATTCTAATTAGCCTCAGCCAGTCAGAGTACAGCATTCCCTTGGTGACTGTTGTTGGTCCTGAGGTGGGGACATGATGATCTAAGCCGGCCCAGTCAGACTGGAGGGAAGGATTTTATAGCATGGCTGGGGCAAGACTCTCTTCTTCTTTAGGGTATTCTGGTATTTGGTTATATCATGTAGAGCAGCCATTCTCCCACCACTCTGAGGATGAAGCCAGCCCCAAGGAGAGCAGGGTAGAATAAAGAAACTGTGTCCTTAATGATGTTGCTGAACCACTGAATCAACCATCCTGAATCTGTCCCTACTCTGGGTTCCTGGTTATATGAAATAAAAAGTTCACCTTCCATTTAAGTCAATTTGAGTCAGAGCTTCTGTTACTAGTAGCTGAAAATATCCTAACAGATATGAGAGCAGAATATACATGAGGTAGTTATGGGATCTTAAATCCAAAAACACGCATACGAAGTAATTGTTAAGGAGTAACTGTCAGATCAGGAACGAAATATATGATCTCTCCAAATTTATTGGGGACTGATAATGATGCTGGTTTGGGGAAAGAGAAAGAAATTTTAACAGGTCAGGAGGGATTTTTAGAAAAAAACTGCAGAGGCCTGAGTAGGGTAAGCTGGGTTATACTGATGTAGAAGGTGTGGAAACTAGAAATGCCTAAAATCAAGGCCAGAGCCAGCGTGACAGACCAGGATGTGTCCTAAGGGCCCATGACCAAAGGAGGGATGGTGGCAATACAGCAGCATTTGCAGGCTGAGATAAAGGCTGCCTAGCACCCTCTTCTCGCTCTTCAAATGCTGCTCTCAGGCTGGTGACCTCCATCCTCTCATCTCTCTACATCTTTTCCCGTACACTTGTGCCCACTCTAATATCCAGTGACTTACTGGACATCCCACTGGAACAGCCCACTGGCACCTCAACTCAGCATATCCATGATTTAGCCCCGCCCCAGAATCCAGGCTCAGCAGACTGGATCTCATCTACCCAGTCACCCAAGTCAGGAACCGGGAGTTATCCAAGACAGCTCCCTCACCCTCAACCCCAATATCCAATCAGTGACCAGCTCTTCCCCTGAACTCCCATATCTGTCCTTGCAACCATTCCCACAGCTGCTGCCCTTTCTCACTTGAGCTCTTTCAATTGTTTCCTAACTGGTTTTCCAACCTTCAGCCTCATCCTTTCTAATCTACCTGCTGCCAAAGGAGTTTATTCCAAATGCAAACATGATCAAAACCCTCTCCTGATTAAAACCCTTTTTGTAAACCTGCAGACAAGGCCTTCCTTGATCGTCTTGATACTCGGTCCCCAGACTCATGCGAAGCCCTGGCACCCCATGCTTCGACCTGGCTGAGCAACTCGCAGATCCCATGATTCTGCAGGTTATTTGATGCCTCTGTACCTTTCCTTACATGGTTCCCTCTGCCTGGAAGGCTCTTCGCTACAGCCTTATGGGTCAGTACACACAGGTCTCTTGGACTCCGCTGAAGGATATCTCTCCTATGAAGCCTTTCCTCAGTCACCATATTCTTCCCACCGTATTCTACACAGAATCCACAGACTTCTAGCCAAACATCTAACCTACTTCATTACACTTATGTGCTCACTTTTCTGTTTCCCTCCACTTGACTGTAAGGCAAATGAAAATAGGGACCATGTTTACTAAGCCAAAGCACTTAATTCTGTGTCTGGGACCTAGCAGTACTCAAATGAATGCATGTTGAATAAATAATCATGTAGCAGCTGCCACTTTTTGAATGTCAGCTTGGTGCTAGTACTCTATCAGAAGTTTACAGACGACTTCTCATTCTATGCCCTCAACCACTGTTAAGAGATTTGTCTTATTAGCCCCATTACTGAATGGAGGAGGATCAGCGTGGTGAGCGAGGGGAGTCACTTGTGTTTCAAATAGTAGTTTCAATCAGGGGCGTGATCTTAATGTCTAAATAGGAAGGACTGTTGCTTCAGAGACCGAATGGGGGGAAGAGGAAACTTCACCTAAGGTTCTGCATTGGTGGGACAGGAAGTTAACGGGAAAGGAAGTTAACCGCCAGAGATCAGATCTAGGGGGAGGTCTGCTGACCAGGGGGAAGAACAGGACTATTTTCAAACCAGAGCCAGGCCAAACAAGAATGTAAGATTGAATTCGTGACTAATCGCAATGGTACACACACAATGGTAACCTAGTCTATAACACTAGGCTACTTTACACTAGAGTAGGCTTCGGTTATGCCCTTGAACTGGATGTGTGTGCTAGTCTACTGGGGGTGGGTGGGGAAAATGCAAGGGACCAGGGACATGTCTTTGGGGGAGAAGTTCCAGCAATGTCGTGGGTAACTGCTGTGGGCTTCTCCAGACCCTTGGGATGGTGGCAGCCATGGCTCTTGGCTGGGGAGGCCCGTACCTCTAGGTTTCTAGTCTTTCACTGGGATTCTACAGGGATGAGAGGGTACCAAGGATTACATCAGAAAGCCACTTTCTAGATCCCAGGTTAAACTTTTCCAGATGTGATAGATGGGCCTCCTATTCCCAGCTCACCCAATATGGGCTTAGTAATAAAATGAAAGGGCTCTGAGAAACGGTGAGGCTGATGCTGGGACTAGCCACATAAATGAACCCCTTACTCACTTTCATGTGAGCTCAATCAGTATAACCACACTGGAGGTTTTGGGTCACAGTGAACTTTTACAGAGATGCTGTTTCTTTCAGGGGCTATAGGGAACATGTGATTTTAACACACACTAATGAGCACCCAGAAAGAGAAGGGAATATCAACCCCTGGTTCATCTGCCATACTGCAAATGTCGATGCCTCTCTGGAGAGCCCGCTGTATCCTTTCTTGACAAGCTGGGAACTGAAGCTGATGCCGCCAGCCACTCCATGATTGTTGTTCCTTAGGGATTTATTTGTGAGGGAGAGGAAAAGCTTTAATTGAATACAAACGGGGAGAGATTTGCGGAAGACAGAAACTTGGAGTCCTGTATTACCCTTTGGGACCTGGATGAGAACAACCTAAATACAGTAGCTTGGACTGGGCTGACCTTCCTGCAGCCCTTCCCTGAGCAGTTTGCCAAAGCGCTTGTTTGGTAATTGGTCAGAGGCGGCACTGACCCGCTACAGTGTCTGGTCTCAGGGGAATTAGGGCTACAGCCAGATGCTGGCTGACTGGCAAGGGACCAAACAATTTCCCCGCTTCAAAACATCAAACTAGAAACGGCCACACACGAGGACGTGGCAGGAAGACACGCAGCTTAGTGCTATCTACCTTTGCAAAGAAGCGCCCTGACTTGCCCTTCCCAATTTCTAGGACCTTCCCTGGACTCAAGGACATCCCCAGGTGGATAAATCCTGGCAGCCACAGTGACAAGTACTATGGGGAAGGAGGATGAGAAGGCTCAAAAGAAACAGAATCGATGGTTCCTACTCTTAAAAAGCTTTTATCATCTGGTTGGAGAGCCAAAATGTATATATGAAATCACTGAAAAAGAATTTTAATTATTCAAACCAGGGGGGAGGCAGGGGCACAGTTATGTCCACATGATTCAAAATAACAAGACCCCCCCCCCCATTTCTCTTTGCCTTGATATGGTTGATGACTGTATTGCTGTTTTACTGTTACCTGTGGCTTTAGTTTTACTGTTATGCCTCTTTTGGGGACAAAAACTTAGTTGGCCAGCTGGCACCAGAATAAGCTCCAGCTGGATGGTGGGGACACCTGGATTACGAGCATGCTTATGGTAAGTATGGCACCAAAATAACCCAGTGATGGGAATGTTCCAGAACTTACTTTGCAAATTTAATGCAGAACTGAGTGAAGTATTTCCGTGTCGAAGCCAGGTTGTCACGGATGATGGGGACGTTCTGCTTAATATGAAGAATGACAGAAGTGACATAGGGGCTCTGGTCACCAACGTGCTCCACATTCTGCCACTGCATCTGAAAATGGAGACAGGACAAGCCTTCAGATCCCTCACAGAATGACAGATTTATCTGTTACCTGGGAAGGGGCAGAGGAGAGTGGAATTTAGGCCATCGCTTGCCATCACAGCTGCCATTTTGTTTTGGAGAGTTTGTCTTACCCATCGGTCGTGGCTGATTGTTAATAAAAACAAGTATGCCCACCTTATTCTTGACGGTGAGCTGTCACTCAGGCATCTTTTTTTTTTTAACCCTGTCCCTTTCATGCTTGAAACAGCCTTCCCTTCCACCTAAGTGGCCATCTTCTAAAGGAACCCTCACCAAACAGATGAATCGGATCCTATTCTTCTGTCAGCTATCCCACCAGAATGGGATTGTAGGAGAACAGGAGAGGGACATCAATTCCTGAGCAGACTGGTAGCTTGGGAGGCCAGAGAGGTGGCTGGGCTAAATGAAATGAAACCCGGACGAGAATTAACTTATGCCCCTCTCTCAAGTAAATTGGGAGGAGTTGGAGATTTTTTAAAAAGGAAACTAGAAATGATATGACATGTGAGGCTTGCTTCAAAACATCTGGGGTTGGGCAGAGTAGATGACACAAGATTAGCAAATCTGGGTGATGGGTACCCGAGGTTCATTACTCTGTTTTCTCTACTTTTGCATATAATTGAAATTTTCCATACTAAAACATTACACGCTTACTCCTAAAACATTTGGGATGCTGTCAGGATTTCAATCAAGGGAAAGGAGAGAGGCTCTCTGGCAAACCTGAAGGGCAGATCAGAGGGTTAAGTGACCAGGAACAAGGAAGGAAACAGGCACAGGGACTGTGTGGATGGCAGGGACGGGGGAGACGAGCATCACTGAGAGGACTGATGTGGTCCTTGACTAAGCCAGGAACGAACATGAGACCTGCTTGGCTCAAACTCTAAGAGCCTGAGCAGAATCAGGGGAAATGATCTGGAAAACATCTACAGTAAAATGGAGAAAGAAGCAGTGCTGTAGTGTCTCTCCCCACTTGGGTATATATAGGAGAGGAGAGGCAGCATCAGCTCCTGGCCCTTCAGAAGCCAGAAGCGGCAGATGGGCACTCTAGTCCTGAAAAGAGTGGGAGTGTCCACGAGGAACTCTGCTGAGTCAGCCTCTCAGAATGGAGCTGGGCTGTCTGTTGAAAAGATCCTAAGCCAAACATAAACCATATAATATGCTCATGGAAGGAGGGCAGTAGTTCTGAGGCCTTGATGTCTCTGGCAAGAAAACACTATGTTTATAGAGCTCTTGGGGAAAGGAAAAATTCAATACTGAGAGAACTTGTTTAAAAGAATCGGATTGTACATGGATGATTCCCCAGCTCCTGGGAAGCTCAAGCAACACTATGTTTTCTTCTAATGTTTCTTCAAATTGGCAGATGTTTATATTCTAAAAGCTTTGGGGATGTGTAGGCACAGAACCATGGAAATGCAGGAAGGGACGTCCATTTTCATGTTACATGAGTAGATAAGGAAACCAAGGCACAGAGGCTTTAAGTCTTATGCAAAGTTTCACAATAAAGCTCCAGATAGAAAAGGGAATCCAATTCCTAACTGGGGAAGAAATAAACACAAACAATGGAGAAACAGTACAGACGTCTACTATGAACGGACTTTATATTCTAATAATTTGCTTATGTGCAATGTTTTCCTTATTTTCATTTATCTTATTCAAGAAGCTTCTTTTTTTCATTTGAATTGAGAGATTCAATCCATCCAAACAATGAGCATCCTAGGTGACTTTAAACGAGCTCAGAGGGCAAGACCCAAATTGACAGGTATTGTCAATGTCTGCACTTCACCTTGTTTTCCCAGCTCTGCAGCAACACTCAGAGCAGAATGCTCTGGGGAAACACAATAAACTGGGAAAAGAGCTTGACTGACATCCCCACCCTCCAATTGACATGAAGTGCTTCCACAGTGATGACTACTGAGTTTCTCAAGTTGCCAGCATTTTATATTTCAACATCCCAAGAAGTTAATAAACAATTAAACATTACAGTTCTCCATTAATAGGAGACCATAAACAGAGGTGGTGACATGCCCTGTCATTGGTGACAAAGCAATTTCGAAGCAACGTGGAGTGTGGGATGTGGGACTTTAAGCTCCCACTAGTGAGCGAACTCCTCCTGTTCACCATCAGCTGTGTCACTTGCCCACATTTGGAATATATGCAAAAAGATCTGATTTGCTTTAATACTTGAGCCAGTTATGACTCCACTGGTCAAGTTAACAGAACTATTAGCAAAAATCAAGTGGATTCATGATTTTAAGTTTAAGTCAGCTTGATGAAGCAGAAAACAATATAAAGTACTGGAGAACAAAGAAAGCTGACATCACTTTTACAATTTTTTAAAAAAATGTGCAGGGCCAGCCAAGTGGCTCAGTTGGTTAAGAGTTGGCTTAAGAGTGTGGGCTCTGAGCAACAGGGCCGCCAGTTCAATTCCCACATGGGCCAGTGACGCTGCGCCCGAGCTGAGCTGTCGTTGAGCTGCCAACAGGTGGCAGGATGGCTCAGCTGGTGTAAAAACAAGAGTACCTGTTCGATGGATACTAAGACTGAACTCGGCACCTTGAGTTGAGCTGCAGCTCGGATGGCTCAATGGATAGAGCGTGCGCTCTTAACAACAAGGCTGCTGGTTCGACTCCTGCATGGGATGGTGGCTACGCCCACCCACAACTAAGACTGAACACAGCACCTTGAGCTTAGAGGCCATGAGCTGCCGACGGGAAACCACATGGTGGCTGGCGCCCTCCACAACGAAGACTGAAGAAAAACAACTTGGCTGGTCTCCCTCCCCAATTCCCCAACACTGTTCCCCTCCCCCAATTCCCCAATAAAATCTTTTTAAAAAATGTGCAAAATATAGTTAGCCCTGATTCTGTCCAGTCATTGTCTCAGATGGTTGATGACTTAGGGTTTGGGTTTTAACTTGAATGTCCCAAGGTACCTATATTAGGACTTACCATATGTAGATTGCTTTGCCTAGCACTTTGAGTACATCATCTCATCTACTATTCATACATGATCTCATATAATATCACATCATAGTAATCTTGTAAATGAAGAAACTCAAAAAGCTCAAAGAGGTTAGGTAACTTGCCCAAAGTCACACAACTGGTAAATGGTAGAGAAACGACAACCCAGACCTGTCTGAAGCCCAAGCACTACACCAGGCTGCTTCCTAGAGACTTATTAAAAAATAATTTTTTTAAAAAAGAATAAAAGCACTTACAGGGCCTTAGTTCAAGGTAAGCCCAGTTTCTCAAGGAGAAGCTAATGAAATACATAGCGATCAAGCAAAGCACTCTTTCAAAAAAAAGAAAGAACAGGGGCCAGCCGAGTGGCACGTTGGTTAAGCGTTGGCTTGGGACACCAGTTCTGAGAAGCAGAGCTCCGGTTCGGATCCCACATGAGAGCCAGTGACGCTACGTCCTCTACAGCTAAGACGGTGAACAACAGCTCAACCTGGAGCTAGGCTGCTGTGAGTTGCTGGCTTCGGCCTAGGCTGCAGAGGGCTGCCATGAGCTACCATGAGTGGCTGGCAGCCAGTGTGAGCGGCCAGCAGCCAGCATGATCTGCTGTGAGCCACGGTGAACGGCCATCCAAAGGCTGGCGGGCGACTGCCTCACCTGGGAAGGGCGCAATAATAATACCAACATGGGCCAGTGAAGCGACGTCTTCCACAACTAGACAGAACAAAAAGACAGCAACTGGTCTGTTGCCCTTCCCCAATTCCCCAATAAAATCTTAAAAATAAATAAATAAATAAATTAAAGATAGAAAGAAAGAAAGAAAAGTAGCTTGTATTGAGAGAACAAACATCATGAAAACCCATCAGTAGAAATAAGACTCCAAGTTTTCCAGCTAAACTTGGCACTTGACATTTAAAATTTACCCCTCCATACTTAAAGTTTTTCCTTTTGTGCTTTTTGTTTAGGAGACGGGGTGGGGTTGAATAGTACTGGTACTATTTAAACCACAACAAAAAGAGTTTGCAAATAAGTAGTAACTAAGATGTAGGGTTGATAGAAACACAAGCAAGGAAATGATAAAGGAAACAACGCTAGAGGCTCCCGAACCCCACATGTAGCCACAGGGACAGACTGTGGGGCCCAGGGCATCACCACTGCCCATGGTTTCTGTCGCCTAAGGAACGAGTGTGTGGTTGATGTCAACACTTCACAGGGAAGGTTGCGGAGATAATCACTCCCTAGAAAGAGCCCACTGTAGCAGAGAATTTTGACCAATCCACTCATCAGAGAACAGAACTCTACGATCAGCTTACTATGGAACTTGGTTTTCTCTGTGGCTATGTGAAGCTTGAAAAGAGGTCTCCTGAGAAACTAATTTCCCTCAACTGAAAATTCAAATTCCCACTTATTTGTTTTGATCACAGGACTACAGATATACAGAGCATAGACTCAGACATTTGGATTCTGGGAACGTTTCAGACAACTGGAGTCTAGTGTTATGGTTTAGGATGCTGGGACAGTGGCCCCAAGCAATGGCCTTTGACCAGGCACGCATGCATGTATGCACTCTAGGGCTTGTCTGGGTTACTCTTACTCATACAACAAGCATTTGCTATATTTATCGGTACCATCTGCATGTATAGTACTGGACCAAGCCTTATGTGGGGAATAAAAAGGGAGAAGGAATGTTTTTTGAGCACCTGCTATGTACCAAGCACCATGATTGATATTTTCACATGAACTTACTGCTTACAATAATGCAGTGAAGGAGGTATTATTCTCCTGTTTCATAGATGACAAGACAGTCTAGAGGACAATAAATGACTTGCCTAATGAAGAATAACCGAGAAGTCAGCAGGGCCGAGATCTAGAAATTGGTTCATTTAACTCCAAAGTCCATGTTCTTTTCATTTTACCATGCTTTCCAAAAGAAGTGTTACTTACCACCTGAATGAACTTGAAATTGGCTGAAGGAACTGGAACAAGCAAAATCTACATATAATGTGAGGTATTTTTTTGTTTGTTTGTGTGTGTGTGTGTATGTATATGTATGTGTGTATATATATATATATATATATATATATATATATATATATATGATGTGGTAATGGTGATGGTGGTGCAGACAAGAAGGGAGGAATGACTTTTCTTACCTCTTTGGTCAAGGCTACATATTCCTTAACTCCAAGGGGAAAATCAAGAAGATCCAGAATAGAAAGTGGAGCAACAGAGGTCTTAAGAAAAAAAAAAAAAACTATATATATACACAGTATATGTACACATTATATATATATATATATATATATATATATATATATATATATATATATACACACACACACACACACACACACACATATATATATATATAATGTGTACATACCACACACACACATATGTGTTTATATATGTGTGTATATATGTATGTATATATTTTCTCACTCACTGCTGGGCTAATGAAAAGGTGAATTTATACAACCTTTTGTAAAAACAGTTCTGAAAACATCTATCAAAAATCTTAGGGTTAAGAGCTTGCTCAAGAGTTTGAGCTCTGAGCAACAGCGGTTCGATGCCCGGCCCGAGCTGAGCAGCCGCTGAGCTGCCAACAGGTGGCAGGATGTCTCAGCTTAAAAAAAAAAAAAAATCTTAGCATTTTAGATTTCCAGTCAAGATGGTGAAATAGGCAAACGCTGTGCTCACCTCCTCTCACAACACAACAAAATTACAACTAAACTACAGAACAACCAACATTGAGAATTGCCTGAATTCTAGCTGAACTGAAGTCCTACAAACAAGGACATACAGAAGAAACCACCTCAAGACCGGCAGGAGGGGCAGAGATGGGACATGGGCTGGTCCCTCACCCATATGTGACCATTAAAAATTGGGAGAGATATCTTGGCTGCAGAGGTCCCCCCCAGAGAAGCAAGGGGTGTCAGCACCACACCAGGCTCCCCAGCCCAGGGTTCTGGTGCCAGGGAGAGAAGTATCCATAACTTCTGGCTTTGAAAACCAGTGGAGTGAGCCAGAGGACAGCTGCAGTCCTAGGTGCTCCTCTTGAAGGAACGGCCCATGGACTTACTCACTGACAGACTCACTAGCTCTAAGCTACAGTGCTTGGACAGTAGATGGAAAGGCACCAGGGACATATAAGGAGGAACTGAGTTGTCTGGCTACAGGGTGAGGGCAGGAAGGGCAGCTTTCTCCCAGATGGAGGAGCTGGAGGAAGCCATTGTTTCTTTGTTGAGGCCTCTCCCATTCCAGCATGCAGATGTATGCAGCCACCATATTTGAGACTCCATCAACCTGGCTAACACCATTCATTCACCCAGCCCAGGTGATTCTGAGACCCTACCCCACCCTGCCCAACTTTTGGGCACACCCAAGCCGCTTTCAGTGGCTTTTCCATACAAACGGCCTGCCTTGGCTCATGCTGAAGACTTTACTAAGATCTCTCAAAGGTTCACAAAACCCAAACAAGCAGCATCTGGCTTCAGCATGTCCCATACCTCTGGCTGAGCAGTCCTAAGCCCAGCACTAATGATAGCAGCCTTGGTTTGCAGGCTGGCCTCTTGAGGCACCTACAAGCACAGTGTGGGCAGTGGTCATCTGCAGATTGCTTTGTGGCTCATGCCAGGTGGCCCTGGCTAGGGCACAGGCTGTGGCTGAAATTGGCCTGTCACAGGTCCACTTCCAGGAGCTGGCATGCTCAGTGGCCTGCTTCAGACTGAGCTGGAACATCATCTGGATGCCTCCAAGGATGACACACCCAAAGGGCAGACAGGGCAGGCACCTGAGCCCTGCAAAGTGAATCCTGCTCTGTAGGACCAGCCCTTGCAGAACAGCTCCTCCACTGTAGTCATGGCTGGTCCTCACACCCAATCAGCACAAGGGTTAATCCCTTCCACTGACGTGCAAACAACCAAGGCTCAACTAAACAGGAGGGCACACACAACCCACACAAGGGGCATACCTGGAGCACCTGGCTCTCGTGACCAGGGAGACTCTGCCACTCGGCCTCTGAGGACACCCACTACATAAGGCCACTCTATGAAGACCAGGACACATAGCAGCCCTACCTAATATATAGAAACAAACACAAACACAAGGAGGCAGCCAAAATGAGGAGACAAAGAAACATGTCTGAAATAAAAGAACAGAACAAAGCTCCATAAAAAGAACTAGACAAAATACAGACAAGCAATCTACCAGATGCAGAGTTCAAACCACTGGTTAAAAGGATGCTCATCAGTGGTCTGAGGGAGAATTTTAACAAAGAGATAGGAAACATAAAAATGGAGATAGGAAACAAAAAAAAGGAACCAGTCAGAAATGAAGAATACAACAACTGAAATGAAGACTACATTAGAGGGTGTCAACAGATTAAATAAAGCAGAGGATCAAATCAATGATTTAGAAGATAAGGTAGTAAAGAACACCCGATCAGAACAGTAAAAAGAATCCAAAAATATGAGGACAGATTAAGGGGCCTCTGGGACAACATCACGTGTATTAACATTCCCATAACAGGAATACCAGAAGGAGAAGAGAGACAGCAAGGAGTTGAAAACCTATTTGAAAAAATAATGATGGAAAACTTCTGTAACCTGGCCGAGAAAATGGATATTCAAGCCTAGGAAGCACAGAGTCCCAAAAAGATGAACCCAAAGAGGTCCACACTAAGACACATCATACTTAAAATGTCAAAAGTTAAAGACAAAGAAAGAATCTTAAAAGCAGCAAGAAAAAAGCAGTTCACTACCTACAAGGGAGTTCCCATAGACTATCAGCTGATTTCTCAACAGAAACTTTGCAGGCCAGAAGGGACTGGCAGGAAATATTCAATGTGCTGAAGAGTGAGGACCTACAGCCAAGGTAACTCTACCCAGCAAAGCTCTCATTTAGAATTGAAGGACAGATAAAGAACATCCCAGAGAAGAAAAGGCTAAAGTTCATAACCACTAAATCAGTATCATAAGGACTGTTACAGGGACTTCTTTAACATGAAAATAATAATAATAATAATAATAATAATAATAATAATTATTATTATTATTATTATAAAATGACTAATAAAATGGCAATAACTATTGGGTATTCGGAAAAGTCATGACCCATGTTTGCAACAGATGGCACTAGTTCACTTTTGGAAGTACTAGAGTCATTTGCATCTACGCTATTGCTATGTCATTTGACAGCTGGCAGTTCTAGCTTCATTCTAAAAAAAAAATTGAGCAATTTGGTTGAGTTTAGGAGATTTTACATCAAATTGAAGATGGAAGACCAAACTGTGCATTTTTGCCATATTTTACTGTTTTACTTCCACAAAGAAAAGAACGTGTGTCAAGCTTGTGAAAAGTTGCATAAAGTTTATGGTACCAATGCTGTACAAGAACGTCAGTGCCAACGATGGTTTACAAAATTCTGTGCTGGTGATTTTTATTTCAACGATGCCCCTCAGTCAGGGAGGCCCACCGAGGTTGATGATGACAAAATAAAGGCATTGATCGAGTCAAACCCACGTTACACGCCACGAGATTGCAGATACATTGAACATCTATCGTTCAAGTGTTCATGACCACCTGAAGAAGCTGGGATACATAAGCAAGATCGATATTTGGGTTCCGCGTGAACTCAAAGAAGTTCGTTTGACGGCGTGTATAAACATCTGCAATACGCTCATTTAACGTGAGGAAAACGATCCGTTTTTGATGCGACTGATAACTGGTGATGAGACTGTTTACAACAATGTGGCGTGCAAACAGTCTTGGTCCCGACATGATGATTCGTCTCAAATGACATCGAAAGCAGGCATTCATCAGAGGAAGGTTATGCTCTCAGTGTGGTGGGATTTTAAAGGTGTCATGTTTTTCGAGCTCCCACCAAGGAACCAAATAATCAATTCGAATGTGTACTGTCGGTAATTGGACAGTTTGAAGGAATCCATCATCCAGAAACGTCCAGAGCTTGTTAATTGAAAAGGAGTTGTGTTCCATCGTGACAATGCGAGACCACACACAAGTTTGATCACCTGTCAAAAATTATTGGAGCTTGGATGGAATTTGTTGCCACACCCACCATACTCGCCTGACCTTGCGCCATCAGACTTCCACTTGTTTCGCTCTCTTCAAAACTCCTTGCGTAGTATAATGTTCAATTCAGATGAGGCTGTAAATCAGCACCGTATTCAGTTTTTTGAAAATAAAGACAGGTCCTTCTATGAACGAGGAATTATGAAGCTCACTGAAAGATGGTAAAAAGTTATCGAACAAAACGGGCAATATATCATTGATTGATCTTTGTTCTTTATATAAATAAATGACCTTTGAAAAACATAGACAAAATACGTCATGACTTT